>NC_089223.1:96016734-96332484 GCF_963924675.1 Phocoena phocoena
CAGGTGTTTTCTTTTAATTTTAAAGATAAAGGAATAAAGGCCTAGCAAGTGATTTTCAAAAGAGTACAAAGCATAATTTCATATTTGGTGCTTTTATTTTATTTCATTTTACTTTACTTCTTTTATTAAGGTATACCATATAATTATATTACTTATTATAAAAGTGCTTGACCATTTTAAATGGTCTCATGACTTTTTCAATTTTATTTATTTATTTTTGGCTGTGTTGGTCTTTGTTGCTGCATGCGGGCTTTCTCTAGTTGGACCAGGGCTCGAACCTGTGTCCCCTGAATTGGCAGGCGGATTCTTAACCACTGCACCACCGGGGAAGCCCTCTGCTGAGAGGTTTTTAAAAAAGATGTTCTGAATAGGCAAAGCATCAATGTGCTTCTGGGATACAGAAAAAAGGTACCCTCAGGTCACCCTGTCCCCAGAGACAACTTCTGTGCATGTGTGTGTGTGTCTCTCCTTCCCAAGGAATTTTACACATCTATACAGATATTAGCAAATAAGTGTTTATCAAACAGAAAGGTTTCATTACCAGAGTAACTTCAAGCAAACGATGGGGAGTTAACGATATTGTGAAAAAGAAAGGACAGTGGCACCAAAGATTTTTCTTTTTAAAAAAAGTCACGGGCTTCCCTGGTGGCACAGTGGGTAAGAATCTTCCTGCCAATGCAGGGGACACGGGTTCGAGCCCTGGTCTGGGAAGATCCTACATGCCGCAGAGCAACTAAGCCCATGTGCCACAACTTATGAGCCTGCCCTCTAGAGCCCATGAGTCACAGCACTGAAGCCCGCAGGCCTAGAGCCCATGCTCTGCAACAAGAGAAGCCTCCGCAATGAGAAGCCCACGCACCGCAACAAAGAGTAGCCCTCGCTCGCTGCAGCTAGAGAAAGCCCGCGTGCAGCAACGAAGACCCAACGCAGCCAAAAATTAAATAAATAAATAAATAAATAAAAACCTCTCAGCAGAAACCGTCAAACATACGATGCTGAGCCAACAAGCAGATAGAAGGATGCTGTCCTATTAGATTCACTAATAAGAGCCTGCCAGAATCCATGGGCTTCCTTACACAGGGATGTGTTCTTACAGGTTTAATATATTCTAAAAAAATGCGAACACATTAAATATGGTACTGGTTTTTTAATATGTGGTTGGAACTAAAAATGCAAGGAGTGCAGGAATTTTTAATATTGAGATTATAGAAGCTAACTTTATTCAGCTTTATAGCCTGTGCAGAGAGGGAAATGCTTCATTTCCCCAGTTTGTGAGTAAAAATTCATAATATTTTTTACCTATCATTCTAAAGATGCCAAAGTAAAATCTCTTTCCTAAAAAGTTGGCAAAGTTAAACACATAGCAATCATGGCTGGTGAACTTTGGGATTGCTTTCATAATCTTGGAAAGAGACTAAAGTGTTCTGGCTTTGGGGGAAACTTATGTAGTTCAAAATATATGAAAGAGCTCTAACAAATCTATAAAAAATTGGGCAGAGAATGTCAATAATTGATTTACGAGGAAATGTAACTGGTCCCAAACATCATAAAAATTTTTTAATACATCTTTATTGGAGTATAATTGCTTCACAATGCTGTGTTAGTTTCTGTTGTACAACAAAGTGAATCAGCCATATGCATACGTATATCCCCATATCCCCTCCCTCTTGAGCCTCCCTCCCACCCTCCCTATTCCACCCCTCTACGTCGTTGCAAAGCACCAAGCTGACCTCCCTGTGCTATGCAGCTGCTTCCCACCAGGTAACAATTTTACATTCCGTAGTGCATATATGTCAATACTACTCTCACTTCGCCCCAGCTTCTCCCTCCCCACTGTGTCCCCAAGTCCATTCGCTATGTCTACGTCTTTATTCCTGCTCTGCCACTAGGTTCATCAGTATCATTTTTTTTTCTTTTCTTAGATTCCATATATATATGTGTTAGCATACGGTATTTGTTTTTCTCTTTCTGACTTACTTCACTCTGTATGACAGACTCTAGGTCCATCCACCTCACTACAAATAACTCAATTTCATTTCTTTTTATGACTGAGTAATATTCCATTGTATATATGTGCCACATCTTCTTTATCCATTCATCTGTCAATGGACACTTAGGTTGCTTCCATGTCCTGGCTATTGTAAATAGAGCTGCAATGAACATTGTGGTACATGACTCTTTTTGAATTATGGTTTTCTCAGGGTATATGCCCAGTAGTGGGATTGCTGGGTCATATGGTAGTTCTATTTTTAGTTTTTTAAGGAACCTCCATACTGCTCTCCATAGTGACTGTATCAATTTACATTCCCACCAACAGCACAGGACGGTTCCCTTTTCTGCACACCCTCTCCAGCGTTTATTGTTTGTAGACTTTTTGATGATGGCCATTGTGACCGGTGTGAGGTGATACCTCATTGTGGTTCTGATTTGCATTTCTCTAATGATTAGTGGTGATGAGCATCTTTTCATGTGTCTCTTGGCCATCTGTATGTCTTCTTTGGTGAAATGTCTACATAGGTCTTCTGCCCATTTTTTAATAGGGTTGTTTGTTTTTTTGATATTGAGCTCCATGAGCTGTTTGTATATTTTGGAGATTAATCCTTTGTCCGTTGTTTCATTTGCAAGTTAACCTTACTCTAGTAATTGGAGAAATGAACAATTAAATAATAATGCACATTTTCACTAAGAAATGGGCAATAGTTATTTTATTTAGAAGTGGTAACATCCAGGGTTGCAGAGGGTGTGGGGAAGCAGACCCACAAAGACATGGTAGGCAGAAGGGTGAGTGGCCCCAGCAGAGGTCAGTAATAGCTGCTAAGTAAAATGATTCTAGGGTGGTAGATTTCACACGACCTCAAATTCTCTGCAGTTCCTCCTTTCAAGAGGTGGATCTGTTTTCCATCCCCTCAAATCTTGGATGTGTCTGTGACCCGCTTTGACCAAACGAATGAAGTAGACGTGACCTTGTGCTAGTTTTGACCTTAGGCTTCCAAAGGCCTTGCAGTGTCTACTCTTGTCCTCTTGCTAGCGGGACCACTACGTGAAAACACCCAGCCTGGCCGCTTGGGAGGAGAGACCACATAGAGAGAGGAATCCATTTGTCCCCAGCCAAGCCAGCGCCAACCAGGAGATCGGCATAGCCAATCCACAGAATCATGAGAAATAAGAAATCATATTTCTTAAGCCAGTAAGAAGTCTGAGCATCCCAAAAATAGAAATATCTCTAAGAACCTGCTTTCTTTAAAAAAAAAACTCTGATTCAGGATAATTTTTATATGTTAAATCTCTTTTTATTGTGGCTTGGGAAACCTCCAGAAGAAGTTTCAAGTAATTTTTTTTTTTTTTTAGCAAATTGACTATGTACTGGACCAGTATACCACCACGAAGGCAAGGGCATTCTCAGATCTGGACAGTGAGTAAAATTTAACGTTGCCTCAGATGTGTTTGTTTTGGCTAGAAGATGCTATGGCCATCTCCCATAAAACATGGACTAAGAAATGTAGTATGCTGTTTCTGCAATTTCTGCGTGAGCAAAGGGGGAGAACAGAACAGTAATTCCCTAGCATTATTGACAACGTGTAGTTTGTTACTCAGCCATTAAAGCCTAGCATTTATTATACAAATGCTTCTGCTTTCCTGCAGTCACGGGCACCTGTTCTTCACTCCCCATGCGAGAGAAGAATTGGGTCTCTGTCCGATCTGCTGTTAAAGACAGATATGGGCCCCCCGGAGAAGCCAGTGGCTTCAGGAATTAGAGGGGTGGGCGGGGCTGGTCCCCATGTGCTCAGTGGTTAGCAACCAGGGGCTGTTTTGCCCTCAAGGCGACATCTGGCAACATCTGGAGGCATTTTCAGTGTCCCGGTTGGGTCCCATCCATTGGCAGAGGCCAGGGATGTGGCTAAAAACCCTGCAAAGCACAGGGCAGGTCCCATAGGAAAGATGGACCCGACCCGCAATGTCGATAGAGCCCGGGTTCAGAAACCCTGGTCCAGCTGGAGAGGTTAGGGACACCTGCAGCCGTGAATCAAGGTGATAAGGTGAACCTATTCCTAGTACAAAGAAACACCGAGTCTGCGGTGATTAAGTTTTCACGGGGGACGCAGCTGGTGTGAGGGCTTGGAAGTGTGCCAAGAAATCTCCACACGAGAGTCCACAGCCAAACGGGGTCTGGAGTGAAAAGTGGGATTTCGCGTCGGGAGAGACTAAACCAGGCAACGAAATCGGCATTGGGAAGAGACTGAGAGGTAAGAGGAGAATAAAGAAAGAGACCCCACCCTCACTGTCCCTTATGCTTCTTGGAATTTAGATATTAAGTTGTTGCTGGGAGGCGGAATTTTCGGACAGCTCAAACCTAGAGTGGTCCCTGTGCTGGATGACATCAAGGCCATGGCAGAAGGTAAGCACTGTGGCAGCAGGACCAAGACAGCCTCCACCCGGAAGGCTCGGCCTCCCAGGCTCCCGAGCCCTTTTCTCGTTTTCCCTGAGGGTCAGCTAGGGCAGAGCCACAGTCCGTCCTTCCTTCCTCCCTCCCTCCCTTTCTCCCTTCCCTCCTTCCTTTTTCCCTTCTCTCCTCCCTCCCTCCCTCTCTCCCTCCCTTTCTTTCCTTCCTTCCTTGCACACCTGGCCCCTGCCTATCTTTCCAGCCTCTTCCACCAGCACCCCACTTTCCATTCTAGCCGTGAATCTCGGTGTTCATTCTGATGTAAGTCCCCAAAGGTGTCATTCTTCCCCAGACCCTGTAGTGCACAGGCTTCCTCTGCCTGAAATGCCACAGAACCTTCTTCATCTAACGTACCTATTAGAAAACTGTGTTCCTAGAATGTGTATTTTTTAGCTTTGACAAAGACTGAAGTTTAAAACAGCAAGGCTTGTCTTTAGAATGAGTCTTACCCCTATGGTTGAATCATAGTCAATCACAGCAGAGGTTCAGTGGTACCTGAATAAAGGAAAATAGATGGAAGAAAAAAGAAAACAAACAAAAACATAAGTTTTCTTGCTTTTGTCTTTACTGGGATATTGTTAGTGTACAACAGTTGTCCGAAGTTCACAACAAATACACTTAAACTCAATTGAAATAAATCTTCAGCCAGTGGTTAATTTTGTTTCTATCCATTAGCCGTATTTTGGACGGAAGGAGGTGGGTTGGGGAGGGGTCCTTCCTTCCTTCCTTCCCCTCATGGTGAGGAAATGAGGCCTCCTGCCACCCATGTTATTGACCGAGGAAGCTGATGGTCCAGCCCCAGTCAGTCCTCAGACGAACGCAGGCCCTGCTGCCAGCTTCACTGCAACCTCAGGAGAGATCCTGAGCTCAGCCACGCAGCTAAGCCAATCCCAGATTTCTGACCCTCACATACTGTGTGAGATAATAAACCTTTGTAGTTTTAAGCTGCTGACTTTTGGAATAGTATCTCCTGCAGCAATAGATAACTAATACGGTGCTCAATCCGCAGTGACGGCTATTTTCCTAAACCATCGATTTTCTATCCAGCCTTCAACACACGGAGAAGGAGAACTAAAAGCTTCTGATTTCCTAGTCAATATACAGTGCTATTTGTGACTCATCAGAATATAATACTCCTTGATTTTAAGGCAGTATATATTGAATAGACCTTTGGATTAATTAATGTCTTTTTTGGGGAAAAGAGGAAAGTACCACATTAAATGCAAAATTGATTGCGTGCTCATTTCACTAAAGTTAAAATGTAAAAAAGAAAGCAGAAGGAGGCAGTGAATCAGGGAAATACGGTAATCTTTAAAAACTGAAAGATGGCCCACTATGGAAACAAAAAATAATGAGTGAGAGAAAAAATGCACAAAAATGGTAACACAATGGACTAATAAGGGGCATTGTTTTAGATAAAGAGCTCAGTGTCCAAGGAGTGTAACTTCTTATTCCTGTTAATTAGTACATTTTCTTACAACTGTTACATTTCTTTCCTCCAATAACCCCATTTACGATACGAAATGAACTCTTTGTCATCATGGCCGACAGATGGCCCCCAAACCGTGTGTTATTGTCCTTTATTGAAAATTAAATGGCAGTAGTCATAAGATGACACCCTACATAAGTAGGGTGTCAGGTTGAAACATCAAAATACTAAAAAAGTGAATTTGCAATGGAGCACCATGTGCTTGTTTATTAAGCCCGTTAACTAACAGTATATAGTGGACGTTCTGATAACTACCGTCGTTTCAAAGTAGTGATGAGCAGACACAATACTGCTGATATCAGCAAACACTGAATATTAAATGAAAATATTTCTGATTTCTTCAGTGACAGAGGCACTGACAGAGATTCACTGTCTATTTGCATAAGAGAATCAAAGGCTAAAGTGTAACTGGAGGGGCTGGTGGAAATGAAGATGTGGGTTTGGTTTGGTTTGGGTTTTTTCCTTCCAAGTTCACAAATCCCTTTGAGTCTGTGCACAGACCCCAGTTTAAGAACCGCTGATTTCACCTCAAATAGTTCAGGTTTGTCCAGGTAACTGATTATATCAGAAACAAGGAGCTCCAGGTTGTCCTAGAGTTGAATGAACAGTCTTCAGTGATTACTTTGTCACTTGCTGTTTGAGCATTTCTGCCACAGGAATGAAGATGAAGCCCAGACTTTTTCCCCAGAGAAGTTTCCTTCCATAGCTGCCCACCTTCTCTCCCCCTCACCCCCCACTTCGCCCAGCCCTGTGTCTTAGCAGGAAATATCACTTAATTGGCCAGAACAAAACTAGGAGGAGAGGTGGACACCTTGGTGGCTCCTCATTGCTTCACCTTGAGACTTAATCACTCATGTCTAATAGCCACGCAAAACCTTCCCTCTCCACTGCCCTTGGCGTTCCTCTTGCTAATGATCCTCTGGGTCCCCTCATTATAACTTCAAGTGTTTACACTTCACTGATGGATTAATCATCATTTGGGCTGACCCTCTGACCTTTTACAATCAAATCTCTCCTGTCATCTCTCTTACTCTCTTATAAACATCTTTCGAGTAATCATGTTTCATTTACCTGATTCATACAGACAAATCTCTATGTGGTTTTCAACTAAGTGGACTGTTGTCTCATGCAACTGAAACTAGCTTCAGGTGAGGCTTGATCTAGTGGTGAGATTCTTTCCATCTAGCTGTTCTCTACAGTGTCTGCATCGTTCTAATGCAGACTCCCCTTGCAGTGCTACACAGGGGAGATGGGTTGCCTGGGGGCAGTCAAGGCCCACTCCTTAAGCTGAGGGTGGGACCCATGTTACCCAAACTCTGTTGCACCATAGGGCAGGGGTGACATGGCTTCTGAGATGCCAGCCAACCAAGTCCAACAAAGCAAGTGATTGTAGAATTGATCAGCCATGAAGTAAAATTTAGAAAGCTATTGAGTGTTGAGGCCCTGCCCTGTGGCAATGCTATATAGCAGGTACTTTTCCTGCGCCACGTCAGTCAGTGCTCACAGCAGCTCTGTGGGGTGAGTATGGTTACCTCCATTTTACCAACTCAAGAGAGTGAGGCTCAGAGTTCATGTGACTTGTCCCAGATGAGGTAGCTGGGAAGTGGCGGAGTTGGGATCCAGACCCTGGTCTGATTATAAGGCTTGTGCTGCCTGGACCGTTCCAGATGGTATTTGGGTACATTTGGGAGTGTTAAGGTGTAGGGTGCTTCTGGGCCATCCACAGCAAACACAGCACAGTGTAACTTTGAAAGAACAGGTGGGAATCTGGAGTTCAAGAGCTGGTGTGACCACAAGATGATGCCAGGCATCTCTGCACCCCAGATCCCTCTCAAGTCAGTGCATTGGAGCAGTGGTTGGCCAAGATCCCTTCCAGCTCCCAAATTATGTGAAGACAAATGCCGTGCAAAATGGTGCAGCGTGGTTGGCATGTACCTTTACTTTTTGCCTCATTGTTTGCCCAGTTTTTAATGTTTGCATTACAATTCTAGCTGGATTAAAGTCGATTAAAACATTTTTTTTTCTTTTCAGGGCTTCCTGTATTATTGAAGTGTTTTTATATATATATATATATATATATATATATATATATATATATATATATATATATATATATGGTTTTTTTTTTTAAGACAGCCTGAATAAGTTAAACTTTAGCCTCTGATGTTGCCAGAGCTTCTTAAAATGTACTCAATAAACTGCTTTGGCAAGCTTTTTGCTAAAAATCCTTTGCAACCTTATGTGTCTGGTGGCCTTTGGAGAAAGCAGAAATATGCAAATGGATTTGTGCAAATCATGTTTGAGCTGCAGGCTAGGACCTATAAAGGAAATGTTCTATGAACTAGTAAAATGTTAATTAGCTAAAATTGAGAATCTAAAATATCTTTCCACTGACTCAAGATACATAATATATGTGATCTTGGTAGGCTTGGAATGACCCCCAGAGTTATAACCCAGTAGACATTTAAAAAAAATGCTTTGAAGCCTTTGGAAAATAAAAAAATTTATTACTTCTGAGTCCTTCTTGGGACATGACAGCATAGCACCCATAACCTAGAATGTCTGTACACAGTGCCTAAATGGACACATGTTTTCTGGGCCATCAACTCGTTTTATCATCCATCATTCTTTGTTGTAGCTGTTGTTTGTTTGTTTCTTGCCTTAAAATAACTCATCTTGAAGTCAAAGTGGAAAAGGCAATGAGAGGTAAACCACAGAACATTAAAATGTGAGGTGTGTGATGTGAGTTATATTTTGCAATGCTCTTTTGCGTTCTGTTGTGTTTCTAGTTGCAGCTGTGTTCTTTGATTCTTGTTTCCCTGTGGCAGATATTTATTGAGCCTCTAATATGAGCTGGGTACTAGCTCCATGCTTTGCTGATAATCCTGGGAGGTAGGTGGAAAAGATGAGAAACTGAGGTCCAGAGTGACTCTTTGATAAAATCTTTGTTATTATTATTATAATTATTATTATCTCAAATACTGTTCAGATAGTAGCTCTTCTGCTGCCTTGCTATAGCACCTTTGGCAAACTCTTTCACCTCTCAGGACCTCAGTTTACTCATCTGTAAATTAGGAGGCTGGTTGGGTCATCTCCTGGTTACTAGGGGGATCTGTGATTCTAGGCTGTGCCTTAGGTTTGCTCTTAGGAGATGGCTCCCCAACCTAGTTTTGATGATTTACTCTGAGACCTGGGGAGGCTTCCAGGATTGGACTGTATGACCCTTCATCCCCAATTCTATCACCTTATCTGAATAGAAAATCTTGGAGTCTGCTTCAAACAATCTTTTCTCTTGAATTTTGGTCCGGTCCTGGAAGGTAGTAGAAGAACTGGGGTGAGCCCTCATGATACTTTCAGCAAGAGACTACGACAGGAAAGCATTGAAGTGTGTGTGTGTGTGTGTGACTTTAGAACCAAGTTTTATGTGGTTGCCAGGGAAAATTGGGAAACCAGTTTTTAAGGGCATTTACACTTTCCTAGCAACATGCAATTGTGGCCCGATGCCCTGACATCTGTTCTGTGAGCCCGGAAGACTTATTTGCTTAGAAGAAAATCAGTGCCCTCTAATTTAAGTTTCACGTCTTTTACTGCTGCGATTTTAAGTCGCTGTAGAAAAGAGTTGTATTTTTCTACCTCCCAAGTCATGAATATGGATTTCTATACCCCAGAGAAATCAAGATAGCAAACAATTTTTAGGGATCACTTAGTATAAGGATGCGGGACTAGGCTGCGGGACTTCCACAATAAAACAGGTGGACTCACTGCTATTGAGGAATTTCAATTTGACCATTCTAATCCCCACATTTTGTGATGAACATGGTGGTGGTTTCACCATTTTTCAGATGAAAACATTGCCAAAGAATGTTCAGGAATCGACTTCCGGTTACACAGCAAGTAGCAAAGTTGGGATCTGTACCTAGACTCGCCTGAATCCAAATCCGTGATCTTAACCATCGCTGTGTCTACTTCCAGCTCTTTGAATATCCATCACCAAAATCCTTCTGGGTGTGATCAGTTTTTATGTGAATTAAAACTGCTTGGGATTGAAGATGCTGGCCTGTCTGGGCTGACCTCTTCAAAGCTAGGCAAGGCTAGGGCGGTAACACCTTTTCCTGTGGCTTCTGCTCCAGTGCTAGCCAGTTAATGCTGTGCCCACGAGTCCCAGTCACATTCCTAGGTTGGTACTCACCCCTGCGTATTTGAAAGAGCCCCCAGGTAGGAAAGCTGAGTTGGTTGGAGTAGCTGGCAGAGGCAGAGAAGGCCATCAATGTCCCTGTATTCCCCTTTCAGACTGCCCCTCACAGCAGGCTCCTCTGGTTGCCTTCCAGTGTCATTTACAAGTTTATCGCAAGTTCCTTTAGGGTGCTTTTGTAGATGAGAAGGGATTTTTCCATTTGCCAGCCCAGTGGGTGCCTCTGTTCTGAAGCGGGCTGTGTTCCTACAGAAATCCAAGAGACCAGAGAAACCCTGGTCGAAGTGAACAGTATCTTAACGGACATGAGACAGTTATCTGCAAATCTTAACAACAGCCTGAGTAACGTTAAAAGGAACCTGGAGCAAGCACTCACTGACCCCATGTGCTCTGTGCATCCGGTAATGACCACTTGCAGCAACATTATGAACTCTCTAAGCCTTCTGGATGGCAGCATCGATTTTGATCAGGTGAGGAGGTAACCTGGCTTCAGGGCAGTGTCATTGGGACAGCTGGGGAGGGCTAAGCATGGGCTCACCCATCAGGTGCCCAGTGGCTGGGGGTCTCTGTCAGCCTTCCTGGTTATTTAGCCATCATGTTGGAACGGCTGTAGGAGGAGAGAAGAAATAATGGGAAATACTCCTTGAGAGTTCTCTGCCATCGATTTGATGAAATACATCAGAATGAATTGAGCTTTTTCTTTGTTCAGATTCTTCTTTTTTTAATTTTAATTTTATTTTGACAGTTTGTGCATTTTATAAGATATTGGCTATATTCCCTGTGTTGTACAATGTATCCTTGTAGCTCATTTTATCCATAATAGTTGTACCTCTTAATCCCCAGCCCTGATAGTGCCCCTCCCCGCTCCCCACTGGGAACCACTAGTTTGTTCTCTGTATCTGTGATGAATTCAGCTTTAAAAAGGAAAAAGGAAGCAAAAGCCATTTTTCTAGACCTTTAAAAATTAAAAAATATATATATTTTTTGTTTTTTTGCGGTACGCGGGCCTCTCACTCCTGTGGCCTCTCCCGTTGCGGAGCACAGGTTCGGGACGCACAGGCTCAGCGGCCATGGCTCATGGGCCCAGCCGCTCCGTGGCATGTGGGATCCTCCCGGACCGGGGCACGAACCCGTGTCCCCTGCATCGGCAGGCGGACTCTCAACCACTGTGCCACCAAGGAAGCCCTAAAATATATTTTTAAATGATAGGCCTAGTATATTAACCACAGGTGCCTAAATATAAGGTAATTTTTCACATTCCCAAAGAGAAGATTAGAAAAAAAAAAAGAATTTGGAGCAACTTGAATATATAAAGTTCTGGGATATAGATAAAATAATCATGTCTACTCATGATTTTTAATGTATCAATATAGTGATATGCACACATAGCACTTTATATAAAACAATATTTTAATATAGCTAGATTTTTCTGACTTTCACATTTCATGAATCAATTTTATTCAAACACTTAACATTCAACATCTGTGTTGAATCTACTACAATCACTTTTGTTGTCATTGAACAGTTTTTCAGAGTGTAGGACCTATACTTGGCATTTAAATTGTTTGAAATCGAGTTCTTTTGGGGGTAACTTTTTTTTTAACATCTTTATTGGAGTATAATTGCTTTACAATGGTGTGTTACTTTCTGCTGTATAACAAAATGAATCAGCTATACATAAACATATATCCCCATATCTCCTCCCTCTTGTGTCTGAGGTAACTTTTAATTTTGATGGGATTTTAAAACATGCAGAAAATCTTTAAGATTAGTGTACAAGGAAGCCCTGTTTACATCTTTTACCCAGATTCACCAGTTGTCAACACTTTGCTCCATTTGCTTAATGGTATTATTTTATACATTTATCTATGTATCTATCATCTATTTGTATTATCGTATGTATGCATACAATACTATGCATTTTGTCCTTTTCTCAATCATCTGGAGGTGAGTTGCAGACATTATGCCCTTTTACCCTTAAATATTTCAGTGCATTTCCTAACTTTACATAACCATTATGATTACCAAAATTAGGATATATGACATTGACCCAATACCACCGTCTAATCCACAGTTTATATTCAAATTTTGCCGATTTTTCTAAAATGCTCTTTAAAAAAAATTTTTTTTTTCTTTTCTCCAGTTTAAGGTCCAGTCTAGAGTACACATTGTCTTCAGTTGTCATGTGTCTTTAGTTCCTTTAATCTGGAACAGTTTCTCAGTCTTTTTTCTTTAGCGACATTGACATTTTTTAAGACTGTAGGCCATTTATTTTATAGAATGACCTTCGATTTAGGTTTGTCTGATGTTCCCTCATGATTCGATGTGAGTTATGCCTATTTATCAGGGATTTCACAAAAGTGATGTTGTGTCCTCCTTGATACGTTGTGTCAGGAGGCCCATGATATTTGTCCCAGAATTGGTAAGAGATAGAACACGTTAAATCCATGTATAACACTATAAATGAAAAACTTATTCCAGACCACTTACCAATATAACCACTATTACTTTTAAACATGTGTTTTTAAAAGGTTGTTTACAACTGTATTCAACAATATTCAGTACCTGAAATTGTGAGGTCACACACATTCAGTGTTAAATTTCTTGCCCTTATTTTTAGCTGACTGCAATAAGAGACCTTCAAACATCGAAAATTAGTGCTTGTAGAGTCCATTCCGAGCTAATGTGTCTGCCTCCGACAATACACTATTGTTCAAAGGAAACTTAGATCACACCCTATAATATAGAGACTTCAGGACTTGGATTTAAGATGATTCCCTTTTTTATGACAAATAATTTGGGGGGGGTAATCACCTTGCTTTATGTCTTGTTTTATAAAATTTCAGCTCCCATCTTTGGATGAACAAATTGGTAACCTTAATGATACTCTTCAAACAAATTTGTCCAGCCTAGTCCAAAAGGTATGTTTTTTGGGAAAAAAATACAGTAGATTATTTTAAAGAATAGAATAGTACATAAGGAAATAGGTAACAGCAAAAAAGCAGTGAAATTCTGGATAGATAACATCTATCACCCAAGAAGGGTGATAGATGTTATCCTCCAGGTAATTTTGTGCATTCCCATTCAAGAATTTTTTATTATGCATCTATTGTATGCAAAGCACCTTGCTAGGACCATAAGAGATAAAAAGAAAAGCATGATCTCATCTTCCTGGGGCTCAGAATTGGATGGGTATAGTGTTGGACCCCACGCTGATTCTGACACAAGACGCTCTCCCACTCTGCCGGTGAGTCAGCCATGTTGGTTTTGTTTCTTCCCACTTCTGCTCATGTGTACAGGCTGTGTGCTCTGCCTGGCACTCTCTTCTTTCTCCCTCTCCTTTGCCCAGCTTCTTGGGCTACTAGGGACTAGTTACTTTAAGCTTTATATATCACTTTCTTAACGAGACCTTCCCTGGGCATCTTGACCAGATCAAAACCTCTTTTAATACATTCTTACAGCATTGCAAATATTCTTTGTTAAGTTCCTCACAACTTTGATTATTGCTTTCATGTCTTGATCGTGCCACAAGACTGTAAATCCTAAAACAGGAAGGGGTCACATTGATCTAGAATACTGTGATTTCCCCACTAGCCTAAAAGGAAGAGAATAGCTTTATTCTTGACTCTGTCTTTTAGCATGGGTATAAAAAAGTCATCAGATATCTATTAAACACTCATCTACATATACTAACGAAGGAAGTGTCCCCTTAAACAAGTCATTGAAAACTCCTGGTCTTTGCTGTCTGATGTCACCTCATTTGTCAAATGAGGGAATTGAACGAGGAGATCTGTAAGTCCTCTTCCAGCCATTAAACCTCTTATGATGGGTCACCTCTCCAAGTCCAAACACAGATAAATGTAGAGGGGTCAGTTGTACCAAACCAACACAAGCACCAGTGTGCTGGGTGGTTTAGTTGCCTTTGAGGAAACAGAAGTCATGAATGTTCTTTTTATGGCATTGCTGTTGCTAGGCTAAAGTGGAAACTTGTTGGCACCATAAATCTTATAAACTTTGTAACTTAGATTGGACTGCTATAAAAGAATATCATAGAGTAAGTGGTATATAAACAACAGAAATTTATCTCTCACACTTCTGGAGGCTCGAAGTCCAAGATCAGTTTGCCAGCAGGGTTGGGTTTTGATGAGGACACTTTCCAGGTTGCAGACAGCCATTTTCTCATTGTATCCTCGCAGGGTGAAGAGAGCTCTCTGGGGTCACTTTTAAGAGGGCACTAATCCTGTTCATGGGGGCTCCACGCTCATGACTTAACAACCTTCCAAAGGCCCCATAACATCGCACTGGGGATTAGGATTTCAACATATGCATTTTGGGGAGATAGACATTTGGTTCATAAGAGGTTGTAATCACTTCAGTGTTCCCTAGCAGATGTCTAAATATGTCAGCAGACAGTGAGAAACACAAATTAAGCCCCTTCCAGAGGAAAGGCTGTGCTGATTAGTTGAGTTGCTTGGAAATAATGACATTTTCCTGTCATGGATTTAGCTCCAAAGTGATATAGCTTGGCATGGCTGTTTGGGTTTTCGTTTTAGCCTCACTACAATTTGTATTCTTTCTAGGTTGTGTTTCAGGGCATTACTATTTTCTATGAGACTAGATCTCCAATTTTATTGTGTAATTGGGCTGGAAAGTAAGATTCTATTTTTAGAAATTCACTTTATAGCCGCACATGGTACATAGTACAGATCAGGGTTTCTTAACCTCAGCACAATTTGGGCTGGATAATTCCTTGTGGTGGGGCCTGTGCACTGCTGGATATTTAGTAGCACCCTGGCTCGTGCCCACACAGTGCCAAGAGCACCCACACAAGTGTGATAACCAAAACGTCTCCAGACATCTCCTGGGGGACAAACTTGCCCCCAGTTGAGAAACACTGATATAAATACATGAAAGCTTTTAACATGAGTTAAAAGTTAAAAACTCTTAATATGATCTTCAACAGACACAGTTTAAGGCAAGTCATCACTAAAAGGGAGTTTTTTTCTAGACTTTTAATGACTGTATCATGATCCTTTCGGCCTTAAGATGAAGGTTACATTTTAGTGTTTCTTCTCTGCTCCATTCTAAGCTTACCATGAATACTAGTGAACTGCTCTTCTACATACACTGTATATCCATTGATTCTGAATTATTTTTTAGGGCTATAGATCTTTCAATGCTATACCTGAGATAGTGCAGAATGAAACCGTGAACGTCGTATCAGGTGAGATTCCCAAATGGAAGTAACTGTGTATCTCTTCTTGTTAAGAATTGGCTGGTTAGTACAAAGAAATGTATCGCTAAGAATTGTTCTTTTTCCCTCTTAAAAAAACCATTCTCTCACTAAAACCTTAAAAACTAAATGAATATTTCAATTGTGCTACCTTCACCAACTGATGTCGATTTAAAAAAATAATAATCCTATCAAACGCTGACTACCATCCTTCTGTGGCTGGAAGCTTCAGGGCCGAGGGCACTGTGATAGCAGCCTTCATCAGGAGCTCTCAGAGCTGACAACAGCCATAGTTTATGACTTGGAAGCTCACATTTTGATTGTTTTCACTGTGAATTTATTTTCTAAACGAACTTAAAATTGATTTTTTAAAAAGAATACTCTGTCTAGGGACTTACTTTGTCTCTTTAGGAAAATGTTCATATGCCTCGGAGGCTGATGTAATGCTACTTTAGGGTCTTAAGTTTGCTTACAATTTTGGAGAGACAGAACTGAGGTCTGTCAGTTGAGAGAGTTCCACTGGTCTCAAATGACCGAATCACGTTGAATTCAGGTTATGGTATCTGGGGTGAATGTACAGAGAAAGAATGCAGTATAAACAGTTCTTTATGCAGGAATGGGAAGAAACCTGGGTTGTTTGCTAAGGGAAGACATCTCTGAAGCTATGTAAGACTATCTTCTCTCTGTCTCTCTTTTTTTAAATCATCTCAGGGCTTCTTTTTATCTGTTGACTAAGTAGTTTTAAAATGTTGTGTTAGAGGTATTTGATTTTTTTTTCCCCTAATATTATTCCTTCAACCCATTAAGACTTGGGTAAAAGGGATTTTATCCTACTACATAGTGCTTTGGAAGTTTTGTGGGTTCCCTTCTGATTTAAAATATTAAGATATTCAAAACAGAGTTCACGCTTTCCTATGCTAGCATCTGAGGGCTAACCCACGCTGTACATCTGATAACCACCTGCTTACTAATCTCTGTGTTTACTTTCTTGTTTCCCCTTTCTGGACCTCTTCTGCCAATACGTGCAGCCCTCCCCTGTAAGTCTGGCCAAGTGAGGCTTGCAGTTCACGTGAGCGAGGCCGGGTGTACACACTGTCATCACATAAACACGAGCCAGAGTTTTCCTGAATCTCAGCAAGTGCCACTCCATCAGACTGAAGACCAAGCGCTGGTTTTTATGTCTTTCCAAAACCAATAACCCTTAGCTCCCATGTTTTGGGCATTAGGTCCTACCCCGCACACATATTTTGAGTGCCTACTATGTGCCAGGCACTGCTGGGCTCTGGGGATGGTAGATAAAGAAGGCACGACCCCTGCCTACCCTTCAGCTGGGCATGGATACAGATGCCCTTTATCACCCTCTGGGAACCTGGTGAGGTGTGTGCAAGGGATCCGAGGTGGGGAGAGGGTAGCAGAAGGCTTCCTGGAGGAAGCGACATCCAAACGGAGGCCTGAAGAAGGCACCAGCCCCTTAAAGACCCACCAAGGCTGTGGAGTGTAGGAGGGCAGTACAGCCTGAGGACCAGAAGGGGCTCGATTCTGAGTTGAGGAAACTGTGCGTAGGAGAGGGGACGTCTACATACCACATCTCTCAAACCCCCAGAATTCCCAAGGTTAAAAAAGAGACCTGCAGAATTACCTTGTGGAGGGTCCTGGGGTCTTGTGGCACACGAGCCATTTGGAGGAGACATCGAGCCACTGTGAGCTCTCCTCCTATGAGCTCTCCGTGTGAACCACAGGCTTTGAAAAAAAATTCCCACCATTGTTATGTACTTTCCTTTTGGACGAGGCTACCACCTCCGCTAAGTTCGCAGGGAGCCCTGGGATCGAATTGTGAGCCCTGCCAATCTTGTTTCTGCTGCTGCAGAGACATTTATCCGCCTTTCAGGATCAGTGGACCTTGAACCGATTAGTATGTTTTTGGTATGTCCCTGTCAAGAATCACAGTGGATAAGGCCACCTTCAGATCAGGTGTGAGTGTTGGACCACGTGACAGCTCCCACCCCTGGTGGCTTTGATCCCAGGACCTGCCATGATGGTCAGACACTGTCCAGAAAACTGGAACTTACCTCCTCTCTGACAGATTAATAGAAACTATTTGACCACTGGGAATACTATTGCTTTTTGCATGTAAGAGACACGGGTGTGCTTTAACAAGTCTCAATTTGTATGAGTCAAATAAAATTTTAACAAAAGTGTCACCTGGGGTCACTTGTTCAAAAAATTGGTCGTGGAGAATTACTGTGTTCCTGAGTACCATTTCGTAGATGGAGGAATTGTTATATTATTAAATTATTTTTGGAAAATCATTTAACAGAAGCTTTACAGTTAGATAAACCCGAGTTTTCATCCCATTTCTAGTGCTTTCTGAAAAAGAGACGTATGGGCAAGTGATCTAACCCCTATGAGCCTCAGCATCACTGTTAGTGAAACGGGAATAAGAAATGGGTTAACATTTATAAAAGTGCCTGGTCCGTTGTAGTGGCACACAGTACATTTTAATCACCCGATCCATTTTTTTCTTTTTTTAGTGAAATTAGTAGAAGAAAACTCTGGCTTGATTTCAGCACCATGTCATTTAAGTTAGCTCTCATAGCTTGCTCTTTTGTTAAGTAATTGCTTTTTGATGGGCTTAGCTACATTCATGCTTGTTGTAGAACCTTTTCATATTTTAAACACATACATAAATAACATGGGAAAAACTAAAAGCAGTTCAAGCTTTTCACTTGAGTTCCGAGACAAAGTTTCTCGTCTCCTCTAGGTTTGAAAATGCATAACTGAGGCATCTTTGTTTTCAGATGTCAAAATGACGTTGGATTCCATTGGTTCTGATATCAAAAATATAAGCAAAAATATTCCTATTCAGGAGAAGCTGTCAAATTTCATTCGTTACCTTAATGACACTGAAAATTACATCCACCACCATTTACCCACTTTGGAAGAATATGATTCATACAGGTGAGTGCCTCCTTTGAGCTGGTACACTAAGGATTGAAACTTGCTATGGAACGGGAGAAAAATTTGACAATATAACCAGGATAATCTTATGAGAGCAAATTGTACAAAGAGGCCATAATGTGATATGTATTCACTCTAGTTTATGTTCAAAAAAATTGAAGTGTTCACTTCGGCAGCATGTATACTAAAATTGTAACTATACCAAGAAGACTGGCATGGCCGCTGAGAAACGATGGCATGCAAATTCATGAAGCATTCCATATATATATATATTTTTTTTTTTTTTTTAATTAAGGACTGAAAGTTCTTGAGCCAAATAGTCAATTATTTGCAGTTTTGATGTCATCCGTGGCTTCCGAAATCTTGGTTATAATTATCTAAGGCATGTAACAGGATTTTAAAACTTAAAAGGAATTAAAAAGGGCATTGGGATAATCTTTTTCTTTTTGTTGGTTTATAAAAGAAATATGTAGAGGTTGATTCTTACAGAAAGAGCATCCTTGAAACCAGTGAATTGGGTGAAGCTGCTGTCGTTCCCAGCTCTTTGCCCTTTAGAAACATGCTAGTGGTAGGGTTTGGCCTTGGGAGGTGATGGTGGACATAGATCTCAGACAAGAGCACTGGAGAAGGCAGGACTTAGAGATTCAAGGCATTTCCAGGCTCATGTGAGATGTAAGACGTACTCTCCGCTCTGAAAGGCTCAGCCCCACGACCGCCCACTGGAACTATTCCTACTGCTCAAACCCACGGAGATTCTGGACACTCCCATTCCTGTTCAGGTTATTTATTATGCAAGAACACAAGATAAATAATAAAATAATAACAATAATTGCTAGCCTTTAGGGAAGAGTCACAATGTGCCTGCCACGTGCTGTCCACATGGCATCTCATTTAATACTCAGAAAAATCTCCTGGGTTGTGTTCTGTTTATAATCCTGTTTCTTAGAGGCTCAGGGAGGTGAAGTGATTTTTCAACTCCCACCTGACTATGCCCTTAATTATCAATATGCCATTTCCTACTGTGTGGCTTGGCCACCCCAGCAGGTGTCGGAACAAAGATAGGACAGACCCTTTCCCAATGAACTTACAATCTCAGAGGTCAGACTTTCACAGATGAAAAGAATGGTACAATGATCTGTCTACATACCAGCTCCCTCTTCCTTCCACCTTCCCCTGCCCTGAGACTATAAGTTTATTTTAAAAAGAAATTTAATGAAGCAGATGAGGCTTGCATTAACTGTAAAGGATTTCTGAGGCCAGGTTCCATGGCTTATTTAATTTTGTGTCCTCAGTATCTGGAACAAAAAGTCACAGAATGGGTGCAGGTGGTTATTATAATTATCGAGGTTTTTTTTTATTGGAGTATAATTGCTTCACAATACTGTGTTAATTTCTGTTATACAACAAAGTGAATCAACCTTATGCATACGTATATCCCCATATCCCTTCCTTCTTGAGCCTCGATCCCGCCCTCCCTATCTCACCCCTCTAGGTCGTTACAAAGCACTTAGCTGATCTCCCTGTGCTATGCTGCTGCGTCCCACTAGCTAACTATTTTACACGAGTTTGTTCTTAGTTGAATGAAAAACTGTAGTGACAGTTTGTTTTATAGTGTTTTAAAGGTTGGGAAGCATTTCTACCCTTGAATGCTCCTGGGTTGCTGGAAAAGTTTGATGTACATTCCGGGAATGCCAGTAAGACCTAATTGAGGATCCGTTCTCCTGAAACGTCTCACAGGACCATTACAAAGTCGAGACTTGCATTCTGCAGGCGTTCGATTTAGGATGCTCCTAGAAT
Source organism: Phocoena phocoena (assembly GCF_963924675.1). Classification (NCBI taxonomy): domain Eukaryota; kingdom Metazoa; phylum Chordata; class Mammalia; order Artiodactyla; family Phocoenidae; genus Phocoena; species Phocoena phocoena. The sequence goes on from NC_089223.1 coordinate 96,036,845, forward strand.
TCTAAAATATTCAATGCACTCATCACATAGAGAGTGCCTGGCTCAGTAAGGAACACAATTCACTCCCCACCGCCCCCAAATATTCCTGCAACCACAAAACATTTTAGATAAAAGACCAGAGAAAGGAGACCCCAGTTTCCTTATCTGTTGTCTAATCGTGATCTGTCTACATCTCATCATCGTTATAATAAGCACTTACAGCCTCAGGAACCTTGAAAGAACTTACAAACCTTAAGGGACATGGTTATCGGTAGCCTTGGAGAGGTTGAGTCAACCCTGCTTCTGGGCCCTGTGGAGGTAAGGCAAAGGAAAGAAACGACAATCCCATGACCACTGAGAGCTCTTTGAAACCAAGATAAACACTGTCTTGGTTGGATTGGAGGACTAGGGGTGAAAAGGGGTCTTTTCACAGCACTCTCACCCTCTGAGGAATTAACAGAGGAATCTGATATTTGATTGCCAAGAGTTTTTCAACCACTCCAGCCCAGGTCTAGCAGCTTTTGTGTTGTGATGATGTCACCTCTTACGTTTGCTAACACTGTGTTTGCTCCACCAGGTGGCTGGGTTCCTTGGTTGTCTGCTGTTTACTGACCCTCATAGTGATTTTTAATTTCCTGGGCTTGTTGTGTGGCACGTACGGCTACGACCAGAATGCCACCCCAACCAGACGAGGCTGCGTCTCAAACACTGGAGGCATCTTCCTCATGGTGTGAGTGTTGGCTCTTCCTTGCCGTGTGTGGGGGATGCAGGGAGGTAACTCTGGTGTGACAGGGACCTGGTGACCTCTGGTAAGCAGTCTGGGTTCCAGTGACGTAGGGCTGGTGTGACTACTTTCATCGGTCTGGGAAATTCCATTAAGCATGAAAAGTAAAGGAAACTCTAGACCGGTTGCACTTTGACAAGCTTAAAAGCTGATAGCTCTTTAAAGCAGCTATCAGGGAAATTATTTCCAGTTTGCTTTCTCAATTCTCGTTGTTTTTCCCCATATCTGTATCTACCTATCTATCCATCCATCCATTCATTCACCATACTTGCTGAATATTGACCTGACAGACAGACACTGTTCACTCTGAAACTTGATTTAGAACAGAGGTTGCCTACCTGGCACCCTTGGAGTTAAACAAGTAGCCTACATTAGTGATGCGATCAGGTGTGAAGTACCAGCAAGTGGTGAGCCTGCAGTGGACTGGAGCAGTTATCCCCGTTTCAATTACATTCACATCCAAGTTCATATTTTTGGGAAAAAAAACAACAACCTTTATAGGGTATAACGAAGCAGAGGGGGCATGAGCTGGGTGGAACTGGAGTTGGAGCCAGTAATGTAAACCAGTAACCAGGGGTAAAAGCTTCAAATGCTCCCTAGAGGGGAATCTGTGTGAGTTCCAACTCGACATTCTCTTTTCTGATAAGCTTCATGGAGAACCAGCAGCGAGGGGTGTGATGGGGCTCGAGGGGAGTGTAAAGATTTGGAAGAAGTCCTTTGGGCAATAGAGAATCGAAACCACAGCCATTTCTTTGCTTATGTCACTAGGGACATGCATTACGTTGCTTTTTTAAACTTTGGGTCACTGTGATAGTCATGCTGCTTATGAGCTGCGATCCTAAGGCCTTTTCCTTAAACCTTCAGGCTCCGCTACAGTACACTTTACTAACATTAATGCAGGCACATGAGTTTCGTTTTTCTATTGAAGTATAGTTAATTTACAATTTGTGTTCATTTCTGCTGTACAGCAAAGTGACTCAGTTATACACATATATACATTCTTTTTTCATATTCTTTTCCATTATGCTTTATCACAGGATATTGAATAGAGTTCCCTGTGTATACAGTAGGACCTTGTTGTTTATCCATTCTCAATGTAGTAATTTGCATCTACTAACCCCAAACCTCCCAGTCCCTCCCTCTCCCTCCCCAACTCCCCCTTGGCAACCACAAGCCTGTTCTCTATGTCTGTGAGTCTTTCTGTTTCGTAGATAGGTTCATTTGTGTGTGTGTGTTTTTAAGTGAGTTTTAAAAATAACCTTAAAGCTAATGACATGGGAGTCTGCCAGAATTGGACAAAATTGGACAGAGCTCCACACATGGAAAAGCCTATTTGCTTACATACTTAAACTTAAGAAATTAAGCCAGCAAGGAAGAGTGTATGTGCCCAGCCTTTTTGTTTAAATGTACACAGCTACAGACAGAAAATTAATTTAATGTTCAGAATTTAATAATCCTGACACTTGGCTGTTTGTCAGTGTTTTGATGGTGAATTTATAGATTACATCTATTTATTACATACATTTATGTATTACATCTATTTAATTATTTGAAAGGAGGGCGTAACTTGCTCTGAAAAGGTACAAGTTTCATAAAATTCTATTCCACTTTTAGGGATGAAACCAAAAAATGTGATATCTAGCTTCAAAGAATAAAAAATAGGAGAGTCATGAGTAAATTAGTGGAAGCTAAGAGCAACTTCAGTTTGGCTGTAATACTCACTTCTGCAGATTAAGGAATCTCTCTAAAGGGTTAAAGTCACATGGAAATCTATGGCTTAGGAGCCGTAGGATTTATCTCAGCAGTGGGGAAAAGGCTGGTAACTATAAGCTGCTGTCAGATGCATTTTGGGAGGTCTGCAGACTGGGATTTCTGTACTGTCGAAGCCTACCACTCATCATGGCTTGCTACGCTTAGCAGAATTCTCCATCTCTCTCGAGACATCTGGTAAACAACTGGATAGACTAATCAGACTAACTAGAGGAATGCCGTTTCTCCTTCATAATTGTTTACTTGCTTGTAGAAATGAGAAAGAGTATATTTAGTTCAGCTTCAACCAAAACACCACCTGCTCTTTAAAAACGGTGACGTTATCCAATCAAGAGCATGGTCTCTTCAACAACCAAGCAAGAATCCTTGCCTCCCAAGAGGATCCCAGTGAAAGACCTGGAAGGAGGGAAGCAGAGAGTCCTGGCTCCTATCCTGTGTCTTCTGAGGGTCCAGGGAGCATTTTAGGGGCTGAATGGGATGCAGTGGTGAACGTACATCTACGGGGGGAATATGGATGGTTTCCCCAGAGATAAGGAGACCTAATTAAGGCAACCAGAAAACAATCTCTTGTACCAAAGACCGTTATAAAACTTCCAATTTTAGCTCTTGAAAACAATGCCCAGATTATCGAGACCTCTGAAGAGAAACTAAGATCACGTGTTGCCGTGGGCATATTACATACGGCTGGTGGCAGTTTCAGTGGTTATAGATATTTCAGAGAGCAGTTTGTCAGGCTATAGCAGGTCATTCCCATTTTAGGGAATTTATTTTGAGGCAGTAGACCAAACTATGGGAAAAGCATTTTGAGCAGAGACGTGTTTTTGTGGTGTTAGTTGTGACAGTGAGGCATTCGAAGTAGCACACAAGGCAGCCACTTCGGAGGCTGGAGTAGATTATGTGGCCGCTGAAAGGATAGAGAGGTTGGCTGTCCTGGGTGGCTGACGAAAGTTTCTAAGATGTTCGACAAGGGCCCACAAAATTATGCACGTGTTTTTTGGGTTTTTTTCCGTTTTTTTTGGCGGTACGCGGGCCTCTCACTGTTGTGGCCTCTCCCATTGCGGAGCACAGGCTCCGGACGCGCAGGCTCAGCGGCCATGGCTCACGGGCCCAGCTGCTCCGCGGCACGTGGGATCTTCCCAGACCGGGGCACGAACCCGTGTCCCCTGCATCGGCAGGTGGACTCTCAACCACTGCGCCACCAGGGAAGCCCAATACATGCATATTTAGAAAACAAAGGCTGGAAATGTTAACAGCATGCTCTTTAGAGCAGTGGGGTTGTTTTGAAGTGAAGTGTTCTCTCAGAGGTTTGTAACTAACACACACACACACACACACACACACACACATACACACACCCTCTGATGCCCACAGTTAGAAGCCTGGTGCCTGGCAGAGCCTTCACACACCTTCCCCTTCTTCACTCTTTCCCTAACGCAGTAACCCTGTTGGTCTGAGAAGGTCCAAAGGGACTTAGGGCCCCACCAGCAAACATTCCTTGCTGTTTATTTCGGAGGAGCCGTGCAGATGTTTCTAATTATGGCTTGAGCATTTGCACTGGGGGGAGCCATGCCCTTTGGGAGCGTTGTGATTGAGAGCATCAGCCTGCACACTTCCTAGGGTCCTTCCTGGTGTGCGCCAGCGATGGTACAGGGTTCGGCTATTCCATCTAGACTGATTTAAGAGTTTGCTCCCTCTGTGTCTCCAGCGGGGCCACTGGGCACTGCTAGAGAAAAGTCACACAGCAGAGCACATTAGGATCCCTACAGAATTGTGATTCCCCACCTCACGTGGACCCTCCACAGCCCTTCAAGTTCCTTCTTAACTCCCTCCCTCCCTTCCTTTATTCTGCGATTGTCTTTCCACTCTGATGCATCCATCCTCCTTAATTTCCTTTTCTCTTCGCTGATGGGCTTACCTTTCTCTTCACGGAGAAAATAGAAGCCATCATAAACTTGCCACCTCCAAACCTCTGAAGGCACCTGTGCTCACAGGCATGGGAAGACAGAGGCAAAAGGGTCTCTCCCATCTAGGCTCCCCCGCTCCCCAGCATCCCCGCTGTGCTCTCAGCCCATCCCCACCCACCATCCCGAGGATGGAACAAAGCCTCCCTTCTTTCTCCTGCATCTTCATTCTCATCTCCTCTCCTAGACTTTCTTCCAAACACTTAAACATGTTCTGTTCTCTCCCCTCCTTAAAAACCAAAACAGAAAACCCCTACCAATACCCCTTCTTCCATCTAACTCCACTCTCTGCGCAGATGTCTCAAAATAAAGATCTGTGCCTGCTGCCCGTCTCCTGCTTTCCCACCTCCTGCCCAGCCTACACCACTGTGGCTTCGTTGCCGGCCACTTTCAGGTCAGCAGTGACTTCTGTGTCTCCAGTACAGTGGACTTCTTCGAGTCCTTCTTGACCGTGTCCTCACAGCAGTGACTGGAACAGCTGCCACTCCTTCTGCAAACACTCCTTCATACCCCATCAGTGACCTCACATCCTCATGGTCTCCTTCCCACCTCCCTGACCCTTCATCTTGGTCTCGTTTGCTGCCTCTCTCTCCACCACCTGTTCTCCAAATGGTGAGGTCCCCAGGCCCAGTCCTAGGCTGCTTCTCCCTCCAACCCCAGCCCCAGGGATCAGTCATCATTCCTAAGCCACTGACTCACTAAAGTAGGTCTGTAACCCAGGCATCTGCGCTCCAAACACCTGGCTGACTCCTCCACAGCATGTCCTCCGAGATGTCTCCCAGGCAACATGACCAGAAGCCGATCTCTGCCCTCCCTGTTCCTGCTGCTGACAAGCCCTGGTGCCCCTTGCCCTCCCTTTCCTTCACCTCCAGTGCACGTCTTCAGGACGTCCTGCTGCATCTGCCTCCCAGGTCACACCTCTTTCACCCGCTGGCTCCCCTCCACTACCGCCAGCTGCATCAGGCCACCATCTGGGGCTAGAAGCAGCCTCCTTTGTGGCATCCTCCTCCACATGGGCACCTGTCCCTCCATCCTTCACGCTCTGCCAAGAGGGCTTTTCTTCAGAGAGAAATGGGGGTGTGTTCCTCTGGTGCTTAAAGGTCTTCAATAGCTTTCCCTCCCTGCATCCCCCATGCCCCCCCCAGCTCGCCCCTACCTGCCTCTCAAGCTGCCGTTCACTGCTCGTTCTCTGCCATCTCTCTGGATGCAGAGCTACGTCAGCCCCTTCCAGACTCCCAAGAGTACATTTCCTACTGTCAACTGAAAAACATGCACAACCTGAAAGCTGAGAATTATGTTTTATTCGGCAGACAAAACTGAGGACTTAAGCCCAGGATGCAGCCTCTCAGATCTCTCTGAGGGACTGCTCCATAGACGTAAGGGAGGAGCCCGGATACAGAAGAGTTTCTGCAACAAGGACCAGGTGGTAGGAACATCAGAAGGTGACTGTTCATTAAAGAAAAACAGACATCCCAAGTTAAGGAATTTAGCACTTTTCTATGTATGGGAAGATGCAAGAGTCTGGGCTCACTGAAATCATTCCTTTGCCCTGCACCTCAGAAGTGCCAGCATCCTGCACTTCATCTTGAGTCTCTCAAGGTGCCCCTGTTGGAAGGGGGCTGCAGTAGCTGATGACTTGATGGTGGGCATCCTGTTTTTATCCTGAGTTCCCTCAGTGCTCACTGATGGAGCAGATAGAATGTGATGGATTGATGGCTGCAACATCCTTTGTTTACTGATATGTCAGGCAACATTTTTTCATTGACACTGCCTTACAACCTCCTCCCTCACTGGAAAGCCTTGCTTCACTCAAATGACTCCAGAGCCCATGTCTGAACCACCGTGCTGGGCTTGCAAGCAAGCGAGGGACTCAGTCCTAAGTGTTCCCTAAACAAGCGCCTGGTACTTCCTGTCTGCACCCCTCGGTAGGCCGACCCGTTTAACCTGCAGAAAGCTGAAGACTCCAGGTCATTTTATACACTGAATAGGTAGAATGGGTAAGTACTAGTAGGTAATATTGAATAATTCCTTGTAGAATTATTCACTTTATTTCTATTTTTTTCCAGTGGGGTTGGATTCAGTTTCTTCTTTTGTTGGCTATTGATGACCATCGTGGTTCTGACTTTTGTTGTTGGTGGAAATGTGGAAAAACTGGTCTGTGAACCTTACCAAAACAAAATGTTATTCCAGGTAAACATGGTTTTTGTGCCCATTATGAAGAGCTTGAGCCAAAACTTTTATTTTCCCCTTTCTTGTGGGTTTCTTCGAGAGCAAAAAGATGAACAGGTGGTTTGTATTCAGTAGGCTGAGATTCCATCTATTTGTCAGAGCAAAAAAATGTGGCAGTACAGTTGACCCTTGAACCACAGGGAGTCGGGGGCGCTGACCCTCCACGCACTCAAAATCTGCATACAATTTATATTCAGCCTTTCGTATGCACGGTTCCTCCATATCTCCTTTCTTGGATTCAACCAACCTTGGACCCTGCGGTACTGTAGTATTTACTACTGAAAAAAATCCTCTTATAAGTGGACCCTTGCAGTTTAAACCCATGTCGTTGAAGGGTCGACTGTATTTTTTCTTTTTTAATGTAAGTGAAATCAGTACCAGGAATTAAGGCTTGCTCGTCAATGTTGATTGTAATATTTGGGGAGAATACAATTCTCCTCAGCAGTAGTTCCCAAATGCAGAACATCAGAGGATAAGTTCCCGGGTTCCTTCTATACCTCAAGAGGTTTCTGACATTTCACCTAACTTCCCAGATGACAGCTGCCCACACAGATGGTTTGAGGGTCGTAAATTTGAAGTGAAAGAGACTGATAAATGACACACCTCATAGCTGAGGGCTGTCCCTGGTGGAAATCTGACGAGGTAGTTGGGAACTGAATTCAAGCTTCACTTTCTCCATCTAAGACCAACTACTTCACGCTCTAGGGCACCAGGTGCAAGTTTAGCTTCATTAGTTAATGAGGAAGTTTTGATCTACATGTCTGTCTTCTAACTTTGGCTTTCCAGTGTTTTTCTCTAGATTCTGATTTTAAAAATATATTTGTTCTCCTATTTTATTGTATATATTTTTTCACCTCAAATCTGTTATAAAATCCGGTGAATGCTTGCTGAAATAAACCAGTTGTGGTGGTGGTGTTTTAATTACTCAGTTGGTTGAGGAAAATTAAATCGGGAGCATCAGTTTGTCAAATTATCTCCATTTGGCCTCTTGATAAAAAATAATAATAACATATCAAACCAGACTTCATCATCTTTTGTACTGTGTTAAATTGTTAAAAAGGAACTCTTAAAAAATAGAGGATATTTTGAAACCGTTTACACTCCGTAAGTGTATATACAGTCATGTACCAATTAGCCCACCTTAAATATACATAATGTGAAGTCAAAGATTGTGCCAGATTTAATTCCTTTTGTCTAGAGGGAAGTAGTGAAGATCTGGGTCTACTGCTTCATGGCTTTCTATTAGATATCCTGAATCAAATTATCTATTTTTCTCCCATTTCTAATGTGTTTATTTTACTAAAATGAAATGTTCCCCCCCAAAAGTAGTCTCAATAATTCCTACTAATGCTATCCAGTGGTCGATATCTTTATTCCAATCACACTATTATTTTCTAGTTTTAAGTTGAAAGTCAATGAGGAAAATCATGGTATAAAAATCCCCCAGATGCCGTATATTGAACAGAATATTCATTTTATTATATGCATGTATGTTAGTGTAAAACTGTCTTTATAAAAAAGTTTTTAAATTTGTTCTAGGTTTTGGACACGCCATATTTACTAAATGCCGATTGGAAATACTATCTCTCTGGCATGGTATTTAACAAATCAGATATTCATCTCACTTTTGAACAAGTTTACAGGTATAAATAATTGCATCATGCATTTTTTGCTACTTAGAATGTTGTGTTTTTACAATGAGAATTTTGCTTTCAACGTGTCTTTAATTTTAACGGTCAACTTTCCAGTTTTAGAAGTAAGCTGTTCTCTGGTCTTAGCAGTAAGACCAAAAAGATAATCCTTTCCCTGAAAGCCTTCTAGGCCTTAGGATGGTGCTGTCCCAAGCCGCCCTGTCTTAATTACTAGAATTCACTGGTAACAGTGACCCTAAAATGCATTCTTGTTTAAGAATCACCCTGCCCCAAGTAAATGCCATATAACAAGAATTCATTGGATGGGTCTGTTGATGGAAACAGTCAGTAAACATGGGAATTCCCTGGAGGTTCAGTGGTTACAACTCAGCGCTTTCACTGCCAGGGCCCAGGTTTAATCCCTGGTCGGGGAACTAATATCCCGAAAGCCATGGTGTGGCAAAAGAAAGAAGAAGAAAATCAATAAACAGTCTGTAATAGGAATAGAAAAGAGTTTTATTTGAGCCAAACTGATGACTATAGCCCCAGAGACAGCCTCACATATAGCTCTGAGGAATTGTTCCAGAGAACCATGGCTTTCAGAATAGTTTTATATCTTGTCAGAACAAAGAACATTAAACAAGTCAGGGATACATTCATTAAAGATTTCAAAAAAAAAAAAAAAACAGATCAGGATATACACAGTGAATCACTGTGGCCTTGGCACCTGGGAAGGGAGTCTTATCATCAAAGGAGTACCAACATAGATGTCCCAGGGAGGGAGATATTTAATCTTTATTTTTAACATGGACATTCTTCACTTCTGGTCAATGCACCCTTTTCTTTCATAATTAAAGCCGATGTACAGTGTGTGTTTGACAGGCCACAAACAGCTTGTTTTAGTTAGCATAAAATTTGAGTTAAATCACGTAGAAGCCAGAATGACTTCCCGAGACCTCAATATGTGAACATTTCTTTCGTCAGGTCCAAATCTCAGACATGCTAATTGCAATGCAGCTGGAGATCCAGGCTGTACAGTCAGGCTGCCTGGGCTCCAGTCCTGGCTCTACCGCCGGGGCCTTTGTGATCTTGGGCAGTTCCACTTCCTGTCGCTTCAATAGGGATGATGACAATAGTAATCTGAGTATCACCAGCTCCCCATCACCTCTAGCGAATGAGACAGCAAACAAGCGGCACAGGTGTCAATCACTCACACCTTGCCTCCATGGCAGGCAATGGTCATCAACTGTGGTCTTCTACTTTGCCCAGAGGGTCACAGGAGCCTTCTCAACAGCATGTTCTCGGTAGACATTTTCAATTCATCGGAGTTTCTGTGCACAGTTACTCCATCCCTAGGCTTGGAGGAGGCCGAGCTCCTTTGCCTGGTCTGCCTGCTCTTTGTGATTCTGGCTCCCGTGGAACTCTCTGGTCTTACCTCTGTTGGTTAGTGTATCAGACTCTGTTCCAATGCCAACCTACTTGGGGCTCCCTGGAGAGGAGTATCCCACCTCTTGGGGATGTGGGAAAGTTGCTTCTCCCAGGCATCCCTCGGGACTGGAGGGCCTTGGCTACTGCACAAGGAAGAGGCGCCCCAGGAAGTGGCCATCTGGGTGGCAAGGATATGCATCAGATGAGGCCACCCTGCTTAGCTCAGCCGAGGAAGCGTTTGTCACATTTTAAAGAAGCACGGAGAAGTGAGGCCAAGTTAGGTTTATAGCCGAAGTGGACCTACCGTTTGGATGTTTGTTGCCCCCTCCCTATCTCCATCCTACCCTTAGTCCAACCTTAGGTTTAGTAGGTGAAGCTCAACCCTGGAAATATGGAGGGAGATGGTCTGTCAGGGGCTTGATAGAGTTTTAATCTTTTATGAAATCTTTTAATGATAGTGCTTTGTAACTTACCTCTTTCTGACATTTGTTGTTTTTTTAGATTAGGGTTTATTTCTTCCCAATTTGTAAACTTGTTATTACTCACAGCACTGGAAAGAACACAAAGGACACAGATAGAAGGATGTAGTATTTACCAGTCCTAGTGTATCTGTTGCAAACATGGGACATTTAGTAAAACAGGGAACGAAGTGAGGAATGGCGGGCACCCGGGGGTTCGTGCAGCCACTGGAGGTGGCCTTCTGTGTCCACACGCAGATGCCACGTCTGTGGTCACAGATTAAACAAAGACGAACAGTTCGCCTTTCTCTCCATCCTTAGCAGTGGACAGAGGTAGCCACAGCTGCCTTTCTGGATCCTGATTTCTCTGTTTATTCCCTCAGTGATTGCAAAGAAAATAAAGGCATTTATAGCACACTTAAGCTAGAGAACACCTACAATATCAGTGAACATCTCAGCATTAAAGAGGTGAGTAATTAGAACCAATCAGAAAATTAACATTTCTTTACTAAATTCAGTTGTCTTTTTTTTTTTTATGAAAGTCACGTAAGATAAAAATTAACCATTTTAAAGTGACTTTAGTACATTTGCAAGGCTATGCAACTCTCATCTCTCTACCTAATTCCAAAATATTTGCATCACCCTCGACCAGTTGACTTTCTTGAGGCATGAGTTTCTCTAGCAGATGACGGAAGATCCTCTCCAGGGGCATCCCTGCAGACACTTCACAGGGAAAGAGTTTATCCTTTGAGTGTCCCTGTTCCTGGAGGCACAAACCCCACTTGTTTCCCAGGGATACTGACTCTCCCAGACCAGCCATCCTTTTCTGTCACATCCCTGAGTGGGGACAAGAACCGTGGCCCACAGAGTCCTCACTCCTTATGAATGATGGCTGTGGCCCCAGGGCTCCCAGATAGGCCTTTAACAAGAGACAGAGTGGCAACAAGGATGGAAGGGACAGAGGGAATGAATGACCTCTCCTCCTCCTTTGCCCAGACCGGCACCCAAGCCTTGAGTGTTCAGACTCCAAGGAGAGATCCCTGTAGAGCACACTGGCTGGAGGAAGGGGCAGGGGGGCTTCAGCAGCCCAGGCCTAGGACACCCTTAGCCTAGGCTGTGCCCACTCCCTCATACCTGGAGGCCTTCTGGCCTTCTCAGCTGTGCAGGAGAGAATCTAAGGAACCTTGCTTCTTCTGGGCTTCCGATACAGAAGCAATTACCGAGGAAAATCAAGGGGAGAAGTTGTTCCCCAAACCCCATGGCTTACCCACTGAGGCGTCACAGAAGGCTTCCAGGGTTGCCGTGAGGCCACAACAGCCTGATGATTTTCAGACGTGAAGAGGTTTATTTGAAAGCTGTATACAAATTTCGGATTCTCTTCCCTAAATATAGCTTGCATGTATTTATAAATAAAATATAACTTTGCAAGCAAGCCCTAATCGATGCCCTCTACTCATCTACTCATTATGCAACGTGCCATTTTCTTGGTGCACCGTGATGAGTAGGGTGGGAGAGGCCCCAAGTCATGAACCACGTTCCCGTTGATCTCAAGTCTCTCTATTACCCAAGTCCAGTGCATGCTGCCTCCTTCCCCTGGAAAGCAGCCTGCCCAGCCCCTTTCAGCATCTCTGTTTGTCAAGACTTGCTCAGAAGTCACCTCCTCTCTGTTGCCCTCCCCAGCCTCCTGCCTTGAAAGGCTCTGCACCTGGTGTCCCAATGCATTTCGTGTGCCTTTATCACGACACTGCCTCTTCCCTTTGAGATCTTTGAGGGTGGACATGCAATATGATTTTGTTTTGCATTCCACCTCCTCACATAGTGCTTGGCATAGGGCAGGGAGGCGGGGAAGGAATGGGAGGGGAGAGAAGAGAGCCGGGAAGAAACGCCAGTCAGGTACGTGTGTATTCGTTTTGGCCTGTGTAATTTTATTGCTCTTCTAAAGCATTAAGTAGGTGATGTTTTTGGAGAAGAGTGGATTTATTTATATCTTTCCTTTTTATTTTGCAGCATACCGGAAACATAAATAATAATTTTGAAAATATGAATATAAGAATTGACAACATAGTTCTGCTGGATGAGGCAGGAAGAAGAAACCTTATGGACTTCAATTCTTCAGGAATAGACAAAATAGACTATGGGGCCTTCATGGCTGCGGTATGACCCCTATGTTCACACATGATCTTTTGGGGAAAAGTTAGGGCATCGTGTGTGTGTGTGTGTGTATAAAATATTTTTTGTTTGTTAGTTTTTATTTTTGTTTTTTTATTGAGATGAGATTCACTCAACATGAAATTAACTCTTTTACCAAGTGAGCAATTCACTAGAATTTAGTATAATCACAATGTTAAATAACTATCATCTCTATCTAGTTCCAAAGAACCTTCGTCACCCCAAAAGAAAGCCCCGATCCCATTAAGCAATTGCTCCCCATTTCCCACTCCCAGCCCCTGGCAACCATCGCTCTGTGTTCAGTTTCTGTGAATTTACCTATGTTGGATATTTCATATGAATGGAATCGTACAGTATGTGACCTTTTGCGTCTGATAACCTTAACTGGTCTGTTTCATGTAGCCCAAGTTTTTTGAGATTCATGTACATTACGGCATGTATCAGTATTTTATTTCTCTTTATGGTTGAATACAAATAATACTGTGTGTATAAACAAGAATGCAGATGTGTCTAGCCTTAGAGTGTCTAGCCTTAGTTTATGGCTGTGGACTCATGTTCACTCTGTTGCTTATTAAAATGCTGTTAAGGTTCAAAAATCCCGTATCCATAACACAGCTTTTTACACCTCTTTTGTAGACTGGGAAAAATCCCACAAAAGTGAATCTTTTATCATTTGCAAATGATCTAGAAGTAAAAGCCAACCATTTGGTGAGTTCAAACGGTCCGGTTCAAGGCTGTCATTGTTGTAGATGTGAAATGTCAGTACCGTTCTTAGAGAAGCTATGGGAAGAGGTTCCTCGTACCACAAGTAACCCTTGTTTAAACACGCCGCTCTGTGCATGTTAAAAGTTCCCATCAGCAGCCACTGCCACATGGCGCCACAGTCCTTGAGCGTGTGAAGGTTCCCAGGGCAGCTTCAGGGTGCAGGCTCTTCCCAGCCTCTGCTCGTGGTGCTGCTGCCCTCACTGCTTGAGCACCGGACCTGCTTTCACTCCATCCACCCCTCCACTGCCAAACACCTGTGCACACGTTTTCTTGCAATGTAGGGAATGGTAACTGAGGACATGGGAGGGAGATCCGTTTGGTGCTTTGCATCGCCAATAATGAGCGGATAAGGGAGGGCAAAGACACCATCCAAGCCCCATAAGCTTCCCCATTACCAGCTTCTCTGCTGGTTGGTGACTAATGGCTGTAACTGGTCCCTTTCACAAAGCAGCAGACCTGGACTCTGGGGGAAGACCAGGATTTAAATCCTGAGTCAGCCTCTTCCTAACTGTGGGAACTTAGGCACAATATTTCACCCCATGTGCCTCAGTTTCCTCATCTGTTAAATGGAGGCAGTAGTAACGCTTGTTAGACGTTACTATACTAAAAACGATTTAAGTGTGGGTTAAATAAAATTTCTCAGTTGACTGAGCCTTGGTTTTCTCATCTGTAAAATGGAGCTATAGCTACTGTAAAGCGGCTTTACAGTGGCTTTATTACGGTGAAGTGAGAGAGAGAGAGAGAGAGAGAGAGAGAGAGAAGGCAGCCTCAGGCACTCAGAAAGAACCGATGTGGGTGGGTTATTGTTGAGAGTTCATGGTTTGGAGGAGGGTGTCTTGGCACTGTCCCTCCAAGTTCGTCATCATATAAGGGCTGCATACTTCTGTCCTGATTAGAGAGAGTGCTCCAGAGTCTGGAAACAGGTACTAATATTTATTTACTTTATTCTCTTTGTAGCCCCCAGGAAATTTGAAACAGACCCTGAAAAATAATGCAGGAATCTTAAGAAATATTCATCGTGACGAAATCATTCCTTTGCAAAAATTAATGGTAACAATCAACAACCTTTGATATTTCGCTGTGACCTGGGCAAACTCTGTTTCACCTAGCCTAATGATATATTGATATGTCGTGCGTAGGTCAAATTTGGTTGACGCCAGGCTAAGAAATTGAGCTATTTTTAAAATAAATGATAGTAGCTGGGCTTTGAAGAGGACACGTTTTCAATTTTCACCACAGATTTTCTGCCTCTTTGTTGCCTTTTTCCATTTGAGTGTGAACAGTTATTTTAAATCTCTGGTTGCCTCCTCTGTTTTTCTCTCGTTTCCATGGCCTTAAACAGGCTCCCCTAAGCCATGCAGCAGCTGAAGTGCTGGACTCACTCTTACTTAGTTTATTTTTATCAAACTCTCTGTCTTTACACCCTGCCATGAAATATGTGAGGCCAGGCGATGTCCTTCTTTCCACGTTCATTTAGCTCTACTCCCTGTTCCGATGTCCTTTGCCCCTCTCTTCCGTCCAGCTTTCTCACTCTTCCTGTCTTTTCTTTCCTGTCTGCCTTCCGGCTTCTTTCCTAAATGCCAGAAAGGCAGTTTGTAACAGAGAAAGAACATGGGCTCTGGAGTCAGGCCGACCTGATTTCAAATCTTGCTTCTGCCTCTCCGAAGTCTTGTGGCTTTCGGTTTTCTCACCTAAAAATGGTGGGAAGGGTCCTTGCCTCACTGTTAGCTGGCTCTTGGACATGAAGGATCTGACCTCCCAGAGGGACTCTGCAAAAAGGAGCCATTATTACTATGCTTGCATATGGGAGGGTCATGTTTGCAGCCGTCAAGGGGAAGACTGCGTGGGAACCAGGTTACAGAGTCAGCCTGCTGAGGTTTGAAGAAGCTTATTCGTCCATTTGACTCCACCTTCAGAATCTTCTAGAACTAGTGTTTACCATCTCTCTCTTCATTTTTCCTCCTGCCTTTCTAATTCAGTGGAGTATTCACAAAGTCCTCCTCTACAATTTTCTTACGTGGTGTGCTACACTCACCACAGTTCTCTCTCTGCTGTACTTTATGCCTAGCACAAATATGTTAACATTTTAAGCTGGTGTTGACATGTTCCTTACATGCTTTCCTTCAAGTAGACACAGGACTCCTCGGCCTTTTCAGAGTTGGGGCAACCTACAATTAGGCAAGTTGTTCTGTGGATGTGACCTACAATCTAAACCAGAGGTTAGCAAACTGTGGCCCTGAAAACTGCAGCCCGTGGGCCCCCTCCGGCCTGCTGCCTGTATTTATTTATTTACTTACTTATTTGTTTATTTATTTTGGCCACGCCGTGCGGCATGCGGGATCTTAGTTCCCTGATCAGGGATCGAACCTGGGTCCCCAGTAGTGGAAGCTCAGGGTCCTAACCACTGGACCACCAGGGAATTCCTCTGCTGCCTGTTTTTACAAATAAAGTTTGACTGGAACACAGCCAGGTCCACCTAGTTGACAGATGATCTGTGGCTGCTTTTGGCTACAAGGGCAAAGTTGAGAGATTAGGACAGGGTATGGTCCACAGAGTCTACAGTATTTACTATCTGGTCCTTAACCGATAAAGTTTGCCAATTCCTCATCTAAACCATGCAAATTAAGCCACTCTTGTTGAACAGGTTTTACTGTAAACAATGCCTGCCACTTTGAGCAAACCCGATTCAAAAGAGTTTTGTGGCTACCTTACACATGGTGTGCTGCCCGTTGAAGCTCTAGAATGTGTATCCCAATTTTCTTCTTCAGCTTTCCTTCTACCCAAATATGTGAGGTTTTCTTTATTGTTCCTCGTGTTCTCGAATGAAACTATTACAGAGTATTACTGTTACTAATGATACTATTACAGAGTAAAGTCAGATTTGACGGCTGACTTACGGGTTGGGGGGATACAAAGCACGTGATCTCGCAGCTTCACGTTACAGGTCAGGAAATATGATCTGTGTTTATTCACCAGAGTGCTGTGCACCAAAAATTGAAGGAGCTTCAACAGAAAAGCAGTGGATTGGGGGTAAGGATTCGTTTTCTTTCTCTGTCTTGGGGTCTTGTTACAAAAGCACACACAGACTTTCAGAGATGTTGGGTTTTACAGGTACTTTAAGTAAAATCAAGTCTCAGTTATCCACCCATTTTAAACACCAAATTGGGTTTTCCCACCCTCTCCTTTCTGCGAGGACTTCTGTAAACGAAGACCGCATCCTGGCATGTTATGTACACAGGAGGAAGCTGGTTTTGGAAGTGTAGGATGCAAGTGTAGGTGGTACATCGGTCACTTTTACAGAGGTAATTCTGCTTGACAAACAGCCTCCAAATCGCAGTGCCTTCCACACACAAACTTTCACTCTCACTAGAAAACCAGTACAGCGCCACCCACCATCTGTGTGCCATTGGCCAAAGCAAGTCCCAGAGCCAAGCTCCTCATCATGGGGTGGGGACGTATACCCGTCTCCTGGGAAGCCACGCCAGGGAAGGTGTCACCAATCATGAACAGCTAGTAGAGTCTTAACTAGCAAGTCGTGGGGGTGTGGGGCTGAGTTAACAGTACTCGCATCAATATACAAACTGGCTGATGAAATTCTTTTATCACTTGATACCGTGTCGAGCGTTGCTGTGTTTTCCAGGTGAAAGTGGCCAATATCATTCTCTGTTTGGATTCTGCTCAGGACTTCATCACAAACCGAATCTCCACAATTATTGCTGAAGTAAGTGGTTATGCCAATAAGTGGGTGTGTGACCATAACTGCATGATCACAGAGGATGGTAGAGTCATTTTAATGGCTTTATTACTCTTTGATGTCTTTCCAGGAAAGTAAGAAGTATGGGAATACGATAATCAGCTACTTCGAACATTATCTGCAGTGGGTCAAAATCTCTGTAAGTGGTTTATCGTTGATCAACATAAGGGGGCTGTGTCTTGGGAGAGTCATTTTCTAGGATAAAATCAGGAGGAAATCAAATTAAATTCACAGAAATTAGACAGAAGGTAAGTAAAAGGACCTTGAACGTAGGAGCCACAAGTGGAGGCACAAGCTGCCGGGCAGCTTCCCGGGCCTGCCCACCGCGGACAGCATGCCCCTTGCATTCTCCCCCGGCTCCCTTTGCTCATTGCTGGAGGGATTCTGGTCTCCTCGACTGTGCCTCCCCTGGCAAACCGTGAGCTCCTTACGTTAGAGTCCATTTGCAGCCATGGTTTGTACACGCCCTGGGCAGCACTGAACCTGCTATGTCATTGGTGTATTGGTCGACTAGGGGGCTTAAACAACAGGAGCTTATTTTCTCACAGTTCTGGAGGCTGGAAGTCCAAGATCAAAGTGTCGGCAGGTTGGTTTCTTCTGAGGTCTCTTTCCTTGACTTGTCGGTGGCCGTTTTCCCCTTGTGTCCCCACGTCGTCTTCCTTCTGTGTCTGTGTCCAGATTTCTTTTATAAAGACACCAGTCCTATTGGATTAGAGTCATCTTAGTGACCTAATTTTACCTGAATTCCCTCTTTGAAGACCCTATCTCCATATACAGTCACATTCTGAGGTACGGGAGGTTAGGACTTTGACATGGGAACCTTTGGGGGACAAAATTCAGTCCATAAAGTTAAGTCTCCATGAATAAATCAGTAGAGAGAAGTGGAGGAGCAGAGTGAAGTTTCCAGTGGCGCACGCAACCGATGGAGAATTACAGTACCTTTTCTCCACACCCTCCCCAGCATTTATTATACGTAGACTTTTTTTTTTTTTTTGCGGTACGCGGGCCTCTCACTGTTGTGGCCTCTCCCGTTGCGGAGCGCAGGCTCAGTGGCCATGGCTCACGGGCCCAGCCTCTCTGCGGCATGTGGGATCTTCCTGGACCGGGGCACAAACCCGCGTCCCCTGCGTCAGCAGGCGGACTCTCAACCACTGCGCCACCAGGGAAGCCCTATATGTAGACTTTTTGATGACGATCATTCTGACTGGTGTGAAGTAATACCACATTGCAGTTTTGATTTGCATTTCTCTAATAATGAGCGATGTTGAGAATCTTTTCATATACCTGTTGGCCATCTGTATGTCTTCTTTGGAGAAATGTCTATTTAGGTCTTCTGTCTTTTTGGTTTGGGTTGTTTGTTTTTTTGTTGTTATTGAGCTGTATAAGCTGTTTGTATATTTTGGAAATTAAGCTCTTGTTGGTCACATCATTCGCAAATATTTTCTCCCATTCCGTAGGTTGTCTTTTTGTTTTATTTAAGGTTTCCTTTGCTGTGCAAAAACTTTTAAGTTTAATTAGGTCTCATTGGTTTATTATTGCTTTTGTTTCCATTACTGTAAGGAGAGGGATCCAAAAACTCTTGCTGCAATTTTTGTCAAAGAGTGTTCTGCCTATGGTTTCCTCTAGGAGTTTTATAGTATCCAGTCTTACATTTAGGTCTTTAGTCCCTTTTGAGTTTATTTTTGTATATGGTCTTAGAGAATGTTCTAATTTCATTCTTTTACATGTAGCTGTCCAGTTTTCCCAGCACCACTAATTGAAGAGACTGTCTTTTTTCCATTGTATATTCTTGTCTCCTTTGCCATAGATAAATTGACCATTAGTGCATGGGTTTATTTCTGGGTTTTCTATCCTGTTGCATTGACCCATGTGTACCCTTTTATAACCCCACTTTTTATAAAACTAACAGTGAAAAAGCCTATAAAGAGAGTGTATACGGTTGTTTGAGCTTGGAGAAACATAATGTTATTAATATGGGCTGCCTTGTAAGGTAGAGGTGGAAGAAAAGGGGGAGGTGAGCCAACCAATAAAGGAAAAGAAATAAGACACACTCCCCACCCCAGGAACTAGCATCTAGCTTCTTGTACTTACTCCAGAGTTTTTTGAATGAATGAATATAGTTTTCTTAAGCTAATGGGATTGGAGCATCTGTCTATGATTCATTAAACTTGTTTAGTCTTACCTCAGTAATGAGTACTTTGCTTTCTGTCTTCTAAAACGGAGGTCAGCAGGTCCTGCCATTTTTGTAAATAAAGTTTTATTGGCACACAGTCACACCCATTTGTTCATATATTGTCTGTGGCTGTTTTCACCCCACCATGGCAGAGTGGAGCAGTTGCGACAGATACATCTCAGCCGAGCCTGCAAAGTCTAAAATATTTACTCTCTGGCCCTTTATAGAAAAAGTCTGCCAACCCCTGTTCTAAAATGTAGACTTATTCATTACCTAACTTTCCACTTTCTTCCCACATCCTTTGTCAGACTACAAAGGGGGCAGGTAAGAAACTCAGACTGAGGCACTGTGCTGACCACATATACTCTTTAAGTCTCTGCAGAGTCCAGCAAGATACTTTTCCAAATAACAAACCGGGGAACTAAAAACCAAGGCTCAGAGAGAATCGGGGTCTTCCTTTCAAGTACATACTTTTTTATGTCGTAGAACTCATCCATAGAAATCAGCCATCAGCTCCATGTCCAGAGGGCCTAAGGATTCTTTTTGTGAACAGGCCAGAAGTGAATAGGGTGTTTAATTTTATTCTTGTGGAATTTTGTGGGTGTGGCTCCATCTAAGTTTGCCTGTTTTTCTTACCCCCATAGATCACTGAGCAAATGGCAGCCTGCAAACCAGTGGCCACCGCTCTAGATTCGGCTATTGATGTCTTTCTGTGCAGCTACATTATTGACCCCCTGGTAAGAATTTCATCTTTCAAAAAAAGAAAACACAGTAAACTCATTATCTTTGATTTTTTTTTTTTTCAGATGGTAGTTCACACTATAATATAAAATAGGTTTCTGCTTGGGTCTGTTACAGTTGTAGAATCCAAGACCTAAGATCTAAAATGTAGATGAATGTGTTCTGACACTAATAAGCTAGAAAAGTCAAAGTCCTCGCTGCATATCTTCATTCCTTACTTGAATTTTATTTACAGAAGTCAAGAGACCCTCATGAAAAAAAGCTGTTTGTCTGAAATAATTAGAAAGGAACAGCACCGGTGTGCAGAGTGCCAATATTCCAAAGGACTCTTAGTGCAGCTATATATGTAACCCTAAAGCTATAGCAAACTTAGTTTAATTTTTGAGTTAACAGCCCTTTAAGATGTTACCATTGGGCTGGTAAGTTCCAGTTAACCAAGTTTATTCCTCAGCTCTGTTCACTCCTCGATATACACTGACTCTCTCCATGAGTCAATCCTCTCATTCCCTTCACTTAAAGCACCTCAGTGGCTCACTGTTAATACCACGGGAAGGATCAGGATCCTTAATTGTCATGCTCTAGGCCCTGCATGATTGGGTACCTGCCCATTGGCACATTTTGTACTATTTGATCACTTTTCTCACTGTGCTTCAGTGTTTTCTTTCATTCCTTTATATACTCCAATAAACATGTTTAAAAAAAAAATCTAGATTTCCCCACCCCAGGGCCTTTGCATATGCCAGTTCTGCTGCCTAGAAATTAGACACAAGCTCCTTCTCCCTCTGTTTCTCTCTCATTCTTCCCCTCTACACCCATATCCCCTAGCTGACTCCTCTAGGTCTTATAATATAATGGTTGAGAACACAGACTCTGAATTCAAATTCCACTTCTACATTTTCTGAACTCCGTGACGTGGAAAAATTATTTATCTTTTCTGAGCTTCTTCACCTTAATTGGGTTGTTTTGATGGCTCAAAGAGAGACTACATGGAAAGCCCTTAACACCTTTCCTGGTACATTAACACACTCCATAAATGTTTGCTGTTACTAGCTGTTGTTCCGTTTTCAGCTCAAACATATCTTTTTTTCCGGGAAGGTTTTTCTGATCTTCCCAACTACATTTGGCTCCCATGGAACTTTCTGATATTCCTGTAGAGATATTTTCGCTGTTTGTACTGTACACTGGTGTGGCTCTTTGGTGAGACCTGTCCCCCGCAACACACACTAGACTCTGAACTCCGTGAGCATGAGTTGTGTGTTCACTGCTGTGACCCTGTCAGCTGGAGTGTTGTCTGGCACAGGCCATAAGGATGATCAGATAGCTGCCTGTCACGGTACATTCAGATTGCTCTATCCGTCCATCTCTCTGTTCCATTATCACTTGTCTCTCTGGGAGGGACTTTTGTACCTGGATGGAAATGATCCTCACACTTTCCCAGCCATGCAGATCCCCCGCCTTGGTCTCCTGGCTGCTTCCCTCCCCTCCTGACTTTGTACCCTTTTGTCTGCTGCTTGGAGCCCCTGCTGAGGGCTTTGATTAAAGCCCTCATTAGGGGAGCCCTAGGTTAGTTAGGCTGGTTCCTTCTGAACTGCTCTCCTTGCGCCCAGTCTCCATTGCCTGCCGCAGCCAGTCAGATCACCCAACTAGCAGGTGCCTCTCCAAAACCATCGGGGAACACTGGAGGGGAGGCCTGAAGGATGCTCAGGAAGACTGTAGGCTAGCGCTTTGTAGCAGGTGGTTTAAAGAGTAAGGAAGAGTTCTGGCCTTTGGCTCAGCCAGGAAAATAGACTCCTGGCTGACAAACATGTTTCTTTTATATCTTGATTGTACCCAGAAGGATTGAGGCAGCTTCCAGTAAAAGGAATGGTTGTCATAAAGCTCTAAGCCTCTCAAAACAAGGTTGAAAGTGTGGAAATCTACCAATAAAAGAATATGTGGGAAAGGAGAACAAATTTACTGAAAATTCTGGGCCAAGTGATGCCACTCTGTCCAACGCTAAACTCAACCAGGAACAAAGCAGAAGCGCAGTGGCCGAGACGTGAGGGTCTGGGCGGTTGTTTTTATGTCCGAGCTACCTTTTACCTCCCAGTGGGCTGGGGAGGGCTGCTCTAGTGCTACAGGGTTATCCTAAGGCAGGGGCCGCAGACTCGACACTCTACAAGGATCTGGAAGGTTGTAGATTTACAAAACAGGCCAAGACCAGACGCTGGCTAGTGTCTGGTACCCACAGAGCCATACTGCTTGTGCACAGCCACCTCTGTTCTGATTGGTGGGTCAGGTTAAATAATGTTGGGTATCACCCCTGTAAGAGCTAGTGGTATGGCCTGCAACAGACTGAGGACAGATACCCCTCCTGAAGGAAGAACCATCACTCAACTCCAGCTGATGTTGCCTTGTGGGAACGAGGGCTCAGCATTACGAGTTCCGACTTGAGACTTTTAGAGAAAAGACGTAAAGCCAGGTTTCTGTGTGACATCTGACTTAGGAATATAGGCAGCTGTCTTTTAAAAAAATACTTTAATATTGCTTTTTAGGCAGAACAGGATTGAATTCAGCCCATGACCATCCTTAAAGATTGGTTAAATTCATCATGGAACGTTTGTTGGGGGCATCGTTTTGTACCAAGCATTGCATCTGTTTTCTTCACACAATAGTGTTATGGGATGAGGATGCTGCCAATCCCACTGTTCAGAGGCAGAGCAAAGCCAGGAAGTTTAATGAACCACCCTCACATCAAAACAACTCAGAGAAAGATCTGAGCTCAGGCCTGCAGGCTGTCCATGCTCTTATGGCTGGCCTCAAAGCCGGGGGCCATCTAGTCGGATGGTTAGCTGTTGTTTGGGGGTGTCCTAGATGCTAAACCTTGCTTCAGCACTTGCTGCCTCTGTTCCTCATTTATAAAATAAATACGACAATAGGATCTATTCAAGGTTTTCAGAAAGATGGAATGAATTATAATAATAGGTAGCACTTCACACAGTGGCCAGCTCATCTTAAGTTCACAAAATTAGAATCCATTAAAAAAACTGCAAAATAAAGTTATTTTCCCCAAGCCGGTGTTGTTTTCCATTTCCCATCTTCAAGCATCTAATCCTCATGATTTTCCTTTTTCCCCGCAGAATTTGTTTTGGTTTGGTATAGGAAAAGCTACCGCATTTTTACTTCCGGCTATCATTTTTGCCGTAAAGCTGGCTAAGTACTACCGTCGAATGGATTCTGAAGATGTATATGACGATGAGTAAGTAGACAAGAGGCTGGGGAATCATTTTCTAAGTGGCGCTACCTTCCGAGCACTTGCTAAAGAACGGCTCTGATACGATTAAACTTGACTTTTTTTTTTTATGATTACAACTATATGACATTCTTTTTTTTTAATTTATTTTTTTATACAACAGGTTCTTATTAGTTATCCATTTTAAACATATTAGTGTATATATGTCAATCCCAATTTTTTTTATGATTACAGCTATATGACATTCTTTTTTTAATTTATGTTTTTATACAGCAGGTTCTTATTAGTTATCCATTTTATACATATTAGTGTAATAGGTCATCCCTATTCAGATGAAATTTTTATACTGGTTTTCTTATGCTTATTTTAACTTTTTTTCCCCTTGCTTAATCGTCTCAGCTTCCTTAATCAGCCTTCTTATTTCTTTTTTTTTTTTTTTGCGGTACGCGGGCCTCTAACTGTTGTGGCCTCTCCCGTTGCGGAGCACAGGCTCCGGACGCGCAGGCTCAGCGGCCATGGCTCACGGGCCCAGCCGCTCCGCGGCATGTGGGATCTTCCCGGACCGGGGCACGAACCCGTGTCCCCTGCATCGGCAGGCGGACTCTCAACCACTGTGCCACCAGGGAAGCCCCAGCCTTCTTATTTCTTGTTTGCAGTTCCTCTGTCTCAGGGACTTGGCACTTTACTTTATAACTGTTTTTACTAGTTTTCATTTTGGCTCCATGGTCCACCCTTCACTCTGTGCCTGGTGAACTTGTATTCAAAATGTGCTCATTCTGACTTCATTTACCTCCTTCTTAATATGTGTTTCTCCTGAATTTGCTTTTTCAGCATCTGTATTAGAGTAAAAAGGTGGGGGATGCAACTGTTGAGCTGTAATTGTAACTGAAAAATCATTTTATCTCCTTTTTTGTGTTTTATAGTGTTGAAACTATACCCATGAAAAAAGTAAGCCTTTTCTTTTTTAAGCCATATTTCTAAGGTGGGACTGGGGAGGGCTTTATTATTAGATGACAAACTTTTAAAACTAAAATAATAACATTAAATTACATAACAACAACAAATATGCCCGGATAAAAATAAATGCTGATGCCTCTTAAAATGAGAGCTGGCACATGGAGAATACCAAAGACATCCTTGTTGAATGAATGAAAATCGTCTATGTTAAATTTATTAATATATAAAATGTTTGTTTGGATCTTTGGTTTTTTAAAGGGAAGAAAATATAAATATACTTTTTTACTTTCTTTATAGATTTAACAAATTGTTATATACTTTTTACGACCGTTACATTGTCTTTGTAATCCATGATGTAAATGCTTCATCTTAGAAATAACATGGTGTTTTTGGTGCATTTATTTTTGTTACAGTATGGAAAGTGCTAATATTGGTTCTCGTAGACATCAAGCCTCCAGAATGGAAAATGCCAATATTGGTTCTCGTAGACATTGAGGCACCCAGACAAATTGAACAAAGTTTTTAAACAGCTCCAACTGCATGAGTTCATGACCTGCAGCATCTCCAAATATTGGGAAAGAAACCTTCTGTTCAGGAGCTTACAGAGTTCAGTGAGGTCACACGGAGTACGCACTGACCGGCCTAAGAGTGGAAAACGCACACGCCTATTTTTTAGAAGTTTTGCTTTAATCATCTGAGCCTTCTATGAAAATTTAAATATGTAAAACATTCATGAATTCCCAGTTTAGCCTTTGGAGCAAGACAGGAATTTGGGCACATTTCATCCAATGGGAACTTCGACTCCTAGTTAGACAAAGTCCAGAAAATAGCAGATCTGTGTGTAAACAATAAAAGAATGATTTCAGAATTATGACTCTAATCCTCTTATTGAAAAATAGATCTAAACTACAGATGTCAATGAAGTCTCTGTATTATTTTCTTAGAGTGGCTGTAACACATCACACAAACTGAGTGGCTTAAAGCAATGTGTTCTCGAACTTTTATGGAGGCCGGAAGTCTGAAATCAACACGTCAGCAGAGTTGGTTCCTCTCAGAGAGCCCGAGGGAGAGTCTGTTCCGGGCCTTTCACTGAGATTCCAATGATTGCTGCCAATCCTTGGCCTTCCTTGGCTTGTAGATGTATCACTCCAGTCTCTGCCTCTGTCTTCACATGGAGCTTCCCTTTGTGTGTGTGTCCCAATTCCCCTTATCTCCTAAGGAGACCAGTCACTGGGTCAGGGCCCATCCTAAGCAAGAATGAGCTCACCTTCATTTCATCGTATCTGCAAACAACCTATTTTCAAACATTCACAGGTTCTAGGTGAACATAAATTTGGTGGCGGGGTGGGCGGCGGGGGAGAGATTATTCCCCCCCCCACAACACACACAGTCACCCAACAACAATAGCAAATAGCCAAAGAGATAGAGAAGTGGACACGAAAGAAAGTGACACTGTACACACAGAAATTAAGGTAAATTACCAAAATCAGAAATGGCAGAAAATAAAAAAAATGTTAGTAGACATACACAAAATAGTGACTCATTCCCCTCTTAATTTTAACCTTTAAGATTTGTCTGTATCTAAGAGCACATTAATAACCCACTGCATGTGTCAATCAATTGTCTCTGCATCTAACCCAGTGATGCCAGCCCCTGCTACACAATGGATTCTCCTGAGGGGGGATCTTTTTAAAATTACTGATGTTTGGGTCCCATCCCAAGAGATTCTTATGTAGCTGGTTAGGGATGTGGCTTGAGCATGTGTATTTAAAATGTTTCCCAGATGATTGTGATGTACAGCCAGGGTGGAGAAACACTGCCTCTGGTTAATTAAATCAGAATTTCTGAGATGTATCCCAGGTAATTCTCATGTGTAACCTGAGAATTACTGATACAGCTTCTACATGCATTTCATCTGATTTATATATATATATTCATTGATCATCTACAATGTCCCAGGCACTGTGCAAGACACTGGATGGGGGAGAGGTGAGCTAACAGACTAGATCCAGCCTCCTAGGAGCTCAGTGTCAGTGGTGGAAACCAAGACGACCCATTTGATGAGTATATGAGAGACACAGAAGGCTGTGGGGTGGTGGAAGTCAGGGGAGGGTTCCTGCAGTTGAATTTCTGAAAAATATGTGCATGAGAACCCTATGACACACTTAACAAATCTGTTTCTTATGAAGGTTCTGTGCCTTTCACTTGTCCCCTCCTGTATTCCTCACTGCATCCCTATGAGGTCAGAAGTTTTAGTTCTAATTATAAACGAAGTGGCCTGAAGCTTACAGAAGTGAGTTGTCCAATATCACCCAGCTCATACGTGTTTGGGTCAGAAGATGATCCAGGTCCCCCAGATTCCATAGCTCCTGGCTCTTGTTGAATCTATTCTGTCAGGCTAACCTTAGTGCTCTGTTGCCTCTGCTTAGTCATGCTGGCTTTGCATCTTTTGTAAAAGAATGTTGCCTACAGCCTGAAATATACAGGATAGCCCATTCTCAAGGCTCTGACCTTTAGAGTTATAACACTGCCATGCATATAGAGATAAACAGAGAATGATATCTGTCCTGTTGTGAGGCTTATAGGAACATTGTGACCAGACCTGTAAGAACAAAGGATTCCAGCACCAAAAATTTGCAACAATCAGTTGCAGAAATTTGCACCTCTTCCCCTTTTAGTATAAAACAAGCCTGAATTCTAACTCGGGTAAAATGGTTCTTTGAGACACTAGTCCACCATCTTCTGGGTCTGCTGCTTTCCGAATAAAGTCGCTTTTCCTTGCCTCAACACCTCATGTCTTGATTTATTGGCCTGTCCTACAGCGAGCAGTACGAGCTTGGACTCAGTAACCACGTCACAAGCTAGAGTGGGTTTTGGCACAGACCGCTTACTGACAGCGTTTCAAACTAAAACCACCAGATAGCTGTCTGGTGTTCTCTAAGGATGAAATGCAGTATCAATCAGTGCTACTCAAAGTGTGGCCCGAGGACCAGAAGAATCACCTGGGGAGCTCAAAAAAGGCTAATTCTGACTCCACCCCAGATACCCTGAATCAGAGTCTCTGAGGGTGAGGCCCAGGGATGTGTATTTTCACAAGTTTTCCAGATGAGTCCAAAGTACATAAAGTTGGCCAAGCATACCTCAAGTCACCCTGATGGAAAAGATCATTTAGAAACTAGCTTTCATCCAAGAAATGTGGCTAAGCCCCAGTGCAAACTACAGATTTTTGGTGCCTGTGTAAGGGCTGCAGGGGAAAAGGGAGAAGATGGAGCCAGTCCTGAGAGCATGTTCATGGCTAACCACCAGGCCCAAACCCACCATCCATCCATCTGAAATGCCTGTTTCCACTCCCATCTTCCTGATGAAGGGGCTCCTGCACGCCTTCATTCCCTCCCTGAAACGCCACTGCCATCAAGTCAGATCAGTGACACCCACCACTTCTCCTCCCTCTTCTAAATGAGCATTTACTCTTGCTGTCTCTCCCCAACAAGATCTCAAACCCTTGCGTACAAAGCCCAGGTCTTAAGTTCCTTTGAGTCCCCATAGCCCTTTAGAGTGTTAACCACAATTTCAGAAATGGACACCTGATTAGAGAGGTGTTTATTTGGGGTTTGTTAGGAGTGCATCCCAGGAGACACAGATTAAAGATGTAACCAAGCAGGACCCTATGGGACCTTGCCAGGACAGTCACCCCTACCCCACCATGTCCTCTGCCTGCCTCTTGTTTGTAGAAAAACTTTAGTCTCCTTGGCCTTCCCCAAGTTGCAAATAATAACTGCAATCAGATAAGTGAGAAAATGCAGAAACAAAGGAAAATAGTCAAGCAAGACAAAATAATAATTGTTTAGCAATTAAACAAAGTGTATGACCTTTAGTTCCTCCCCAGGGGCTCTAGATAATATTCTGAGCCGTGTCCTTTGAGCTGTTTTGCAGAGACTGAAACCGCCACCAGGTGGAAGAAGTTAACTGTGTGCTGCCCACAAGCCCATAGACCCCAGACCAGTTGGAGCCAGAAGGTTGATGATGTTGACTCCTGATGACCTCACCACCAACTAATCAAGAATGTCCATGAGCTGATGACACAGCCTGCAGCCCTCTCCCTCACCCTGTCTTTGAAAACATTTCCTGCCGTTTGGGAGTTCAGGTCTTTTAAGCACTAGCTGCCTGGACTCCTTGTTGGGCACCTTGCAATAAATTCTGCACTTTCCTTCACCACAGCTGGTGTTAGTAGTTTGGGTTTACTGCACACAGGTGAGCAGACCCAAGTTTGTTTGATAAGAAAGAAGCACTTGAATTGTGTTCCACCAGACTAGAAAATGGGGGAAGCTTATAAAGACAAAAAACCGCAGGGTGACATAAAGTTGTTTGTCAGGAATTAGAATTGGAGCCGGCAAGAAGTAAAGGTGCTTGTTAAGGAAGGATTGGTTGGGGTTTGAATGAATACAGTGTTGTGAGGGGCAGAGGGGATTTTGAAACTACAGGGTGGCAACTAGCAGCTGCTAGCAGATAATGTTTTCAAATGTAATGCTGGCGGTATCCTTGAGTTTGATACCATTCAGAGAAAATTCAAGTTCTCAGGGACACAGGAACATGTCTGAAACCACAACCACAAAGTCCACCCAGCTCCATTTTGGATGTCTGAACCACAGTTACTCCATTTCGATATTTAAGTGATCTTAAATATGTCATCAAGAGGCAGTATGGACTGATACTGGATTGGACTGAGACCTCAGTTCAAATGTGCTCTCCCTTGAGAAGCAACTCAAGCTCCTTTAGCCTCATTCCCCCCTCTGTTAAATGGGGGGGATTATGCCCACCTCATTGGGTGGATGTGATGGTCCTCATGATGGCTAGCACTGAGTAGGCTCAATAAAGGAGAGCTAATGTCACCTGCCAGTGACATGGTAGGCTTTCAATATATAGCAGATCATGTTTCTTTCTGAGGCAGTGAACTCCTTGTCACTGGGGGTTCAAGGAAGGCTGGTCAAGCTATCCTACCTGTGAGATGCCATGAAGAGGTGTCTCCATTCAGTTCAAAGAGGAAAGGAAAGGGAAGGTGGAACAGTAGGGAGTACCAGGATCTATCTCCCCACTTGAAAGTGAATTACACAGGCAGAATCTGTCTGCTATAACTATTATGGAACCCTGGAGTCTATTGAAGGCTGCCGAATTCCAGAGGAAGTCTTGGATGGTAAATTATGGTTAATTTCGGTCAATTTCAACTCTGAGCTCTGTAGCCACTACCTATTCCCCCACTCCACTCCGATGGCAGCCAGTGAGTGGTGCATGAGTTCCTGGAGTAGCTTGCACGCAGACATTGAGGGCAAGAATGGGCGTTAAGGACCCTGTCCTTCAGATATTGGAGGTCTGTGTTCTGACCCCTGGTTGTTGCTTCTAATCACGGAGGTGCAGATGCAGAAGTGAGCGGCCCTGGTTTCACTCCCGCTGAGGGCCAGCTGCATTAACGCTCGCCTTGTCTGGCTATATGGTAGTCCACAGTGCTGATAGCACAGTCTGTCCAGCAACATTTTCCAGCCACGTCTTTCAACGTCCCTTCTACCTCTGGATGATGCCACCAGCTGAGCATGAGAAGGAATTGGAAACGCCCGTGGAATGTCGTGTTCGTTAGCCTACTGTCAGGGGCCCTTTGCTGGCAGGGGCATGGCATCTATGACCGTAAATGAACCAGATATCCAAAAATATGGCAGAGCTTTGTCTCAAGTGCTGCTATGGTGTGGCCCAAATCTGCCACTTGCACAGAATGGCAATTCCAGTTAGGGGGTCAAAGGCCATTAGAAGCCATAAGTAGGGACTTCCCTGGTGGCATAGTGGTTAAGAATCCGCCTGCCAATGCAGGGGACACGGGTTTGAGCCCTGGTCCAGGAAGATCCCACATGCTGAGATGCAACTAAGCCCACGAGCCACAACTACTGAGCCTGTGTGCCACAACTACTGAAGCCTGCGTGCCTAGAGCCCGTGCTCCACAACAAGAGAAGCCACCGCAATGAGAAGCCCGCTTACCGCAATGAAGAGTAGGCCCCGCTCTCCACAACTAGAGAAAGCCTGCGCACAGCAACGAAGACAAAAATAAATAAACAAATAAATTTATTTAAAAAAAAAAAAAAAAGGAAGAAGAAGAGGCCGTAAGTAGCCATGAGATGGCAGCAGAGGACACATGTTGTCTATTTGCCAGAAAAGGGCAAGGCTCACCCTTAGAGCTGTAAGGGTCCCCGTTTACCTTCAGAAAGACAGATGAACTACTGACAGTACCACATCCTGATAGCCATTCCAGTCCCCTTGGCACACAGATGTAAACCTTCCACCCAGTGGACTCCATCAGTTTTTAGTTGGGATGAGCCTTCCATAAACCAGACCCAAGCATCGTCAGGGCTTCCTGGGATACATCTCCAGGTAGCCAAAACTTGGCCCTGAGAGTAACCAAGGGGGATACAATGGATCCTGAAGGATATGGCCTCAACCTTTTTGTGTGAAGAGCACTCATCTGTGGGACCAGGCTTGATGCTCTGGAATGTTCCATTTTCATTTTTTATGAGAAATCTCTTTGCCTTTCCAACTCTGCCTTTAACATCTGAGGAGACCAATGCCGGATGGGCATCCCTGGATACAATGATATCTGGCTGTCCTTTCTAAGGCCCTTGGTCTCCACAGGTGCCCAGGAGCAGGGCAGGAGCCGTTTTTTTTAAGTGGGGTATCGCTGAGAACTGTGTCTCCAAGAAGCCAGTACCCCAGGGGCAGACTGGGCAGAGACTACCTTCGGCAGCAAAACTCGCAGTATCAGAGAGCCAGTTTTCACCAAATCCTTGGGGTTTACGGGGCCCCAGCGTAGGTAGCTTGTGGGAACTCGAGCACACCTGCTACCCAGGTCCCCAGGAATAGTTGGCAGATTTTCTGGTCACTTTGTACACAAGGCTCAACAAAATACCTGGATGAAGCCCACATTGTCTCCTGTTCCCAAACAGCCCCACTGAGTCAGGGCTTCCTACTTGGGTTGTGAGGTCTTTAGGGTAACTTTTTCTTCACTGTCTCAGGAATCAATCTCTAAGCCTCAGTTCCCGGGACTCCCAAGAATTGACTTGGTGGCTGATGCCTGATATCCTCAGGACTGCTAAGTGCCCCCTCCACCCTCCTTCGACATTAGCCAGTCTATTCCGAAGCTGCCACCATCTGCCCTTCATGGGAGCCTCTCAGCAGGAAGGCATCCACGTAGTCATATCCTGAAGGGAGAAAGCCTTGTCCAGTTACTTGGCTCACCCACTGACGACAAATACTAGGACAGTACATATGTTTTGGGCATCCAAGTGATCTTCCTTTGACCTTTGATCTGACCTTTGACACTTGGTACCAAAGAGACTGAGAAAAAGGCATTAGCCATGTCCAAGGCAGAATACTGACAGAATGTATAATATTTAGCTACAAGTAGACAAAGTTGACAGGCTGGGGCTGTAGAGGCAACACCTGAATTTTGTTGGCTATAATTGACTGTGGAAACGTTCATTTTGGACTTCATGTGAGGAAGAAATGACCTTCCAGTGTGTTAAGTCCCCGAGATTTGGGGCTTTATTTGTAACAGCGACTGCATTACCCATTTTATACACTCTACTACGTCACAGGCTCTAGGACTTTTAAGAGACACATGAGTTGTCTGAGCTTTATTTAGGAACATCAGTAAATATTTGTCAAATTAATTGAATGAACGGATTTAAACTGATGGCATTGGACTATATCATCTCTCGCATATACTCCTCCTCTTCCATTCAGAGACTCAAAGTTTATTTGAACGTTGGGCCAGTTTGGACACTGGGCCAATTATTGACCTTTTTAACAACAATATCACTGTCTGCAGGAAGGATTTAAGAAATGCCTGAGAAGTGCATTGGGGTAAGGGGTCTAAGTGCTTTGAGTGTAACAGCTAAGAAATACGTGAGCACAAAAAATCCCTTGCTGTGTGTCTAGTTGCAATATATGCAGGTTTCTGAGCTCCACAGCAATGGCAATTTATAATCAGCATAAAGAAACCCTTTGAAGGACTTTTTTCTGCCTGGAGAGCTCAAGTCTGAGGCCATCCTGGAGGCAGCTGGGGAGTCTTGTGTCTGTTCTTTAACAATATATATTTTATATTCCCCTGAAGTCATGTATCCATCAATGTTTTAGAAATCAGATTTGGAGACGACTTCAGACCTACTAAAGATAGTGACCATTTTATGCAAAGGCATATATCCCCATCCTTCTCCAGCCTTTGAATCATTCACCCTGCACCCACACCTCCCAGGAGCATCTGTTCTCTTTCTGCCTCTCCTTCCTTTCTCAGCCCCCAGGCTGTGAACTGAAGTCTTAGGATTTTCTATGTGCAGTTCTATCTCCTGAATTTTTTTTCAAGAATCCTGCACTCATTTGCTGTCAGGCTTAATCTGGGATTGTGGTACCACAAAAAGCTGAAAAAAAAAATCTTTTTCTATCAGAGGAGAAAGAATACTGTAACTGGAGTAGGAGATCTGGGCGCAGCTGAAAGGATGGCGTTCTGAGACTTTAGGGAAGTCCCGTAAGTCACTTTTCTCATCTTTATTTTAAGCATAAAAGCCACTCCTTACAGCGTTGTTGTAAAAATCTAATGTAATAATATACAGTGAAAGCATAACAATGACATGGTGCTATGTGGATGTGTAGTCTGGTTATCACTCAAGTAGAAAAGAGATGCAAATATTCAAAAAGGAAGAAAAAAACCTCCTCATATCCCAGTGCGGTCTTCCAGGATAAGATCACCACAAGGCGGTGATATGGAGTCACCAATGCTTCTGAAAACTGGTAACAGGAGCCTTCCGATCATACTGAGGACAAAGGTCTAAACTAGCCTAAACAGAGCCCGTAACCATGAGCATCTGTTGTAAAAGTTGGTTGTTATAAGTTGGAGTTTAAGACAAATTCAACCATTGAATTCATTCAAGTGATTGTTTTTTTTGTTTCTTTTGTTTTTTTGCGGTACGCGGGCCTCTCACTGTTGTGGCCTCTCCTGTTGCGGAGCACAGGCTCCGGACGCGCAGGCTCAGCGGCCATGGCTCACGGGCCCAGCCGCTCTGCGGCATGTGGGATCTTCCTGGACCGGGGCACGAACCCGTGTCCCCTGCATCGGCAGGCGGACTCTCAACCAGTGTACCACCAGGGAAGTCCTGTGAGGTTATATCTCATTGTGGTTTTGATTTCATTTCCCTGATGATTAGTGATGTTGAACATCTTTTCATGTGCCTGTTGGCCATCTGTATGTCCTCTTTGGAAAAATGTCTATTCAGTTCTTCTGTCCATTTTTTAATCGAGTTGTTTTGATGTTGAGTTGTATGAGCTGTTCATATACGTTGGATGTTAACCCGTTATTGGACATATCATTTGTGAATATCTTCTCTCATTCAGTAGGTTGTCTTTTCATTTTGTTTGGTTTCCTTTGCTGTGCCAAAGTTTTTAAGATTAATTACATCCCAATTATTTATTTTTGCTTTTGTTTCCTTTGCTTTAGGAGACGGATCCAAAAAACATATTGTTGCGATTTATGTCAAAGAGTGTTCTGCCTATGCTTTCCTCTAGGAGTTTTATAGTATCCGGTCTTACATTTAGGTCTTTAATTCATTTTGAGTTTACTTTTGTATATGATGTTAGAGAATGTTCTAATTTCATTTTTTTACAAGTAGCTGTCCAGTTTTCCCAGCACCACTTATTGAAGTGTAATCTTAAAAGTAAGGAAACATAAAATAGAAGAAAAATAGAAACGCCTCCCTATAACTGTAGCCTTGTCTAAATTCCCCAGGATCATAGATAGCACCCACTGACTTAAAGCAGCCCATCTTGGGCATAGATGCAACATAATGAATAACAAATTAAAATTAAAATAGCTTTTGTCACTTATAACTTTGCTTGATAGAATTGGACCCAATGACCCCCCATTAAAATAGTTAATACGGGGCTCAATGTAAGTTAAAACAAGAACTTCAGAGATGAAAACTTATTATATAAAACCTAATTAATGAAAGGATGATTATCTCTACTTCCCCATTGGACAGCCCAATTTTGCCTGCTCTTAAATCTGGAAAAAATAAAGGGCACCTCCTTGTGGATTACTACAACTTTAGTGCTGTGTTGCCATCCACCAAGGCCCTCATACCCAATATCCAGTATTATTAAAATTACTATACTCCATGCCTAAAGGGAAGTCTAGTAGAGGTTGCTACTGTCTGAGCCATTGTAGAGATCAGTGGAGATTATGGCGTTCCCCAGGAGACTCCTGCCTCATATCAGTCAATCGCCTCGGGCCCCTGGGTAGAGGATCATCCTCTCCTCAGTGCCTCTTCCTGCTGCCACCTCCGGCTTACCCACACAATCTCCTGCCTTGCGTTTCCCAGGCAACTGCCATAACCCGTCCTTCCCCTTAATTACACATGATACCACTAATCTTTACATATACTGTACTCACTTATTCGTTTGTATCCTCTAACAGCATAACTGCCAGGCCTACCACCTTGAACCAAGGTACGTACACAAAGACATTATTGTCAAACTCTTAATGATTTCCAACTCCACCAAGGTACTGTTAGAAACCTCCCCAAATTCCAGATCTATTTTCTTGGATTACATCATATAAATTGAAAACCTGTTTATGGACTGGCCTACAAGAAATCCATACACCTCTACTTGTGTTCCTCTATTTTACTTTCATAACAAAATGTTTTCTTTGCTGTTTGGGGCAACTTATGCCCTACTCCCTAAAAATCTCCATGATCATCACACCAAGATTTCCTTATATGATGTTAAAACATCAGAGGATAGATTGAATTAATTTTTTTTAATATTCTGCATTTTATGATGCTTCCATATTTTGCAGGGCCTTGTAAACTTGAGGAGAGACTGCCCCTCCCAGGGTAGTTAATTCCTAATGATAGCAAACAACTTAATTGGGAGCATACCTCTCATTTGCAAGTTAAGCATCTCCTTTATTCAGCACTCATACATCAGGCCGATATTCTCCCTGCCCTAAATCCATCCAGGGCCTTGTACAAGATAGCTAGGGAGACCCCTGTACCCCAGATCCCACTGGAGCTATTCAAATGGCCAATCCAAAGCTCATTACCAGATGCTTCTCCATGTGGCCTGGCATGGCATGGCATGCACCCTTCTCGTGGAAAATGTAAGTTATAAATTCTTTTTTCAATAGCTTTACACTCTCCATATAGTCACTTAGTAAATGCCTTAAATTAAAATACCAAAGGTACATTTTGAGACAGTGGTCCTATACAACCCTTGCCTTCCATGAGTTATAAGAAACTTCCAATAAATTCTCAATTTTGTTTCTGTTGTTTGCAGTTTTTTATTATTACAATCAGAATAATCTTGATAAATACAGAATCCAATTCAATCCAATAAACATTTGCTAAGTGCTTTCTAAGCTTCATTCTTGAGCTCTGGGCTAGGGATGTCACTAGCCAGGGTGATGATGGTGGCAAGCCCATGAATGAATTAAAACAAGGTGACACCTCAACTGTAATAATGGTGAAGTCTGTAAAAATTTATGAGAACCCAAATGAAGGAACAGTGAATTCTGTTGAAGGCACAGGGAGTCAGGTAGAGAGAGAATTTGCCAGGTAGATACGGGTGGAATGGAATTTCAGGCAAAGATAACAGTTTGGCAGAGGCAATGTGTCCTGAAACAGGACATGTGGGGAGAAGAGTGGACAGTAAGGTATACCGGGAGCCCGGGGACACATGTAGGATGTGGTGGGTATTGACCTTGAAGTTGGCTAGGATTAAGATGGGAAGGACCTCATATGTCAGACTCAGAAATTTGGACCTTTTCTGTAAGCAGCTGAAAAGTGTCAGAGGCCTGAGGCTGGAATGTGATGAGATGTCGCCACTACAGCAATCCTCAGAGAGTGAGCTGTCAACTGAGCCGGCAGTCTTGAAGCTGGGAGCCAAATCACTTTCACCTTGCATTCCACACAGTGACTAATACTGTGCTTTACATAGAGCGGTTACTGAGTAATCATTGAATAAATACTGTTCTTTTCTCTCCAGCCGTTGAGTTCTCTTAACCAGTTGAAGGCTCTTGAGAAATTCTCCCTGACTTTGGCTAGGCCAGATGTCTCCACCCTGGGCATTCCAGCCTTCCCTCCAACATTTCAATCACCCCTACATTGTTGTGACTGGTATCCTTATCTTGCCCCCCTAATTCCATCTTCTTGAGGATCATGTCATTCTTGACTGCATTTCATTCAATGATAGAGTGAGCCTGGGACATGCAGTGCTTCATGAGTGCTCTCTGGATGAATGGAAGAATGAATGAATG
Source organism: Phocoena phocoena (assembly GCF_963924675.1). Taxonomy (NCBI): domain Eukaryota; kingdom Metazoa; phylum Chordata; class Mammalia; order Artiodactyla; family Phocoenidae; genus Phocoena; species Phocoena phocoena. Next base: position 96,073,219 of record NC_089223.1, read on the forward strand.
ACAGATTGAGTGACAGAACGAATGTAGTCTGGGTAGAGGCCAGCGCTGCTCTTCCTGGAGACAACAGTCTCTTATCTCCCTGCCATCCTGTCTTCTCCTTATAGCCCATAGCAGGCAAGAGTGCTTTGCTTTTTGGGCGTGGGTACCGTTTGCCCCGGTGCCATCACAGGCCTTTTCAGAGCTGTTTTCTGATGTCTTTCATCTAAACCTCTTCATCTTTTCATGTGACAGAAGCAGCAAAACATGCCCACGTGCACAGTGACTCACAGCATTAATGCAAAGGGCAACTTGTCTTCTCTCTTTTCCAGATTCCCAGGATGGCAACTGACGCCCTTTCTAAAAAAAGAGACTGAGGGTTAGAGACACAAGTTAGAGACTGGTAATTCCAAAGGAAGACTCTCTGAGGCCTTCTGCCTCAAGATGCAGAGGTGGCAGGCATGCGTATATATGTGTACCCATATGTGATGTATCTGCACGAGAGTGTGTGGGTGTATGTGTATGTGTGTGTGCATATGTGTAGAGGTGCCCAGCAATTTGTGTGCTTTGGAAATTTTATCCAAAAGAAGCAGACTTTTTTAAAGAACGAATTAGATGTTTTAGAGTGATTTCCTTTAAAGAAAAAGAAAGATATGAAAAACTTAGAAATAATCAATGAACTTAACTTGTATGGAGAGTTTATTATAAAACACTAAAAAAATTTTTTTACACACTACTATATTTAAAACGCACAACCAACAAGGACCTACTGTACAGCACAGGGAATTCTGCCCAATATTCTGTAACAACCTAAATGGGAAAAGAATTTGAAAAAGAATAGGTACATATATATGTATAACTTTTGAAAACTTTTTATTTTATATTGGAGTACAGCTGATTAACAATGTTGTCTTAGTTCCAGATGTACAACAGTGATTCAACTATACATATACATATATCTATTCTTTTTCAAATTCTTTTCCCAATTAAGTTGTTACAGAATGTCGAACAGAGTTCCCTGGGCTATATAGTAGGTCCTAGTTGGTTATCCATTTTAAATATAGCAGTGTGTACATGCATGAATCACTTTGCTGTACATCTGAAACTAACACAACAATCATCTATACTCCAATAGAAAATTAAAAGTTTTTAAAAAGTATATATAAGGCTTTGAAACAGCCGTACTACTCGAGAAAAAATCCTTCTAAAACCTTTAATTATTATGAGTTCGATCTATTCAAGACTGTTGATATTCTACCATTTTAACCTACCCCAAACAGCAATTTCATTTGGTTTAACTGAACTCAAAAACCATGGGTTGCCTTTTAGATGGATTCAGAATCAAAACCAAGCATTGCACATGGCTTTGAAAAAAATAGTTTCCATGTTATGAGGTGTGACGCAGGGCACTCCTTTAAGATAGATAAAAATGAATATATTTTCCTTTTGCAGCCATACAGAATGCTGCACTATCGACTCTTCGCTGACTTATTGTTCTAAGTTAAAACTTCAGTAGTATATATATCATTTGATTTGCTGCGCAGGAATACTTAAATCCCATGAACAGTGAGCGGTTTAAATTTGTAGTGTAAATACTCTTCTGTAGGTCTATGATGAATGCTTCCTGTCAGGCTAGTCATATTTTAGCTGAGGTTTACTTGGCCAATTTCCTCATTTTCTGACAATGAATAAGTTTTTAATGCACAAAATTTAACCAAAAAATTAATATTGCTTTGACACGGTGACGAAGCATTTTGTCTGTATGTGAGGTTATTTTTGAAGGAGGGACTGATTTGTGAGCAAATTTGACCTGATAAAACGTACAGTTAAGACTCACCACAGTACAAAATCGCACCCACTGGTATATCTCTGATGACTGCATCCACAGGGGCCAGCCCTCTAGGTCAAGGTCGCGCAGGTTCAGCGGCCATGGCTCACGGGCCCAGCCGCTCCGCGGCATGTGGGATCTTCCCAGACCGGGGCACGAACCCGTGTCCCCTGCATCGGAAGGCGGACTCTCAACCACTGCGCCACCAGGGAAGCCCTAAAATCAGCTTTTGAACTTTAAAATTATCAGAGACCAGACTGCCTAAGACGTGTGTTCAACCACTTGTGTTCAGACTTTCTATGGAACCCCCAAAGAAAACCTGCTATCCATCATTTAAATCTTTGATGAAAAGAAGAATGACATAACCCCAATCTAATCACGAGAAGCACACCAGACAAATTCCGAACGGGGCACATCCTCAAAGCCCCTGAGCAGTACTCCTGAAAACTGACGAGGTCATCAAAAACAAGGAACATCTGAGAAACGGTCACAACCAAGAGAGGCCTAAAGAGTCACGTCTATTAAATGTCACGTGGAATCTTGGATGGGTTCCTGGACAAAAAAAAAGACCATTAGGAGTTGAAAACATGTTCACACCAAAACCTGCACACAGATGTTTATAGCAGCTTTTTTTATAGTTGCCAAAATGTTGGAGCAACTGAGATGTACTCCAAGAAGTGAATGGATAAATAAACTGTGTAACAAACAGACAATGGAATATTATTCACTGCTAAAAAGAAATGAGCTATCAAGCCAGAAAAAGACACACAGGAACCCTAGGATCATATTACTGAGTGAAAGAAGCCAATCTGAAAAGAATAAATTCTGCGCGATTCCAACTCCATGACCTTTGTGAAAGGCAGAACTATGGAGACAGTAAAAAGATGGGATATATCCAGCAGTTGTTGGGAGGGAGGGATGAATAGGTGGATCACAGAGGATTTTTAGGGCAGTGAAAATACTATGTATGATACTATAATTGTGAAAACATGTCATTATATCTTCATCAAAATCCATGGATTGTACGACACCAAGAGTGAGCTACTATGAAAACTATGGACTTGCAGTAGTTATGATGTATCAAAGAAGGTTCATCACCTGTAACGACTGTACCACTCTAGTGGAAAATATTGACAGCCTGGGCAGGTGTGCTTGTGAAAGACGGGGTTGATATGGGAATTTTCTGTACTTTCCACTCAATTTTTCTGGGAACCAAAACTACTCTTAAAAATAAAGCCTATTGATCATTTTTAAAAAGAACATTAGGTAAAAAGTAAGGAGGGCTGAACAAAATATGGACTTTAGTAAAAACGTAGCAATATTGGTTCAATAGTCTTATAAATGTAACATTATAATGCAAAAAGTCAATGATAGGGGAACCCGGGTGAGATGTAGGGCAAAGGAACTGTCTTTGCAAACATTTTTTAAAGGTAATACTGTTCTAATATTTTTAAATATATATATTAAAGAGAGAGAAGTTTACAATTTATCAAAGTGTGGGTACATTACTTTGTTTTTAATAAAAATATTAGAAGTGGCCTCCATTTCGTCTTTCTCTAATTCTATGTCATCTGTACCACAAGGATCCAGAGTCAGTTCTCCAGGAGTCAGGGAACCCCTCAGTCCTGGTAGTATGGGGAGGTGGGGAGAACCTGTAGTGGGCAGCCTTGCTGGGGCTCCAAACCTGCTTTGGTTCCCCAGTGCACTGTAGTGCAAGTGTTATCATTTTCTCAGTATATCGAGCTGTGCGTTAATGTGTGGATACATCCTTAGCACAATGCTGGCACGCTGTAAGCACTCACTGGAGGAATGACAGTCTATTTCTCTCCATGAACATCCATAAAAAGAGGGACATGGGGAAGGATCAGGGGACAAATGACACCAACAGATAGATGATATTTGATCTGGATCTTGAAGGATGAGCCAATGTGTTCCTGGCAAAGTAGGACTGGAAGGGCATTCCAAGTAAAGGGAACAGCAGGAGAAAAAGCAGGAAGGGGACAAGCTCACCAAGTATTTAGGGCACTGTGGGTGAGGGGTTTAGTGTGGCCAGATTGGACTCTGTCTCTGTGTGTGTGTGTGTGTGTGTGTGTGTGTGTGTGTGTGTGTGTGTCTAGAAATGAGTTTGAAATAACAGGCTGAGCTAACAGGGAGAGGGCTCCACAGCCTGGTCTAATATTGTGTCCCCTGTTTGGAAAAGAAAGGTCAAGGGAGAAGTTGGGAAGGGATCACAGGAAGGCCAAAGGTCCATGGGAAGCCAGTGGGGGAAGTTCCATGTTCCCTGCCAAAGCTTAGAGTCACTTCTCAGAAAAGATCCTGGAGTCCACATGTTTCCTTCTAAATTTGCTTTGTGTCCTGACCTACATTCTTTATCCAGAAAGAATCTGGCTGCCACTTGAGGATCAAGATGATTTTCTTGTTTTACAGGAGACCACCTTGATCTATATCTCCTTGTGGAACAAAGCAGCTTTGTCTTGCTTGGGTCCAAATAATCCCTCAAAATACCACAATGTGAGTGCCTGTTTGTGCAGGTCATGGTTCAATAACGTGTTTGTCAGAACAGTGGGAATGGATCTCCGGGTGCGCCAATTTTACATGAGGCATGGAGTTTGGGGAAATAGCCTACTTTGATGGAATTCATGAAGAAACCCATTGAACCACTGAATGAACCAGTCAACATCCACAACTCTGTGACCTTGGATTCTTGAACAGGTAGAACTTGGATGGAATCCAACCACCGTTACAACTTTTTGTATCTTTTGTTTTAGAAAATTTCAATTAGAAGCCAGTTCCATGTACACACAGCTGCATGTTGGGAATCTCTTAAAAATTCATGAAATGTCCATTAAAAAAAAAATGTGTATGGGACTTCCCTGGTGGTGCAGTTGTTGAGAGTCCGCCTGCCAATGCAGGGGACGTGGGTTCATGCCCCAGTCTGGGAAGATCCCACACGCCACGGAGTGGCTGGGTCCGTGAGCCATGGCCACTGAGCTGTGCTCCGCAACAGGAGAGGCCACAGCAGTGAGAGGTCCGTGTACCAACAAAACAAAGCAAAACAAAATGTGTATGTGAAAAAATTTCATTAGTTCTGAAGATACTGACCTCCATGCCAACATGTTTTCAGTCACCTGGCACTGAGTGTTGACATTTAGGTATCAGGAACTACACAGTTTGCCTCAGTCCCCACCACTCCTTATTGTTCCTGTCCCAAAGGCAAAGGTCACTTGCCCTTTATTATTATTATAGCTCTTGTGCTACTGTTTTCCTTACAGCTGAGTCAAGAAGAAAATGAAGAGTTTCTTATGCCCAAACATCATGAAAAGTAAAGTAACAAAATATAGTGAGGTCCACATCTTTGTGGAAGTGAGTTCTTTTCACATGCTCAACATGGAAACAAAATATATCTGTTTTTAAAGAATACAACTGAAGGCCATCTAATGAACCAAATCTGTTCTGCTTCACTTGATGTTAATAGCTCAGTCTCCTACATAATTTAGTATGAAACCCTAAATGAGGTACTGTTATTGTCAGCTATCAATAGATGAACACATGGAGGGTCAGAGAAGTCAGGATCACAGCTAAATAAATGCTGTATCCAGGGTTCCACGAGGTTATCCTGCTACTAGACTCTGCCTAGAGAAGGCTCACCAGAGTGAGGTCCCCACCCGTGACCAAAAGGTGAATACTTTGAACAAAAACCCAGATCAGGAATTTCCTCTTTACCAGCCTCTCAAGGCCTGCGGATTCCTCTGCCCACACAGTAACTTCAGGTGCTTCAGAGAAAACAGGATTTCAGACACTGAGATGGCTTCCCCAGCTCAGTCCCTCATTCACCGAATGTCTACAGAGTGCTGGGTAAGAAGAGATCAGACAGTGGGGCCCAGGAGTCCAGGCTTTAAACTCTAGGCTCCGCATCCCCCTAGTCCTGTGAACTTGGACCAGCCCTGAATACCTCCAAGCTCCAATATTCCATCTGTAAAATGGGATGAATTACCATGTTACCATATCACGGAGGGGCTGTGATAAGAATTAAGGGAAAGCTTTCAGTAAAACGGACCTATTGTTTATAACCTCCCCCACAGATTTTTCTGTTGGGATTCTCATCCCTTCATGGAGGGTCTTTGCAAGGCTGAGCTGTCCTCAACTGGCTGCCAGGGGAAAGGGAAAGGGCTTGGAAGAACCAGGTCTAATGCCATGCACGTAACCTGCCTCCCACAGGATTACACCAACCACTTTCCCTGCAGGAACTGGCTCTCTCTGAAGGGGTGTGGCTGGGAGGAGTGTGAATAAAGCTACACAAGTATATGAGCTGTAAAAACCCTGCTGCCTGGGCTCTTATATAAAGGACTTTCACTGCCTTACTGCGGATGAGACAGCAGTAAGCCTTCAAGCTCCCTCTCACATCTGGATCGTACTGGACCTGCAAACTCAGAACAAGGTAAGAGCCTGGCTTTCTTAAGAGTTTCATTACCTGTCCCCCTTCCAGCTCCCATGAGGACCTCAAGTTCCTGGGGTCTGGATCCCCTCACGGACACGTGGGGACTGAGTCCCAATGCCGTGAGGAATGAGTGGGTCTTTATCCCCAGCTCCCATCCCAACTTCATTTCAGAAGCTCACGGTTTGTGACTGTCTCCCCTTTATCAGTCCTAAAGAGAGGCCATATGCCCAGGGTAGAATGAGATCAGACCTAGACCTGCCTCTTTTTAAACAGAGTTCTGTATTGTTTTCAAATGGAGCACTGATAACATGAGTTATCATCATAAACTAAGCCAAACCAAATGAGTTGTTCATAATTGCTTTATTTCTTGCCAGTATTTTCTGAAAGGCAGAGTAAGGTAAAGGCAAGAGGTATGCAAAGAGGGAGGGTGGCATAAAGGACCAGAGAGAGAAGTTCTGGCTGCCTGTCCCAGCTTTGTCACTTGCCCATGGTGGGACCTTGGGCAATTTATTTACCAGTCTGGACCTTAACTGTCACATCTGTTACCTGGTGGTGATGGATTTTTACCTACCAGGAAGGGCTCTTGTGCTAATTAACAAGGTGAGAATGAAATACAGGTCAAGTGCTCTGGCACGTAGCTGGTGTCATATAGAAATGCTAATTCTCTTCTTTGAAATGTGATTTTTGTTACCCACCGGATAAAATCTATGTGGTTTAGTGTAGCAGTTAAGCTCATCCTATTTATTAAATGATTTATTTTTAAAAGCATTGATTGAGGACTTTCTCTATGCCAAGCACAGTGCCTCAACAGTCTAAATGCTCTGATAGAAATTCACCTCTATTTCCCTGGTTCACTTTGCCCAGTCAATTCGGATGACCTACTCCTCCTTCATGTCTTTCCTTAGGCTCTTACTGAATCCCAGATAACCCTCCTCACAAACCCACCCATCTCAGAATGTCCAAGCCTCATGCGTGTTTAATCTTGTGTCAAGCATCACCTTTCATGTCACTTACCATGTCCTTTCTCATTGTGTGGTCATCTGAGTCCGTGTAGGACAGTGAGATAGAAATTCAGTCCACTGCAGCTGGAAGAGAGTTGACAATTATCTCATCCAGCATCTTGATTTCCAGATAAAGGATCTGAGACCCAGAGCGGGAGAGTGACTTGCCCAAGATCAAGCTGGGGACACAGTTGGGACAGACTCCTGATCAATGCTCTTTAGATTCCCCAAAGAGTTGCCTCTAAGTTTTTAAGATGTGAGACTTTCTTATTCACCTTGATAAATTCAACATCTAGTCTAGTGCACGGCCAGTAGTAGGTGCCCCATGAATGCTTACTGACTGGTGAATGAAGGAGTGAGGAGTAACTGAGTGGATGAGGGAGTGAGAGTTAATGAGGTTCAGAGGGTGGGAAAGAATGAATGAAGAGTAGGAAGTTTCTGACATTCAAGACTCAAGTCAAGCAGACATGCCAATACACAGGCTGCTTGTCTACTAAGTCCAGGAAATAGAAGGTTCCTTGATCCCACTCCAAAGCAGGCAGCCATGTGTCAGGCTGGAGGGAGGGTCATCTCGCAGCCTAGTACTGCTGGACTGCTGCCCAGCACTGACTCACCTGCCTTTTGTCAGACAGGTTCCCACCAAGCTGAAGCCATGAGGATCCACAGCCTCGCCCTGCTCTCCTTCCTCCTTCTGGCTGCTCCGATGCTCTTGGTGGAGGCCAAAAAGGAAGGGAGGAATAGACAGGGCAGCAAAGTCAGCACAGATAAACTGCATACTCTAGGCGGACCCCAGACTGAACCAAGCAACCAGCCACCCAAGCGCCTGACCAAAGGCAAGTTCATCACCCAAGACCATGCCTACTGCAAATGGGTGGTGACCAAGCAGGAGGAGGGCATTGCCCTGAAGGTCGCATGTACCCGACAGGACAACGAGTTTTCCTGTTTCTTCACCGGCAATCCAACCTCATGCCTAGAATCAGACAAAAAGAATGCCTACTGGAAACAAATTGGCCGGAATCTGCGTTCGCAGAAGGTCATCTGTGGTGATGCCAAGAGCATCCTAAAGACCAGGGTGTGCAGAAAGAAGTTTCCAGAATCCAACCTCAAGCTGGTTAACTCCACTCTGATTAGGATCAAGAAACCCAGCCAGGAGTTAACGGAGCCCTCTCCCAAGGAGCAGAGCAAGGTCAAAGTGACCACCCCCATCAGCCCAGCGAAGACCCAGACCATGAACACCAAAGATCCTGAGTGTGTGGAAGACCCAGACTTGGTAAACCAGAGGAAGACGGCCCTGGAGTACTGTGGGGAGTCCTGGAGCTCTTTCTGCAAATTCTTCATGTCCATGGTACAGGGCAGTTCATGCTAATGAGGTCAAAAGAGAACAGAATCCATTAGGAGGTGTCACGTCAAAGCCCTCCCATATGCTGTAAAGATCTCCCAGTTCCCTGTAAGATGAACATTTGTGCTATAGGAGTGCAATGGATTATTTAAACAGATTTTATAATTTTTGTTTCTGTATTTTGGAATTTGTTTTATATTCATTTCCTTACATGTGATTTTAAGAGGCTGTGGACCTCTCTATGTTTCCATGGCCCACAAAGCTATGTTTCTATGAGCAGTAAGGACCAGTCTTTGAGCTGAATGAGTCAGAGTGATGATTTCAGTGCAATGCTCTTTCTGCCCAATTACCAAATGTAATAAAGCTCTGTGCGTTTTTCAGGAATATGTTCAACCATTGTTTGGTTTCTCTATGTTGGTTCCAATGAACTCATAAACTGGTCCTCATATACCAGTAGAAAAAAATCCTGTTCACCTCTCATCCCAAATCATCCCCATAAGGTGGCCCATTCCTGAATCCCTATCTTCATACTTTCATGCTTCGGTCTGTGGTATTTGATACATACTGAACTGGTTTCAAGTGGGACAACTGGAACATAATGTGATGAAGACACCTGTCAGGGGCTCACAGATGGTAAGAGGGGAGGCAGGATTTGAACCCAGGCTAGAGGAACACCCTCCACTGATTCAAGTACGGGCTGCCCATGACCACTTGCCATATGTGGGACTCCTGACCTCGGGGAGCTCATTTCAAGCCTGGGGGAGATGGGTCTAGGTAAGTACAGTGCCCTGAGATGAAGACTCCAACACAAGGGGGAAAGGCAGGGTGGAAAACCAGAGAGAAGAGGCAGAAACTTCTGGAAGATCTCAGGTTGAGCTTCACAGAAGAGGTGATACTGGGGTTGGAATTTGGAGAGAGTATCTTTAGGTAGGAAATGGGCAGAATGGAGGCACATTAGGCAGATGACACAGGTATGAAAGCAAAGAGATGAGAAAAATCCTAAAAGATGGGAAAGGCCACATGGGCAGAAGTTGGTGGGATGCAGGGGTGACATTGCTGTTAGTCATTTACCCCTGAAAGATCTCAAGGGGTTTGAATTCAAGACCTGGGGAGAGAGAATGATGTAGCCCCAGTGTCGTGTCACAATTCCACAAAGAACAAGAAGTGAGGAAGAGAAGTTGGTAAAAGTACTGTTCTCTGGAGTCTTTATAGAGTTGATGTCAGGGAGGAATGGCAGATGGAATGGAAGAGGGGCCTCCTACACTCACCAGCCTACCAGGACCTACATGGAGCATTGTCAATGACCACCCAGAGTGTGACAGCCTCAGAGTACGTTTGGATATCGTCCTCAACATCATCAACACTAATAGTTCTTTCTCACTTGCTGTGCACCAGGCACTGTGCTAAGAACTTTCCATGGAGTATGAGTGCATTCATTCACTCACTCATTCACCCAGCACATAATTCATTGTACATCAACTCTGCCAGCCCCTGTCCTAGGGGCTGGAGAGAAAGTAGTGCACCAGGGATGAATGCTCTGCCTCCATGGAGCTACCAGTGGGGAAAGAGACCAAAAACTCACAAACATACAAGTGACAGAGAGGAAAAGTCAAGGAGGAGAAAGGGGTGAAAGCGATGGATGGTCACCAGCCTTAGATGAGATGGTCAAGGGAGGCCTCTCGGTGGAGGTGACTTTTGAGGTCAGACCCAAATTCAGTGAGGAATCAAGCCAGGTGACTATGTGGAGTAAGAATGTTCTAAACAGTCAGTGCAAATGTTCTGAAATTAATTAATGAGCTATGAGCTCCTACTATGTACCAGGTATGGTTCTAGGGGATGACAATAACAGCAAACAAAAAAATTTCTATCTTACTGGTGCTTATATTCCAATGACTGGATTCTGCTTGGCGTGTTCAGAAACATTAAAGATGGCAGTGTCATTGCAGGGCAGGACCCAGGACCTGACCTGTGAACCTGACTCCCACTCTCAAGAGAACTGAACCAACACCCCAGATCCTCCCTAAGCTCCCTCTAGCCACACCACGGGAAGGATATTTCCCTTGAAGGTCTACACAGATTGTCAACCCTGTGGCCACTGCCCCCTCACTCACACATCTCAGCTCTACTCACACATCTCCTGAGATAGGAAAAGACGGTTAAACAGTTCCAGGGGTCATTAAATAATAACTCTGGTCTGGTCTGGGTGACATAAACATTGGAGAACCGATTAGACCAGACCGAAAGCCATCTTATATTTCATTCCAGGCCCTGAAGTTGATGGTTCTTCTGGTTCACTCCTGGCCTTTGGCCACTGGCAGAGCTGGGAGGAGGTCTGTCCAACGTGGTGGAGTCAGCTGGACCTGGGCTAGAGGTTTGCCTCTGACATCTCCCAACTAAGGTTTCTGAGCCAATTATTTAACCCTCTGGGATCCAATAAGTTCATCTCAACAATGAGAATCATTTGGATGACGATAACACTACTGGAAAAAGGAAGAAGAAAGAAAGAAAAAAGGAGGGAAGGAAGGGCAACAACGGGGAGCAGAATAATAATAATAAAAGTCTATTGATGGTATTATTGGATTGCTTAAACCAAAGCAATCCAGAAGCTGCTCTATCTTCAGACTTTGCAATTACCCAGGTTAATGAATCACCTTACCGTTAAACTTTTCTTAATGGGGATAATGAAATCAGCTTTAGAGCTGTTGTAAGACATTCATTGGTCAATAAATCTAAAGCGCCCAGTGCCTCATGGCTTACACAATGGGTATTCTACACATCTGACCGTCTAAAGTCCATGGCACAAGAATGGCTTGTGGATGTAGCTCAGAACTTCCTTATGTAAATTCTTCAAAGTGGAAGTTTTCTTTTTTCTAACACAATAAGCAAAGGGTAGCAACCATTATTTATCAGTTGTATGTGACTGCGGCTTTGCCCCGTTCTCTCTCTCTTTTATTTTAGAGATATCTTGATTTATTAATGATAATTGAAAAATACAATAAAAACACATTGTAACAAGGAAATACCCCAGAAAAAAATTTAAATCAAAGATATAAGAAGAAAAGAGAGAGTATATAAGGAAATAAGAAGATCAGTCTAGAACCTTGCTACTCAAGGTGTGGTGCCAGACCAGAAGTATTGACATCTCTCGGTGCCTTGTCAGATATAAAGATTCTCAGGCCCCATTCCAGATCTATTAAGTTGAAATCTGCATTTTAATAAGATCCCCAGGTGATTTGGGTGCACATTAAAATTGGAGAAATTTATAAGATCCAATACATTAGTTAGGATGCTTTTGGTTTCAAGTACGAGAAAACCATTTAAACAGCTTTAAATATAAGGATAGTTTGTGGGTTTTTTAAACATCTTTATTGGAGTATAATTGCTTTACAATGGTGTGTTAGTTTCTGCTTCATAACAAAGTGAATCAGCTATACATATACACATATCATCAATTCTTCTCCCTCTTGCATTTCCCTCCCACCCTCCGTATCCCACCCCTCTAGGTGGTCACAAAGCACAAAGCTGATCTCCCTGTGCTATATGTCTGCTTCCCACTGCCTGTTTTACATTTGGTAGTGTATATATGTCCATGCCACTCTCTCACTTTGTCCCAGCTTACTCTTCCCACTTCCCGTGTCCTCAAGTCCATTCTCTACACCTGCGTCTTCATTCCTGTCCTGCCCCTAGGTTCTTCAGAACCCCTTTTTTTTTTTTTTTAGATTCCATATATATGTGTTAGCATACGATATTTATTTTTCTTTTTCTGACTTACTTCACTCTGTATGACAGTCTCTAGGTCCATCCACCTCACTACAAACAACACAATTTTGTTTCTTTTTGTGGCCGAGTAATATTCCATTGTATATATGTGCCACATCTTCTTTACCCATTCATCTGTTGATGGACACTTAGGTTGCTTCCATGTCCTGGCTATTGTAAATAGTGCTGCAATGAACATTGTGGTACATGACTCTTCTTGAATTATAGTTTTCTCAGGGTATATGCCCAGTAGTGGGATTGCTAGGTCATATGGTAGTTCTATTTTAAAGTTTTTAAGGAACCTCCATACTGTTCTCCATGGTGGCTGTATCAATTTACATTCCCACCAACAGTGAAACAGGGTTCCCCTTTCTCCACACCCTCTCCAGCATTTATTGTTTGTAGATTTTTTGATGATGACTATTCTGACAGGTGTGAGGTGATATCTCATTGTAGTTTTGATTTGCGTTTCTCTAATTATTAGTGATGATGAGCAACATTTCATGTGTTTGTTGGAAATCAGTATATCTTCTTTGGAGAAATGTCTATTTAGGTCTTCTGCCCATTTTTGGATTGGGTTGTTTGCTTTTTTGATATTGAGCTGCATGTGTTGCGTATAAATTTTGGAGATTAATCCCTTGTCAGTTGCTTCATTTGCAAATATTTTCTCCCACCCTGAGGGTTGTCTTTTCATCTTGTTTATGGTTTCCTTGGATGTTCAAAAGCTTTTAAGTCTCATTAGGTCGCATTTGTTTACTTTTGTTTTTATTTCCATTTCTCTAGAAGGTGGGTCAAAAAGGATCTTGCTGCGATTTATGTCCTAGAGTGTTCTGCCTATGTTTTCCTCTAAAAGTTTTATAGTGTCTGGCCTTACATTTAGGTCTTTAATCCATTTTGAGTCTATTTTTGTGTATGGTGTTAGGGAGTGGTCTAATTTCATTCTTTTATATGTAGCTGTCTAGCTTTCCCAGCACCACTTATTAAAGAGGCTGTCTTTTCTCCATTGTATATCCTTGCCTCCTTTATCAAAAATAAGGTGACCATATGTGTGTGAGTTTATCTCTGCATTTTCTATATTGTTCCATTGATATATATTTCTGTTTTTGTGCCAGTACCATGCTGTCTTGATTACTGTAGCTTTGTAGTATAGTCTGTAGTCCGGGAGCCTGATTCCTCCAGCTCCGCTTCTCTTTCTCAAAATTGCTTTGGCTATTTGGGATCTTTTGTGTTTCCATACAAATTGTGAACTTTTTTGTTCTAGTTTTGTGAAAAATGCCATTGGTAGTTTGATAGGGATTGCATTGAATCTGTAGATTGCTTTGGATAGTATAGTCATTTTCACAATATTGATTCTTCCAATGCAAGAACATGGTATATCTCTCCATCTGTTTGTATCATCTTTAATTTCTTTCATCAGTGTCTTATAGTTTTCTGCATACAGGTCTTTTGTCTCCTTAGGTAGGTTTATTCCTAGATATTTTATTCTTTTTCTTGCAATGGTGAATGGGAGTGTTTCCTTAATTTCTTTTTGAGATTTTTCATCATTAGTGTATAGGCATGCAAGAGATTTCTGTGCATTAATTTTGTATCCTTCTACTTTACCAAATTCATTGATTAGCTCTAGTAGTTTTCTGGTAGCATCTTTAGGATACTCTATGTACAATATCATGTCATCTGCATACAGTGAGAGCTTTACTTTTCTTTTCCGATTTGGATTCCTTTTATTTCTTTTTCTTCTCTGATTGCTGTGGCTAAAATTTCCAAGACTTTGTTGAATGATAGTGGTGAGAGTGGACAACCTTGTCTTGTTCCTGATCTTAGAGGAAATGGTTTTCAGTTTTTCACCCTTGAGAACGGTGTTGGCTGTGGGTTTGACATATATGGCCTTTATTATGTTGAGGTAAGTTCCCTCTATGCCAACATTCTGCAGGGTTTTTAATCATAAATATGTGTTGAATTTTGTTGAAAGCTTTCTCTGCATCTATTGAGATGATCATATGTTTTTTCCTTCAGTTTGTTAATACGGTTTATCACATTGATTGATATGCGTATATTGAAGAATCCTTGCATTCTGGGAACAAACGCATTTGATCATGGTGTATGATCCTTTTAATGTGCTGTTGCTTCCTGTTTGCTAGTATTTTGTTGAGGATTTTTGCATCTCTGTTCAGGAGTGATATTGGCCTATAGTTTTCTTTCTTTGTGACATCTTTGTCTGGTTTTGGTATCAGGGTGATGGTGGCCTCGTAGAATGAGTTTGGGAGTGTTCCTCCCTCTGCTATATTTTGGAAGAGTTTGAGAAGGATAGGAGTTAGCTCTTCTCTAAATGTTTGATAGAATTCACCCGTGAAGCCATCTGGTCCTGGGCTTTTGTTTGTTGGAAGATTTTTTTTTTTTTTTAAACATCTTTATTGGGGTATAATTGCTTTACAATGGTGTGTTAGTTTCTGCTTTATAACAAAGTGAATCAGCTATACATATACATATGTTCCCATATGTCTTCCCTCTTGCGTCTCCCTCCCTCCTACTCTCCCCATCCCACCCTTCCAGGCTGTCACAAAGCACCGAGCTAATATCCCTGTGCCTTGCGGCTGCTTACCCCCAGCTATCTACCTTACTACGTTTGTTAGTGTGTATATGTCCATGACTCTCTCTCGCCCTGTCAAAACTCACCCTTCCTCCTCCCCATATCCTCAAGTCCGTTCTCCAGTAGGTCTGCGTCTTTATTCCTGTCTTACCCCTAGGTTCTTCATGACATTTTTTCCCCTTAAATTCCATATATATGTGTTAGCATACGGTATTTGTCTTTTTCTTTCTGACTTACTTCACTCTGTATGACAGACTCTAGGTCTATCCATCTCATTACAAATAGCTCAATTTCATTTCTTTTTAAGGCTGAGTAATATTCCATTGTGTATATGTGCCACATCTTCTTTATCCATTCATCCGATGATGGGCGCTTAGGTTGTTTCCATCTCCGGGCTATTGTAAATAGAGCTGCAATGAACATTTTGGTACATGACTCTTTTTGAATTTTGGTTTTCTCAGGGTATATGCCCAGTAGTGGGATTGCTGGGTCATATGGTAATTCTATTTGTAGCTTTTTAAGGAACCTCCATACTGTTCTCCATAGTGGGCGAACCATTTCACATTCCCACCAGCAGTGCAAGAGTGTCCCCTTTTCTCCACACCCTCTCCAGCATTTATTGTTTCTAGATTTTTTGATGATGGCCATTCTGACTGGTGTGAGATGATATCTCATTGTAGTTTTGATTTGCATTTCTCTAATGATTAATGATGTTGAGCATTCTTTCATGTGTTTGTTGGCATTCTGTATATCTTCTTTGGAGAAATGTCTATTTAGGTCTTCTGCCCATTTTTGGATGGGGTTGTTTGTTTTTTTGTTATTGAGCTGCATGAGCTGCTTGTAAATTTTGGAGATTAATCCTTTGTCAGTTGCTTCATTTGCAAATGTTTTCTCCCATTCTGAGGGTTGTCTTTTGGTCTTGGTTATGGTTTCCTTTGCTGTGCAAAAGCTTTGAAGTTTCATTAGGTCCCATTTGTTTATTTTTGTTTTTATTTCCATTGCTCTAAGAGGTTGGTCAGAAAGGATCTTGCTGTGATTTATGTCATAGAGTGTTCTTCCTATGTTTTCTTCTAAGAGTTTGATAGTTTCTGGCCTTACATTTAGGTCTTTAATCCATTTTGAGCTTATTTTTGTGTATGGTGTTAGGGAGTGATCTAATCTCATACTTTTACATGTACCTGTCCAGTTTTCCCAGCACCATTTATTGAAGAGGCTGTCCTTTCTCCAATGTACATTCCTGCCTCCTTTATCAAAGATAAGGTGTCCATATGTGCGTGGGTTTATCTCTGGGCTTTCTATCCTGTTCCACTGATCTATCTTTCTGTTTTTGTGCCAGTACCACACTGTCTTGATTACTGTTGCTTTGTAATATAGTCTGAAGTCAGGGAGCCTGATTCCTCCAGCTCCTTTTTTCGTTCTCAAGATTGCTTTGGCTATTCGGGGTCTTTTGTGTTTCCATACAAATTGCGAAATTTTTTGTTCTAGTTCTGTGAAAAATGCCAGTGGTAGTTTGATAGGGATTGCATTGAATCTGTAGATTGCTTTGGGTAGTAGAGTCATTTTCACAATGTTGATTCTTCCCATCCAAGAACATGGTATATCTCTCCATCTATTTGTATCATCTTTAATTTCTTTCATCAGTGTCTTATAATTTTCTGCATACAGGTCTTTCGTATCCTTAGGTAGGTTTATTCCTAGATATTTTATTCTTTTTGTTGCAATGGTAAATGGGAGTGTTTTCTTGATTTCACTTTCAGATTTTTCATCATTAGTATATAGGAATGCCAGAGATTTCTGTGCATTAATTTTGTATCCTGCTACTTTATCAAATTCATTGATTAGCTCTAGTAGTTTTCTGGTAGCATCTTTAGGATTCTCTATGTATAGTATCATGTCATCTGCAAACAGTGACAGCTTTACTTCTTCTTGTCCGATTTGGATTCCTTTTATTTCCTTTTCTTCTCTGATTGCTGTGGCTAAAACTTCCAAAACTATGTTGAATAAGAGTGGTGAGAGTGGGCAACCTTGTCTTGTTCCTGATCTTAGTGGAAATGCTTTCAGTTTTTCACCATTGAGGATGATGTTTGCTGTGGGCTTGTCATATATGGCCTTTATTATGTTGAGGAAAGTTCCCTCTATGCCTACTTTCTGGAGGGTTTTTATCATAAATGGGTGTTGAATTTTGTCGAAAGCTTTCTCTGCATCTATTGAGATGATCATATGGTTTTTCTCCTTCAATTTGTTAATATGGTTTATCACATTGATAGATTTGCGTATATTGAAGAATCCTTGCATTCCTGGAATAAACCCCACTTGATCATGGTGTATGATCCTTTTAATGTGCTGTTGGATTCTGTTTGCTAGTATTTTGTTGAGGATTTTTGCATCTATGTTCATCAGTGATATTGGCCTGTAGTTTTCTTTCTTTGTGACATCCTTGTCTGGTTTTGGTATCAAGGTGATGGTGGCCTCATAGAAGGAATTTGGGAGTGTTCCTCCCTCTGCTATATTTTGGAAGAGTTCGAGAAGGATAGGTGTTAGCTCTTCTCTAAACGTTTGATAGAATTCACCTGTGAAGCCATCTGGTCCTGGGCTTTTGTTTGTTGGAAGGTTTTTAATCACAGTTTCAATTTCAGTGCTTATGATTGATCTGGTTATATTTTCTATTTCTTCCTGGTTCAGTCTCAGAAGGTTGTGCTTTTCTAAGAATTTGTCCATTTCTTCTAGGTTTTCCATTTTATTGACATATAGTTGCTTGTAGTAATCTCTCATGATCCTCTGTATTTTGCAGTGTCAGTTGTTACTTTTCCTTTTTCATTTCTAATTCTATTGAGTTGAGTCTTCTCCTTTTTTCTTGATGAGTCTGACTAATGGTTTATCAATTTTGTTTATCTTCTCAAAGAACCAGCTTTTAGTTTTATTGATCTTTGCTATCATTTCCTTGATTTCTTTTTCATTTATTTCTGCTCTGATCTTTCTGATTTCTTTCCTTGAGCTAACTTTGGGGTTTTTTGTTCTTCTTTCTCTAATTGCTTTCGGTATAAGGTTAGGTTTTTTATTTGAGATGTTTCCTGTTTCTTGCGGTAGGATTGTATTGCTATAAACTTCCCTCTTAGAACTGCTCTTGCTGCATCCCATAGGTTTTGGGTTGTTATGTTTTCATTGTCATTTGTTTCTAGGTATTTTTTTATTTCCTCTTTGATTTCTTCAGTGATCTCTTGGTTATTAAGCATTGTATTGTTTAGCCTCTATGTGTTTGTATTTTTTACAGACTTTTTCTGTAATTCATATCTAGTGTCATAGCATTGTGGTTGGACAAGGTACTTGATACGATTTCAATTTTCTTAAATTTACCAAGGCTTGATTGATGACCCAAGATACAATCTATCCGGAGAATGTTCCATGAGCACTTGAGAAGAAAGTGTATTCTGTTTGTTTTGGATGGAATGTCCTACAAATATCAATTAAGTCCATCTTGTTTAATGTATCATTTAAAGCTTGTGTTTCCTTATTTATTTTCATTTTGGATGGTCTGTCCATTGGTGAAAGCAGGGTGCTAAAGTCCCCTCCTATGACTGTGTTTCTGTCAATTTCCCCTTTTATGGCTGTTAACATTTGCCTTATGTATTGAGGTACTCCTATGTTGGGTGCATAAATATTTACAGTTGTTATATCTTCTTCTTGGATTGATCCCTTGATCATTATGTCGTGTCCTTCTTTGTCTCTTGTAATTGTCTTTATTTTAAAGTCTGTTTTTTCTGATGTGAGATTGCTACTCCAGCTTTCTTTTGATTTCCATTTGTATGGAATATCTTTTTCCATCCGCTCACTTTCATTCTGTATGTGTCCCTAGGTCTGAAGTGGGTCTCTTGTAGATAGCATATATAAGGGTCTTGTTTTTGCATCCATTCAGCCAGTCTATGTCTTTTGGTGGGAGCATTTAATTCCTTTACAGTTAAGGTTATTATTGTTATGTATGTTCTTATTACCATTTTCTTAATTGTTTGGGGTCTATTATTGTAGGTCTTTTCCTTCTCTTGTGTTTCCTGCCTAGAGAAGTTCCTTTAGCCTTTGTTGTAAAGCTGGTTTGGTGGTGCTGAATTCTCTTAGCTTTTGCGTATCTGTAAAGGTTTTAATTTCTCCTTCGAATCTGAATGAGATCCTTGCTGGGTAAAGTAATCTTGATTGTAGGTTTTTCCCTTTCATCACTTTGAATATGCCTTACCACTCCCTTCTGGCTTGCAGAGTTTCTGCTGAAGTTTCAGCTGTTAACCTTATGGGGATTCCCTTGTATGTTATGTGTTGTTTTTCCCGTTCTGCTTTTAATATTTTTTCTTTGTATTTAATTTTTTGTAGTTTCATTAATATGTGTCTTGGCATGTTTTCCTTGGATTTGTCCTGTATGGGACTCTCTGCACATCCTGGACTTGATTGACTATTTCCTTTCTCATATTAGGGAAGTTTTCAACTATAATATCTTCAAATATTTTCTCAGTCCCTTTCTTTTTCTCTTCTTTTTCTTGGACCCCTATAATTCAAATGTTGGTGCATTTAAGGTTGTCGCAGAGGTCTCTGAGACTGTCCTCAATTCTTTTCATTCTTTTTTCTTTATTCTGCTCTGCAGTAGTTACTTCCACTATTTTATCTTCCAGGTCACTTATCCGTTCTTCTGCCTCAGTTATTCTGCTATTGATTCCTTCTAGAGAATTTTAAATTTCATTTATTTTATTGTTCATCATTGTTTGTTTGCTTTTTCTTTCTCTAAGATCCTTTTTAAATGTGTCTTGTATTTTTGCTATTCTATTTCCAAGATTTTGGATCATCTTTACTATCATTACTCTGAATTCTTTTTCAGGTAGGCTGCCTATTTCCTATTCATTTGTTTGATCTGGTGGGTTTTACCTTGCTCCTTCATCTGCTGTGTTTTTCTCTGTCTTCTCATTTTGCTTAACTTACTGTGTTTGGGATCTCCTTTCTGCAAGCTGCAGGTTCATAGTTCCCGTCGTTTTTGGTGTCTGCCCCCAGTGGCTAAGGTTGGTTCAGTGGGTTGTGTAGGGTTCCTGGTGGAGGGGACTGGTGCCTGTGTTCTGGTGGATGAGGCTGGATCTTGTCTTTCTGGTGAGTGGGACTATGTCCGGTAGTGTGTTTTGTGGTGTCTGTGACCTTATTATGATTTTAGGTAGCCTCTCTGCTAATGGGTGGGGTTGTGTTTCTCTCTTGCTAGTTGTTTGGCATAGGGTGTCCAGCACTGTAGCTTGCTGGTGTTAAGTGGAGCTGGGTTTTTGCGTTGAGATGGAGATCGCTGGGAAAGCTTTCACCGTTTGATTTTACATTGAGCTGGGAGGTCTCTGGTGGACCAATGTCCTGAACTCAGCTCTCCCACCTCAGAGGCACAGGCCTGACACCTGGCTGGAGCACTAAGACCCTGTCAGCCAGACAGCTTTTGGGAAGTCTGAGGTCTTCTGCCAGCATTCAGTAGGTGTTCTGTAGGAGTTGTTCCACGTGTAGATGTATTTCTGATGTATTTGTGGAGAGGAAGGTGATCTCCATGTCTTACTCCTCTGCCATCTTGAAGGTCTCCCTGCTCTGTTCTCTTTTTTACTCCAAACCAACTAACCCGTAGGTGTTTCATCCTCATTTTCTGGATGAGGAAACTGAGGCTCAGAGAAGCTGAACCACTTACCAGGGTCACAAAGCCTGGGAGAGGCTGAGCCTAGGGAGAAGGCAGGTCTGGAGGCCCCCAAGCCCTTTCTGCCTCTGCAGCTCAGGATTTCTTCACTGGGTGAGAGAAGACGGACATTTGTGGTCCTTAGATGTGGGCCAAGCCATAAAGCAGTATGAGCAGGATGCATCTGCCCCTTCCATGTGTACAGCCCTTCTATGTACTTACAAAGAGAAAGTTCCAGAAGCTCAAGCTTCCATTCGTGCACAGTCTTTCATCATAGTCACATCCTGGGGGATGTTTTTAAAACACAATAAAAAATTTTAAAAGGCAACACAGACTTTACACAAGCTTTTATCCAACTTGGCAATCTGTATTTTCTCTCTGAGGGCTTTCTGCATATGAAGTGAAGGAGCCAGAATGTGTGCGGGGTGTGTGTGTGTGTGTGTGTGTGTGTGTGTGTGTGTGTGTGTGTGTGTGTGGTGTCCCTATAGGAATTATTCCCTTGGTAACCAAACACAGGAAGCTCTCAGGTGGGTAAGAGGTGCTGAGTGGTGGAAATTCTGCAGCCCCTAACGCTGCTCAGTGATGGGAATGTCTTGTATTCCTTATAAAACTACATCTCAACAGAAAAAAGAAACAGGGCCTCTTCCTTCCATTGGCTCTGGCTCTGTGTTGTGGTAACTCACAACAAAACCGATGTCGGCTTGAACCTCTGGAATCCAGTGCATCTCACCTGGCATCCTACCCAGCCACCTCTTTCCCCAGCCTCCCTTCTAAATTGTTTTTGGCAGGACAAGCAAAGGAGGCAAAAGTGTTTGGTGCTGACAGCTCCCATGCAAATACAAGGCCAGGCATCACTTGTGGGGTTGGTTTTCATAGCACTTCACGTTGAATGCTCACTTTGAAACCTCTCACTCAAAAACATTTCATGAATATGCAAGAAAACACTTATTAGGAGCCCTGCTAAGTGATGGATAAGGATGGGGGAGTGGGGAGAAGATTCTAGGGGAAGGCTCTTTGGGGGCCTGGTGAGTTTGAGGTGGGTTATCCAGGGAGGATTTTCTTCAGGTATTTGGATATGTGGATAATAACATAGCAAAGATGATTTCTGTCTTGTCTATCACTATAGCCCCAGCCCTTAGGGTACAACCAAGCACATAAGAGATTCTCAAAAAATACTGGCTGAATAAATAAAAAAGGAGAGAAATTATGGCAAGAGCAAAGATTATGGGCTTCAGGGTAAAAAAAAAAAATGGGTTTGAGTTTCTAGTTGTGTGACCTGAGACAAGTTATATTTTCTATCTCAGCCTCAGGTTCTCCATCTATAAAATGGGTCTAAGAAAATCCATCCAATAAGAATTAGAAGTAATTTAATTAAAGTCTAAAGCATGAGCCTTACACAAATGGATCATTAAGATTTTATATCAGTGAATGAATGAGGCCATTAGCTGAGGGAAGAGACAAGAAGACAATTTTCTAAAAAGATTGCACAAGTCTCAAAATATGCCATGCCAAGGGCCTGACAGTCAAATGGACCCTGGCTGCTCCTAATTTCCTTCCAAAGACCACACTCTACCTAATGGCCGTTAAACATCCCACACTCGTGGCCTGAACAGAAGGACTTTCCATGGAGTGGGAAAAAAGGTGAAGACAAAGTTCGTTCTTTAGGGCAAACTTTGTGCCTTTTTTAACAGCCTTCTAACTCACTTGCCGTGGTTCCTCCTCCTCGTCTCCCTCAGTTCTACAGCTAGGGGGCTCTGGAGCTCAGCCCAGCACCTGGTTCCGGGTCATCTCTCCCAGTGTCACTGTTTTATATGTCATCTACCCACTCATGACTCCTGCATTTATATCTCCAGCCATAGCTGTCCCCTAACCTCCAGCTGCCCTCTCAGCATCGCTGCTTGGATACCCAAAAGGTATCTTAAACATCAAACATCCACGTTCAAATGCGCCGCTGACCTTCCCCCTAGATGCCTTTTCCTCCCATGTTTTTTCCCAACTCAGTTCACGGTAACGCCATCCTTCCAACTGCTCAGGGCAGAACCCTCCAAGAGTCGTATCTGACTCTTCTCATGCTGTACATCCCGTTCATCTACAAGTTCTCCCATCTCCACTTTCAGGATACAATCCGGAACATGGCTTTTTGCCACTTAATTACCGCCAGTCTCTCCTACTGGCGGATTATTGCAATTGTGTTCTGACCCATCTCCCTGCTTCTGGTCTTGCCTCCTGCAGTCTATTCCAGTACAGGAGCCAGAAACTCCCCCTAATGTACAAGTAGGACCACCTTGCTTCTCTGCTAAAAGCTCTTCAATGACTCACTATCTCACTCAGAGTAAATGCCAAAAATACTCGTGATGTCTTGCAGAGCCCTGGGTGACCCAGTCTCCTCATTCCATTCTGACCTGAACTCCTATGACATAACCCCTGGATTACTCTGCTCCAGCCACACTGGCCTTGCTGTCTTTGGAGCTCACCCTGCACTCTCCTGCCCCAGGACCTTTGCACTTGCTCTTCCCTTTACCTGGAGAGCTCCCTTACTTCTTTCAGATCCCTACTCAAATATCCCCCTAGTCCCCAATCCTGCTTTATTTTCCCCAAACACTTGTCACCACCTGACACAAACTCGACTTACCTGTTTCACTTGCTATTGGCTTATTGTCTGTCTCCCCTTAGAATATAAGCTCCCTAAGAGCTGACTTTGCTTTGGTCACTGCTGTTTCTTTACACCTTTTGTACAAAGACTGGATCTCAATAAAAATCTCTCTTTTTAAAAACAGATTTAACACGAGAGTTATTTTAGCGTCAGACAGCGCTCAGCCCCAATTGCTGTTCCAGCAATGTGATTGAGGTTAAATTACTTACGCTTAATAAGTCTTAATTTCCTTATCTGGAAAACGGCAATCAAAAAACTCTTCCTTATAAATTAAGTGAATCTAGGAATATAAAGTACTGTGCTCTCTGCTTGGAACATAGTCATTGATCAAAAATACATTAGTTGGGCTTCCCTGGTGGCA
Organism: Phocoena phocoena; assembly: GCF_963924675.1. NCBI lineage: Eukaryota > Metazoa > Chordata > Mammalia > Artiodactyla > Phocoenidae > Phocoena > Phocoena phocoena. Next base: position 96,096,829 of record NC_089223.1, read on the forward strand.
CAGTGGTTGAGAGTCCGCCTGCCGATGGAGGGGACACGGGTTCATGCCCCGGGCCGGGAAGATCCCACATGCTGTGGAGCGGCTGGGCCCGTGAGTCATGGCTGCTGAGCCTGTGTGTCTGGAGCCTGTGCTCCACAACGGTAGAGGCCACAACAGTGAGAGGACCGCGTACCGCAAAAAGAAAAAAAAAACATTAGTTGAGCAAATATCGTATACTAACGCATATATGTGGAATCTAGAAACATGGTAGAGATGATCTTATTTGCAAAGCAGAAATAGAGACACAGGTGTAGAGAACAAATGTATGGATACCAAGAGGGAAAGGGGTGGGGTGGGAGGAATTGGGAGACTGGGATTGACACATATACATTATTGATACTATGTATAAAATAGACAACTGATGGGAACATAACTGTAGAGCACAGGGAGCTCTACCTAATGCGCTGTGGTAACCTAAATGGGCGAGAAGTCCAAAAGGGAGGGGATATCTGTATGTGTATGGCTGATTCATTTTGTCATGCAGTGGAGGCTCACACAACATTGTAAAGCAACCATACTCCAATAAAAAGTAATATAAATAAATAAAATAGCAAAAAAATAAAAGTTAGTTTTTCTTGTTTTGCTTTGACTACTATTATTGAACATCTGCTTTCCAAAGGGTGTGATCTCTAGGCTCGTGACAAAAATGACAATGTCTGTATCTCTCCCAGCTTATGTGCATTTAATTACAAAGACCCTCTCTTCATGATTTCCATCCCACTAACCTTATTATTTGATTTTACAAAGACGTTTTGAAAAGATTATAATTGAAGGAAGACATGGGTGGCAATGTGAACCCCCAGATAATCTGATTGCCAAGAACATGAAAGAGGCCTTACTAGCGGAAAAGGGTCAGGAGAGAGCGAAGGCTGCATAGACTGAGCAGAGAGATACTGGCCTTGACTCAGAAAGGCCCAGGGTTGAGCAGGCTGCCTCCTCTGAGAGGCAGGGACAAAGGGCTCCGTTTTCTAGGAGGTGTGCTCTTCTGCCTGCAGGCTCAGAGCTCCTGCCCAACGCAGCATCTCCTCCAGGTAAGTGGAGGGAGGTGGGCTGGGGGGTGCAGAGTAGCTGTGCAGTTGCAGGCGGGGTGGCATGAAGGAAAGAGCAAGGGCTCTGGCCGCAGAGATGTGGATTTGGATGCTGGCCCTGCTACTTACTAGCTGTGATCCCGGGCACATCGCTTAACATTTCGGAGACTCAGCTTCATTCATTCAATAAGCGCTAGTGGGCTTCCCTGGTGGCGCAGTGGTTGAGAGTCCGCCTGCCGATGCAGGGGACACGGGTTCGTGCCCCGGTCCAGGAAGATCCCACATGCCGCGGAGCGGCTGGGCCCGTGAGCCGTGGCCACTGAGCCTGCGCGTCTGGAGCCTGTGCTCCGCAACGGGAGAGGCCACAACAGTGAGAGGCCCGCGTACCGCAAAAAAAAAAAAAAAAAAAAAAAGCGCTAGTGAGGGCCTCCCACATGGGGCCACTTGAAGCGACCAGATGAGCAATCATAATAGCCAGTGTTTATGGAGCACATACTGCAGGCCGGGTACTGCTCTGCACATGCATATTATCTCATTTAATCCACACACCCTCCCCACAAGGAAGAACGACCCTATTCCCATGACGAAGTTGAGGCCGAGGAAGTTAAGAAACTTGCCCAAGGTCAAGTAGTGAAGGTGGAAGTCAAGGTTAAGCATTCTGGCTCCAGGGACATGCACTTGACCACTACAGCACTTTCAAGAAGCTGGAAACGCCGATATAAATGTCATTGGGGTGCAAGTGATGCTGCAGGGCTGGTGGGGGGTATGTGGTGCAATTGGCATAGAGCAGCAGGTATAGCTGGAGGAGAGGGGAGCAGCGGTCCGAAGGTCAGGGAAGGGTTCCCCAAAGAGATGATAATGGAACTAAGAACTTTAGGAGTTACCTGGCCATGGAGAGTGGCCCAGGAGGCGCTGTGGACGGCGCTCTCTCAGCTGTAACAATAAAAGGGCCAGAGTATTAATTGGCGGTCTTGGCAGCACTGGGGTCCTCTGATTCTATCCCTTCCCTCCTCCAGCTTCGCCTACACAAGAAGGCAGCACCTTTAGGTCTGGGGGTTCTGGATGCCCTGGGGACCTTCCTGTGGATAGAGTGGCCTCCACCATGGCTGCTCGTAGAACTGGGTGCCCAGTGGAACCACTGAGAGGAAGCAGGACTCAGTTGCTGGAGCTCCCGCTGGGCAGAGCCTAAGCCTGCCTGGGACCACCTCGGCTCTCAGGATTTCGCACCGACTTGGCACATGGCAACTGCTCAATAAACAGCAAGGTTTGTCAACCTCCACACTGTCCACAGGCGGGGCTGGTGTGCCTTGCGGTGAGAGATTGTCCTGTGCATGATAGATGGTTACAGCATCCCTGGCCTCTACTCACTAGATGCCTGTAGCAAACTTCTTCAACCTTCTCCCAGTTGTGACAACCAAAAATATCCCCAGAAGTTGCCACAGGTCTCCTGGAGATAAAATCACCCCAGTACAGAACAACTGAACTGGGGGGAAGTAATAGCACATCATCAGTTCGCTTAGGTTTATGGAACAACATGCATTCTGCCGGGGGTGCGCGGGGTGGAGAGAGACAAGTGTAAAGGCATGAATTCTGCAGACAGTCCCATCTGCCGTGGTGCACAGGGGTGAGCATGACATGGAAAATGTGAGTTTGCTGCTGCTCAGCTGTCTCTGGTCTCCTAGTGTTTAAAGTTACCCATTTTAATTTGTTCTAAAGGCAAACCAGTGACTTTTTTTCTGGTAGTCAACGAAAGAAAGGCCATAAAGGCAATTTTGACTGAAGTCAGTTTTTACAAACCCAGGCACTGACTCTAGAACCTGACTGCCTGTTGCCATGCGACTCGGCAGTGGCACTCTTGTACCAAATGCTGTCAGAACTGGCTTCTAAAGACAAGTGGCAGCCCCCATTGAGACCAGCCAAGGTGGGAGCTATCCTCTTACAGTTGGGTCCCCAGAGCATCTAGGGCCCCTCAAGCTTCAAGGTGCTAGTCTCCTTCTGCACCCACTCCCACTAGCGTGAGTGTTCTGGAACTGTGTTTCTTGGAAATGGGCATGGGGTTTGCCCTAAGCCAAGCACCTGCAGCCCTAAGGCAGGCTGGATTTGGCAAAAGCCGGAGTCCTGGAACCCAGGTGGACCACTGCAGAATAGACACCACTGCTGTCAGGGAAGCTTGAGGCTATGGTCCTCAGACTCTGGGAGCCAGGCAGGACCAGATGCGGAAGCGGGTATGAGGGTCAGACAGGACAAAATAGCTATTCATAAGGTGTTTTCACTCATGGTAGACAGTGAGATCCAAACTTGGTTGTAGATTAGAATCACCTGGGGGGCTTTAGAAAACCCCAGTGTCCAGGCTGCTCCTAGACAAATGACATCAGAATCACAGGGTGGACGGCTCAGGAATTTTTCAAGCTCCAAGAGAGATTGGGATGTGCAGCAAGGTTGCACTCCTCCAGGGATTGTTCAAAGTGCTTTCCCTGTATGATTTCATCCTCACCACCATCCTATTGTCAAGATTGTCCTACAAATAAGGAACTGGGGTACAGGGAGGTTCAGCATTTGCCTGGGTCAGAATTAGTACGAGACAAAGCCCACCTCCAGAGTCCACGCTCCCAGGCATAATTACAGATACGAAAGCACCCACCATGTAGCAGAAAGAGCAGGGACCTGAGTTTGAAGCCTGCTTCTGCCCCCCACTGCCTGGGAGAACCTTGGGCAAGTCATTTCATTCCTTTGATCCTCTCAGCCTCTTGTCTGCAGAATCGGGGTGGGGTGGGGGTGGTGGTATCATCTTTACAGAATGTTGGGGGATTCAGTGAGATAATGTTTATGAAGCCCCTTATAGCATTTTGGCACAGAGTTCAGTCCTGGGTTGTTTATCCTTATTATTAGACCATGTGGCCAAATGTGGGTCAGCAACTGAGACAGTGAACGTTGAGAAGGGAGCATTCCTTGAAACAGGAACATTGCTCAAAACATTGACGTATTGCAGGACAGACAGCTGGAATGGAATGCGAAGGCAAAGCTGAGGCCGATTCCAGGAGGAGGACCAGGTAAGAGGGGGCAATGACAGAGCAGCCAGGGGCATGTGAAGGGGACCTGCTAAGCAGTGCCTCTATCTGTCACCCACGTCCCGCACCCCCAACACTCCTGATGCCACACAAGGCATCAGCACAATGTAGAAGGTTTATGGCCCCTCCCATCTCCCCTGGCACCCCGTTTTCTCTTTCCTCCCTTTCTCCCCAACGTATGCCCATTTCCTCGTAATCCCTGCCTGGCCAAGGTTAACAGATAATTGGCATTAGCTAAAAAGAAGTTAAGGGGTGATTCCCCACCTTACCTGATTCATGCATTCCTTCAACAAGGGTAGTGTCCATTTTAAAAGGGACATTAAAAGAGGGAAGGGTCAGAGGGAGAAAAAAAAATAAGTACCATTCATTTCTGATAATTCAAAAGTAATACATGTACATGATAATAAGAAGTAAAACAGTGACTTCCTTTGCAGTCCAGTGGTTAAGAATCCGCCTTCTGTTCACAGATGACACGATACTACATAGACAATCCTAAAGATGCCACCAGAAAACTACTAGAGCTAATCAATGAATTTGGTAAAGTTGCAGGATACAAAATTAATGCACAGAAATCTCTTGCATTCCTATACACTAATGATGAAAAATCTCAAAGAGAAATTAAGGAAACACTCCCATTTAACATTGCAACAAAAAGAATAAAATACCTAGGAATAAACCTACCTAAGGAGACAAAAGACCTATATGCAGAAAACTATAAGACACTGATGAAAGAAATTAAAGATGATACCAATGGATGGAGAGATATACCATGTTCTTGGATTAGAAGAATCAATATTGTGAAAAATGACTATACTACACGAAGCAATCTACAGATTCAATGCAATCCCTATCAAATGACCAATGGCATTTTTTACAGAACTAGAACAAAAATCCTTAAAATTTATATGGAGACACAGAAGACCCCAAATAGCCAAAGCAGTCTGGAGGGAAAAAAACGGAGCTGGAGGAATCAGATTCCCTGACTTCAGACTATACTACAAAGCTACAGTAATCAAGACAATATGGTACTGGCACAAAAACAGATATATAGATCAATGGAACAAGATAGAAAGCCCAAAGATAAACCCACGCACCTATGGTCAACTAATCTATGACAAAGGAGGCAAGGATATACAATGGAGAAAAGACAGTCTCTTCAATTAGTGGTGCTGGGAAAACTGGACAGCTACATGTAAAAGAATAAAATTAGAACACTCCCTAACACCATACACAAAAATAAACTCAAAATGGATTAGAGACCTAAATGTAAGACCAGACACTATAAAACTCTTAGAGGAAAACTTAGGAAGAACACTCTTTGACATAAATCACAGCAAGATCTTTTTTGATCCACCTCCTAGAGTAATGGAAATAAAAACAAAAATAAATAAATGGGACCTAATGAAACTTAAAAGCTTTTGCACAGCAAAAGAAACCATAAACAAGATGAAAAGACAACCCTCAGAATGGGGGAAAATATTTGCAAACGAATCAACAGACAAAAGGTTAATCTCCAAAATATATAAACAGCTCATGCAGCTCAATATTAAGAAAACAAACAACCCAATCCAAAAATGGGCAGAAGATCTAAATAGACATTTCTCCACAGAAGACATACAGATGGCCAAGAAGCACATGAAAAGCTGCTCAACATCACTAATTATTAGAGAAATGCAAATCAAAACTACAATGAGGTATCACCTCACACCAGTTAGAATGGGCATCCTCAGAAAATCTACAAACAACAAATGCTGGAGAGGGTGTGGAGAAAAGGGAACCCTCTTGCACGGTTGGTGGGAATGTAAATTGATACAGCCACTATGGAGAACAGTATGGAAGTTCCTTAAAAAACTAAAAATAGAACTACCATATGACCTAGCAGTCCCACTACTGGGCATATACCCTGAGAAAACCATAATTCAAACAGACGCACTCACCCCAATGTTCATTGCAGCACTGTTTACAATAGCCAGGCCATGGAAGCAACCTAATGCCCATTGACAGGTGAATGGATAAAGATGTGGTACATATATACAATGGAATATTCCTCAGCCATAAAAAGGAAGGAAATTGGGTCATTTGTAGAGACATGGATGGATCTAGAGACTGTCATACAGAGTGAAGTAAGTCAGATAGAGAAAAACCAAATATCGTATATTAACACATATATGTGGAACCTAGAAAAATGGTACAGATGAACCAGTTTGCAGGGCAGAAATTGAGACACTGATGTAGAGAACAAACGTATGGACACCAAGGGGGGAAAGCGGGGGGCTGGTGGTGCTGGTGTGATGAATTGGAGATTGGGATTGACATGTATACACTGATGTGTATGAAATGGATGACTAATAAGAACCTGCTGTATAAAAAAAAAAAAAACTGTAAAAAAAAAGAAAAAGAATCCGCCTCCCAATGCAGGGGACTCAGGTCTACCCCTGGTCGGGGTACTAATATCTCACATGCTGCAGGACAACTAAGCTCTCGTGCTCTAAAGCCCATGTGCCGCAACTACTGGGCACTCTGGAGGTCATGTGCCACAACTAGAGAGAAGGCCATGCACCACAACAAGGACCACGCATGCCGCAACTAGGACCCAATGCAGCCAAATAAATAAATATTTTTTAAAAAGGACTACAACAAACCAACCAGAAAATGCGAACAAGTAAACGAAGCAAGAACACAATCCTATCTACTGAGAGACTACTCTGTTCATACTTGGGTGTATATCGCTCACACCCTCCTTTAGATCCATATAAAAATATTTTTAATTGGATTATAATATCACATGCTTATAACTTGTTTTTTCACTTAAATTATCTTGAACAAAAGAAAATCATGAACATCTTTGACAATACACTTGTTTCTGAAACACAACATCTTTCTAAGCTTAAATCATTTCGTGTGTGATATAGTAATATTATAATTTATGATGGGGACCATCCCACTGTCAGAAAATCTGATTGTTGCCAATTGTTATTATAAACAATGCTGTTAGAAACCATCCTTAAAGATGAATCTTTTCTTTATAACATCTAGAATTTTTTTCTTTAGGATAAATTCTTAGAAATTAGACTACAAGGTCCAAGATTTTACTTTGGAAAGACACTCTTTACTATTGAAAAATTCAAATATTCCTAAGTAAAGAGAGTAGTGCAATGAATGTCTAAGTACCCTTCACCCAGATTAAACAACTATCAACTAATGGCCAATCTCGTTTCATCTACACGAGGTCCCAATTACCCTCTCCCTTGGATCGTTTTGTAGCAAATCCCAGGCATACATTATTTCATTCATAAATATTTCAACATGTATCTCCAAAAGATGAGGCAAGAGCGAGCTCATTTTTAAAGCTCCCGGAACGTATTGCCAAACTGCCCTGCCAAAAGAAACTTTGGTAGCAATTTCCATTCCCACAATCAGTATAAGAATGTGACAATTTCTTCTCACTTTTGTCAACCCTGAGTGTATCCATTCAGTGTCCCATGACTTATGGAAAAATATCAAACATGAAAAGCTAAAGCAGAGAGTTCAATAAAGGTGATTTTAAATAGGGAGCCAGTTACAAAGATATTGGAAAAGCTGAAGGGACAAAACAACAGAGTGAGGCAGCCCAACAGCCAGAAGCTTCCCACTAGCACCCCTGGGGCTAGAGGGGATAAAGGGAGCAAGTGAAGTAACCAGAGCCCAAGGGCCAGGGCACCCAGCTGCAGCCAGAACCCTGGAAGGAGGAACCCCCCAAGGAGAAATGGAGTCAGTGGCTGCTAGAGATGCCACTAGAAACAAGAGAGAGAGAGAGCGATGTCCTAGCTTCTCACCTCGCTCTGCTCCACTGGCCAATCCTAACATGAAGCCAGTGGACAAGAGAGTCTGGGCTATGAATTTGCATCAGGAGCCACCTCCCGTCCCTCCCCCCAGTCTTCACCAACACAAAGCAGCTGGGACAGGATGGGGAAAGCATCTGAGAGCCAACAGGCCGATAACCAGAACTCTGAGCATTGCCACTCTACTTTAACTTTCTTAATGAACAAGAGGTATATATGGGTCAAAAAATATCTGCAAGTCATCAGAGAAGGCATGAGATTGTAAAGTGTAGACCACAGAGCGAGAAGACACATGCCGTTGGGGAGAACGTAAATTAGTGCTCCCCATTTGGAGGGAAATTTGTCAATATTTCTCAGAATTTAAAATCACAAACCCTTTAGCCTAGTAATTTCCCTTCCAGAGTTGTAGACCGCATATACTTGCACATAACAAAGATATGTGTGTGAGGATGCTCATTACAACATTGTTTATAATAGCAAAACACTGAAAAGAATTGACATAGCCATAGGTACCAGATAAAAAACATGAATGATTAGTTGGAATGATTCCTAAGAGATGCAGCTACATGAATAAAGGTTAAAAAAGTGTGCGTATCATGCTTCCATGTGTTTATAAGTTAATATGTGTTTAAAATAGTTCTCAAACTGTGTACAGTTGTTTCTCAAATCACTGGCAGCAGCTGTTGCCTTTGGAGAGTAGAAACAGGGATTAGAACAGGAGAGAGATCTTTGTACCCTTTATACTTTCAAAATTTGTTCCCTGTGCTTTGTATTAGGCGGAACCATATGAAATTGCTAACGTGGTGTCATTTTTGACCCACAGAACAGCACTTTCACGTGGCCCAGACTAACATTCTTTTAACAGTGAAAAAAGTAACCATAGTTTACAATATCTTCAGGAAGAGCTATGACATTGGAATGTGAATTTGGAGGTGATGATAAGGTGGTGATATGTCACCTCACCCAGTGTCAGGATGATCCCATATCTTCTCAGAATTAAGTTAGAAAAGCCAGGTGACATCCCATGAACTTGTTGCTTTCAGGAGAATTAGTTACACAAGGATGCCTTCACGATTACCAAGATGATATCGACTTGCTCAGAATGAAGGAGAGTTGACAGGCAGTTTGGGGCTGTGTGTGCTTTCCCATCAGCTCTGGAGGCCACCAGAGACGCAAAACAAACCCAGACTAGGAAGCCGATTCTCCCTCTGCCACTGTTTGAAGATGTGTAGCTTTCTGTTCCCAGAGATTAAGTACAATTTTCTTCACTTTGAGAGATAAAAAGAAACTTAAGCAATCTTGACAGCTTCTGATGAAAACCACCCCCAGGCTCTTCACATTCCAGAAACTGCCAGGGGCTTGGAAGGCCTCCCACAGATGACTGGACTTGTTCTGATTCATGAGAAGCATCTCCCTGGGGGCAGGGGGTGGGGTGTGAGTGCTGCAGCCCAGACAGCGAAGTGCAGGTCGGGGTAACAATACCATCAGGAGAAGCAGGAGATGTTGGCAGAACCCTAAGCGCCTTACTTGCATTGTCTCCTACCTTCCTCCTCTCTCCCTCCCTCTCTCCCTCTCTCCTTATTTCCTCCTTCCCTTCTTCCTTCCATCTTTTTACTCCTTCTTTTTTTTAATCACCTTTTCATCGAGCAGTTACTCTATACCAGTTACTTTTGGAGGATGAAAGTTGAGGAAGATAAGGTCTTTCTTCTTGGAGCTCATTGTCAAGAGCAAGAGGAAAACAGAAACTAAAAGCTCACAGTTACCAAATGTTTCTACAGGTCCAGTGCTACACTGTGCATTCAGGATTCACTATTTCACTTAACCAACACTGCAGTCCTACGAGGTAGGGACTTCTGCTTTTCAGAGGAACAAGTGAGGCAGGATCAAGGTTTGAACCCAAGGCATCTGTCATTAAATTCTGTGCTCCTACCTGCTAAGATAAATGAGGAATTTAATAAGAATGCAGTAAAAGCATACAGAACCCCAAACCTAGCTTGGGACAGACAGAAACCTTCCAGGATGAGGGAATGTCTCAAAGGACCTGACAGAGGGTTATTATGGACCAAAGGCTTGGAGGTGAGGAAAAGCATGGCTCCCACAGGGAACCCCAGCGGCAGGATATTGCTGGGATACAATGCCTGATGGAGAAGATAACTCAGTGACCGGGCTGGGGAAAGCTCGTTTATCAGCACAGGAGTGAAAGTGCTGGCAGGAGACAGTTATAAGATGCAGGTTGATTGAAGAGAGTTTAATGAAGGAACTATTACAAGGATGTGGGCAGTTTAAGGGAAACCACCACGGGAGGGTGAGACACCTGGACTAGCAACTCCGAGCCAAGGGCTGCCACTTCCCCTGGGCAAGAAGGGGTAACGGAGAGACCATTTCCGGAACCCAGGAGGGAATGGTGGCTGTGGCTTTAACCCTGAGACCCTGCCTCACTATCACTGGAGCTGGAGCCTTTGGTAAAATAACCCACTGCCAGCCCAGAATGAGGCAGGAGAATCAATATCTCACTTCTTTCTCTTCCTGCCATCTGATATCCATCTGGTGTCTCTTGATGGCCAAACCCAACCAGAAGCCAAAAGGCAAATGAGCCCAGCTAAGCCAGTCCAGGGAGGTCAGTCTTCCAGGTCAGAGAAGGGCAGAGAAAGGAAGCAAGTGGATCTAGAAAGACAGATGGAGACCACCTAGAACTTCCAGGTTCAGGAGTTGATATTTTATTCTATCAGGGACGGGTATCACTGAAGAGTTTTAGATAGGGATGCAATATGGTCAGATATGAGTTTTCATAAAGACCTCCCCGGCAGTAGTTCAGTGGATAGAGTTTCAGGCAGTGAAACATGAGCCAGGGTGACCAGCTGGACCAGGGAACAGGAGGGCCAAGGTGAGAGATGGTAAGGAGCAGAAAAGGAGCATAGATGGGAAAAGATGACACTTATCCAGCTGAGAGATGGCAAAGAGCTGAAATACAGCATAGATACAAAGGAAAGAATGGGGGTTAAGCCTTCCTGATAGATGGTACTTTTCATGCTTATGAAATGTCCCTCTTTGTCTCTATTAAAAGTTTTTGTCTTAAAAAAAAAATGAAAGAAACTGATGGGCCTCAGTGAAGACAAAAACCAGGACTCATAGTTGAATGACCAACTGAATATTTTTGCCCATAACTGAGATTTTAAGAATATATATCGAAGGAACACAAACAGGTTTAGAGAAAGGTAACTAATGAGTTTTGCTTGAAACAAATTAAATATAAACTATTTATGGGACATAAAATTGTAGACATCTAGCAGACTTTCTGATTTGAGTCCAAATATTGAGTAGTCTCTGTACAGAGGTTTAGATACTAAGGCCATCAGTAGGCAAATTCTAGTTAAATCCATGAGGGTAGATAAGATGTTCCAGAGAGATGCGGATGTCCAGAGAAGGGGGCCAAGTTTTCTGCGGAGCATGAACGCTGAGAGGTGGGAGGAGAAAAAATCACCTACAAGGGAGACAGACAGGAGGAAGCCCAGAGAAGACAACAGCCAGGAGAATGAAACTTCTTGCAAGCAAAGGCCGGAATGATAGACAGCATTAAACACAGTAGAAAGAAAAGGACAAGAGCGTCTGCTGGTTAGATTAGGAGGTCATAGATGACTTTAGAAAGAGTGGTTATGACTGAAGTTGGTGGATGAGTTGCCATGGGTTGAGGAACAAAGTGAAGATGAAGGAAACCCTGAGAATGCAGGCTGCTCTGCTCAGAGGTCTGGATGAGGAGGTAGAAAGGAAGGTGACACCTCGGACGACCTCCAGGTCAGTGGAGTCTCATGGTATGAAGGAGGCTTTGAGGAAGAGCTGGTAGAGAAGAAGCAGAGAAGAGGGAGAAGCGATGATACTTCAGAAGAGGGAAGATCACTGATGGAGTCCAGACATGCAGGCCCCAGGAGGGAGCAAAGTCAAACACCCTCTGTATTCTAATTGCCCGAATACTCGTCCATGCCCACAAACCCCACTACTAGGCTGGGAGCTCATATCTGTTGATGTTGCCCGGTACATGGTTGTGCTCAACCAATGCTTGCTGAGTGAATAAATGCATGCGTGGATGTCTGGGTGCCATACATATATATATATATATATATATATATATATATATATATATATATATATATATATATATACATATATATATATTCAGGGCTATAAGATCAGAGCAACTTGCATGAGATGGCCAAGGTTTAAAACATGAACTCGTCCAATAGAGCTCCAGACCTCTAGAGCAAGATAATGATCAGCAGTAAGGAAATCTTCAAGATTTACTTTATAGCTACACTCTTAACAAAACCCCCAACTACGTCATGCTGGATGAATGCCTTTGTGGTGAGAGTTGTTGGACTAGAATCAGAGAGGTTGGAAACCAACAATTTTTGTGTTTAAATTAATTGGAAATTTTAATAGCACTGATTTTTATTAGCTCATTTAATTTGGATTATAAGAGGATACCGTGGCTGTGTGTCTTGCTTTTTAGCTTGGGGAGGGATATAGTCAGATTTCTTCTCAAGGCATTTCTTTAGGTTTTCAGTTGAATTTCTCTCCCAGAGTGGCTAAGGGTCTGGCCACTTGCAAAGAGAGTTGAGGAAGGGGTTCTTGTCTCTGATCCAGTTCTCTGTGGACTGTGGTCTCCATTATTCATCCCTCCTATCTGGCAATAGGAGTATCTTGAACCTCGGGTTGGCTAGATCAACGAGGGAAGTCACATGCATGGTCAGTGGCTGAGAAGATGCTGAAAAACAAAACAAGAAACGTGGTCATTTGGGGAAAAAAGTGAGGGTAAATTGGGAAAACAGAGAACCGGTATTTCCTTTGAGAAGTAACATGGAGGACAAAATGCACTCACTCTTTGGGTCCCAGCTTCACATTTCCCACTGGGACAGGCAAACCCCCATGAACCTCATCTGTAAAGTGGCAATTGATTCAAATAAAATTTAATTGGTCTCTGCAGTGTGCCACACACTATTCTAGGCACTTGGAGAACAACAGTGAACAGTAATACCCCTTCTTCAGAATGCTTTCAGGAGTAAATGGGATAGTACGTATAGAATTACCTGGTGACGGTTTATAAAAGGTGGTGAGTTAGAGGTTAGTGCAGTGATGATGGCGCTTCTCATATATGGAATATAATGATACAAGGATGCGCTGGGAGGAGGAGAGCTGACGGAATGATCGTTGAGTTGAATGTCTCACTTCTCGGCTGGGTTGTGAGCTCCGCGAAGCCAGATACACTTCTGCTGTATTCACCCCTCTGAATGCCTAGCACAGTCCCTCACACGTAAATATTTAGTTATTAATAAGAAATCATTCTCAACTGACTGTTGCCAATTAAGTTACAGAATCCCTTCAAAGTTTTTCTTCATCTGTCAACACCCCATGACCTAGGGTCCTGCTGACAACTAGGGGAGGTACAAGGCATGGCTACAATGCCTGGTCCATGGCGGTGCTCAGGACCCAACTGTTCCCATGGATCACTTCCTGTTTGTAGGCTCTGCCCAGCTGAATTCACTCAACTGTTGTTCCTGAGCGGGAGAGCCTTCAGAGCTCTTCCAGAGACTCCCCACGTGCATAGGGGAGGAATTAGGCTCAGTGATGTGAAGGGAGGTGCCCAAAACCACTGACTCAATAACAGACCGAGCTAGGGCAGGGCTAAGATGCAAGAGGCGTGAGGCTGGTCAATGCCTCAAAGTATTGTCATGAGGGAGATAACCTACTCATTGGTGAAACAGTTAAATCCATGTGGCTGATTAAGTGTTAGGAGTCCCAAGGTTGGGAAGGAGAGTGTAAGCAGGAATATGGAAGGAGGCAGTGTGGAGAAGCTGGGACTTCAGCTGGGCTTTTGGAGGGAAGAGAGGAGGTGATGGGGAGGGAACAGCATGAGTGAGACATCAGAGGTAAGAATGGCAGTGGTCCCCCCAGGTCACAAAGAGGAGAGCCAGACTATGGGAAGGAGACAAGGTTAACTGACCTACTCCATGTCAGTTAACTGCATGCCTTCCAGGGCTCTCCATCCTAGTTTATCTCATCCTTCCCATAAACTTATGAGACAGATTTTTGTTGCCCTTTTACAGATGGGGAACCAGAACTCCTTGGTATAGGATAAAGCTGGTATTTGAACCAGGTCTGTCTAATGACAAATTTTGATGCTTTTCCCCCTGGCTATGTGTCTTCCTGGAGGGACCAGGTGGGGCTGTATTAGTGATGAGCTCTCCCACAAGAACTGGGGAGATCTCGGTTCTACACCTGAATAGCTGAGTGGCCTGGGCAAGTGACTTAACCTTTTATCTTCCTCCCCTCCTCTGTCAAAAAAGGTAGTAATGGCTCCTGTTTTATAAATGGCAGTAGTCGTTCCTACCGTGTGCTTGTCTCAGATCAGCCCAGGGGTTTCTTCTACGGGGTTCTCACCCAGGGCATGGGTTGAGGAAGTGCCATGGTCACTTTCCTTGAGGAAGAAAAGGAACGTGACAAATCAGTCTTGGCTATTAAAGCCTCCACCCAGCGACACACTCATCTCCACTTCTTTGGTCAATGCAAGTGCAAGTCCAGTGGCTACACCCGAGTTTAAGGGGGCCAGAAAATGCCATCTTACTGTGAGCTGGGTGGGAGAAAACTGCAAGGATTAATGACTCCCACAAATAACTCATAACTGTATCACTCTGTTTTATAAGAGCTTTTTAGATACCTGAGTTCTCTCCGTTTTCAGAACTCCCCGTGTGACTCTAAACATCAGAATGAAGAATGTAGATGTGATTCTAGGTAATGGGGAACCTTTAAGATTTCCCAGGAAGGAAGGTTATTTCCATAAGTCAATGGAGGCAACAATCAAAGCTGTGTTGGGGACCAATGACAACGGGGATAGAATGTAGGGTACCTTTGCTGTGGAAGGACCTGAAAAGATGGCAACTGTAGAAAAGATACTGGAATAATCCAGGTGCATCCTGGAATTCGGATGGTGTGAGGGAAAGATAAGGCAATTCTACAGAGACATTTTTATGCAATAAACACTAACTGAGTATCTACTCTGTGCCAAGCACTGTGCAAGGCTCTGGAGGCACAGAGATGGATAAGAATGACTGTGGAGGCACTTCCAGTCCTGGTGTGTGAGACAGATGTGAACAACTCATCCTTTTAGGAAACAGAATTAACGAACCTTGCCCTTGGATGTGGCCACTGGACTTGCTTTGGCCAAAGAAGTAGAGATGAGCAGGTCACTTGGCTGCCTCTGTTCTCAGCCCTGTCACCTCGGAGTAAGACGCAACACTTAGTTGTATCCTGGACAAAGTAAACCTGAAATGTCCCTTTAATGAGGGGGTCCACATTTTACTGAAGATGTCGTGGGGAGTCTGAGAAGAGTCCTCCATCGCACACTGCACAGCCGAATGTGCGGTTACCAAGGTGACCAAGCCCCATTCAATGACACTCTTCTTCCCCCCACCTGTGCTCTGACCAGAGCCTGCCTCACTTCCTTGTCCCAGGCCACTGACACACACACCCCAATACTGCTAAAGCTCTTCCTTTTCTTTTAGCAAAGCGATCTAGTGCTCCCTCTAAGCCTCTTAGAGTCTGCAGTCTGGCACACATCACAATCCTAGCAGATGATCAACCCTCCTTAGAACTCACCCTCTGTACAAGGGGAAGCAGATGGTGAAAATAACCATCAACTTTATCCGTCTCGGCCCATTGCCTTTCCTGACACTTCACAGAGCAGAGAATTGTGGCTTCAGCTAATCTGTTACTTAACCTTTTCTCAGAGAACTCTGAGAAGACAAAGCAGGCCAGTCACTCTGCGCCAGGACTCGTCTCACTCCTTGGCAGGTCCCTTCCCTCTTCCCTTCGACTCTGCCCTGTCATTTAGAACTGAGATACGTTTGCCTGGCTCCATGGGTGTCTCCGCTGAACTTGATGGCTGGGGGATCTGTAACTCTCTCTGCTTCTACACACCAGTGCTAGGATTCCAGACACCTGGGGAAGTGAACGGAGGTCCCTGCTGGGTCTCCTACTGGTCCTTCTCCCCACTGAAAGCGAAATGCAGCTCCCAATACCACCACTATGTAGGTAGAATTAGCATTCCAAATAAAACCAAATGATGAATATGTATAAATGTTCTTTCTAGAATGCTAAAGCAACTAACAAATATTGTTCATGTTTTTAAATATATCAAATAATGCTGAGTGAGTGACATATCATACCAATGAATAGTGTCCATTCACCAAATGATGTTGGGGTCATTTCCTACTAGTTGTCCCCATGCACAACTGCTGGCTGGACTCTGCCTCATCCCCAGCACATCCTGGGGATGGAGAAGGCCCATATCTTTAATGCCCTGAGCAGGACTCCTGTCCTCACCTCAGTCAGGCATCTAAATTTTTCCCAGGCCCTAGAGAAGGGCCTGTGACAAAGCCCTTCCTCTTCTTGGAAAGCAAATAGAATTAACAAGGCTTGAAGCACGTCCACCAACCTCTGTGTGTCCTTTTCCTGGAAAACAAACAAACAAACCAAAACCAGGATGGTTACGAGGAAGGAGATAACGCACTGCTTGCAGAAGTTCTTTCACAAAACCTTCTTGGGGAGACGGTGCTGGCTGAGTGCTGCATTCCTTTTAGAGACAGAAGTGAACACCCAACCCTACAGATGGTGTAGAAAGTTGGGACTCTGGTCCAGGGAGGGCATAACAGGGCTCAGGACACCTTGCACCTTCAAGGTGGTCACCTGCTCCCTGCTTGAGGCCACAGAACTTGGCTGTCCATTGCAGACCAACTGCCCTGAGCCCATCCTCAAGCCTAGGCCACTGCCCACTGTGTAATCATTTTGTTATTTTCTATATTTTCTGATTCTCTGGTATCTTGAGGCCTTGCTGCTGCAGGAGAGACTGCTGCTCCCAGGACTAGCCAATTTCTAGAATAGAAAAAAATCCACCTGCAAGTGCTCCTTTCACGTGCAAACTAACCAATCCAAAGCCCACACCCCAAACATCTCTTATTGGGCTCACACAGGACTCACACTCCAGGCCAATATTCCCCTGCCCTGATCACCCCAGGGATGGCCAGGTACCAGACAACTCAGGACAGCCCTTGCACTGCAGAACCTGATGAAATGTGTTGGACCAGCCAATGCTAAGCCTGCCTTTCACACAAACCCCAATACAGGCTCTTGCCATGTTTTCTTCCCACTCTCTCTGCCTCCTGACTAGCCCTGCTGCTTCTCCCTGTGGCCCTGCACAGTGTGATGGGCCCCCTCCTCTTGGGAACTATGGGTGGCAAACTGTTTTTTCAATGGCACTCACCTCCTGGTCTGTACACCTCACCATTCCTGAATAATAATGAAACTTACATTTTCAAACGCCCACCTTGGGTAGAGGGCTGGAAGTGATGTTGGCAATGTTTGAATGTTGCTTAGCTTTGTCCTGGATGGGCACAGTCAGTAACTAGTGTCAGTCTCTGGGTGTCCTGAAACTTCTGTCTCACTGGATTAAAAAAATCCAAGTTAGGTCCTAGGGCAGAGAGGTGAGTCATTGACAATTTGACAGGTTCTAAAACAGAGAATTAGTAAGGGTTTCCATGCATCTTTGTTCTGCAGTGAAGCTTGTCGGAATCCAAAGCCTAGGTATGTTATTCCTATAAAATCTCACAGCCTTCTTAAATTAAGGTGCCTATAACACAGGTCGAGGAGCATAAAGACCTGTGTTGGAAAACCCCACTCTTCTCCTGCGTCTCCCCTTTACTCTCACATCACTACCCCACTCACAACACTTTGACACCACATGTGTGGGTTTTCCCCCGCACCAAGCAGTTGTGTGACACCACCTGGGTGTCTTACAATTTAACTCCTTCCTGACACTGTCTACGTGGAGGGCACGAGGCTGCCCCCTATGGTAGAAGCCAATTATAAGTAATAGGTTCCCGAGTTACCCACAACTTCTGTCCAACTTCTGGACAAATTAGAGGTTCCCAAAACCCCCTCCTTGAGTTCAGTTAATTTGCTAGGGAGGCTCACAGAACTCAGAGACATATTTACTTATGTTTACCAATTTATTAAAGGATTTGATAAAGGATACAGATGAACAGCCAGATGAAGAGATACATAGGGCGAGGTCTAGGAGGGTCCTAAGCTCAGGAGATTCTGACCCCGTGGAATTGGGGTGCACCACACTCCCACTGTGGATGTGTTCACTAACCTGGAAACTTTCCAAGCTCCACACTTTGGGGATTTTTATGGAGGCTTCATCACATAGACATGATTGACAATTAACTCCATTTCCAGCCCCTCACCCTTCTCTGGAGATTGGGTGTAGATCTGCAAATTCCAAGCTTCTAATCGTGTCTTTCTGGTGACCAGTCTCCATCCAGGAACCCACCTAGAGTCACCAAATTAGAACAAAAGACACTCCTATCACCCAGAAAATTCCATGGGATTTAGGAGCCCTGTGTCAGGAACGAGGGTCAAAGACCTAATAGTAGAAAAAAAGATGCTACTAGTGGTCTTATCACTTAAGAATTTATAAGGGTTTTAGGAGCTGTGCGCCAGGAACTGGGGGCAGAGACCAGTATGTATGCTTTCTATTATTTCACAATATCCAACCTATGAAATTTGAATCCTTTTGAATAAATGTATTTGAAAATAGATTACACACACCCCTGCTTTCTTAAGTGAAGTTAATTCAAAGGGGGCACCATAAACTAGGCAACAAAAATAAGAATATTTAAGCTCTTAGTGAAGGCCCAAAGCATGCACTCACTTGTCAGTAGACCACATAAGCTTTATTGTCCAGATAATACCTATTTTGATGGTTTAAGAGACACTTGTTTTATTTCTTCCTAGTTTTTTGGAAATTGGCATGATACTAATTTTTACTAGTATAATTAAGAATCAGATGTCTTTACTGACTCTTTCCTACCCTCATTTACAGATAGGACAAACAAGGTTTAAAGAAGCTAAGTGCCCAGAGATTGATGGCTAGAAAATAAAGGAGCTGGGATTTGAAATTAGAGCTGTCGGCTACTGGAGGCTGATTTCTAAACCTCACGTCTGTACTGAACAACTAGCATTGTCAGATTAGTGACTTAGGGTGGCTGGTGGGTTACTGAGTTTTACCTATAGGAAGGTCCACCAGTAATGCTGTGGGAGTAAAATGAAATGCCACAAAATGTATACAGTAGCAGAGAGTCAAGTTCCTGCTGGTAGATTCTATAATACCCTTCCTGAGGAAATGCCACTGTTGCTCATTTAGGGAGAAGTTACTCCGTAGACATTTCCCTGCAGAAGAAGTTCTCCAGCTCTGAGAGTGTTTTATCCTGCTTTCTGTTGGTTTGTTTTCATTTTCCCAAATGTCATGAACACCATTTTTTCACTAGTGCTACTGAATTAGCTTGTCTCAGAGTCTAGAGCCAGCCTGGTTGCACTTTTGAAGTTGAGGGACCAGAGCTGTGCAAGTCTTTGCCTCAGAGCTTCTACCTTCAAGGATGTATTTTGAGTGATTGATCTTGAACTTAGTTGTACTCTTCACATGGGAAATTTGATTAGTGTCCACATAATTAGTAAGACCCCCCCCAACTTTATACTGTCCTGAGATTGAGTCGTTGTGGAGCCAGAAAGATGAGCTGTGTGACCTTGGGCAAGTCATTTAACCCCTGTGCACCTTAATTTCAGTTGAATCACTTCAAAACCATTCACTGAGGTCCACTAAATTCCAGGTCCCGGGCTAGGTCACACAAGAACGCAGGTTTTGAAGCTAGACAGACCTGGGGTCGTACTCCAGCCCATCACCTGCCTAATCATGGGGCCTCGGGACAGCCATTTCCCTTCTCTAATATTAGCCAGCAACCCAGGACCACATGCCTTCTCCATCACCCTGCAAGGATTGATTAAACCTCTATCATATATCGGGGTCCATCCTGGGTAAAGTGAACACCAAACCCAGACACAGGACAGTGTTTACCACACACAGGCACTGCCGTGAGCCTTTGACATGCGTTAACCCAGTTAACCCTCATGACAACCTATGTATGAGGTAGGCACTCTCAGTATCCCTGTCCTGCAGCCAGGAAATCGGGGCACAGAGAAGTTAAACTTCTGGCCTAAAGTCACACAGTTACTCAGTGGCAGAGCCAGGATTCAAACCCAGGCAATGTGGGTCCAGACTCCCTGCCCATCTCCCTGTGCAAATTCAGGCTCTCAGTGACCGTCCCCGAACTTCAGCAACAGATTCCTGTCCAGTTTCTGCTACCATTCTTGTCCTCTTCAGTGGTCTTTCCACACAATAGTCAGCTCATGTCCCTCCCTGCATAAAACCTTCCAACAGTTCCTCACACCTTCAGGGTCAAGACCAAACTCCCCTCCAGACCCCAGAAGCCCACCAGTCCTGCCCTTGAACAATTTCCACGGGCTCAGCTCTCGTAGGACACAGCCCTTCCCAAACTACCACCCCTTGCATGCTCCTACCACATGAGAACACGCTGGGACCTTGATCTTCTGTGCTGTGGCTTACCCTGCTCCCTCTTTCCCTCCCCTCCACCAGGCCATGCCCAATTCATTTTTTAATAGAACACTTATTAGGATTTTTTTTTTTCATGCAGACAAATTTACAAAAACAAAACAAAACAAAACTCCACTGACTTTCTGTTAAGATATATATATGTATGTGTGTGTGTATGTGTAGAGAGAGAGACTGAGAGACAGAGAGAGAGAAATACATTCATATGGTGCTTTAGTTTACCAGCATTGCCGTAACAAAGTATCACAGACCGGGTAACTTAAACAACAGAAATTTATTTTCTCACAGTTTGGAGGCCGGAAGTCCAAGATGAAGGTGTTGGCAGGATTGCTTTCTTCTGAGGCCTCTCACCTTGGCTTGTATGCAGCAAGCTTCTCCCTGTGTCTGCTGTGTGTGTCTCTGTCTTCCATGTGTGTCTGTGTCCAACTCTCCTCTTCTTATAAATAGGACAGTCATATTGGATTAGGGCCCATCCATATGGCCTCATTTTAACTTAATAACCTCTTTAAAGACCCCATCTCTAAATAGAGTCACATTTCAAGACACTGGGGGTTAGGACTTCAATATATGAAATTTGAGGCGGGGGGGGGGGACACAATTCAGCCCATAACACGTGGTTAGACAATTCCGGCAGAAGACAAGATACAAAATAAAAACAGAAAGCGTTTTTCCTCTTTCCCATGGCTTTCCACACAGGAAACCACTATGAACAGTTTCTTGGGATTCCCACCCATTTGACTTATATGCATAGACCACCCCCTCTCCCCTTAAAATCATCTAGAACAAAGTGACTATAATTTCTACAGCTTTGCTTCTTGCTTTTTCCACTTAATAACGTCTTATTATCTCTTCATAGCAACACATACAGATCTGTCTCACTCTTTATGGGCTATAGAGTCTCCAGCACAGAGAGGTACCTACTTTCTTGAATCCAGCCCCTGGATGAACGCTTTGGTTGTTTCCTAAGCTTGCACCACTACAAACAAAGCTGCAGGGAACACCATTGCGCATGGATCTGGGCAAACTTTTGCTGGTAAAATCCTAGGCTCAATTCCTACCTGGTAGATCGCTGGGTTAAAGGACACTTGTAGCCTGCACATTGGTGGGCTGGGCTAAATCTCCACTTCTGAAAAGCACCCCAATTTATGCTCCTAGCAGGAGTGGGTGAGAGAGCCTGCTCCAATGGGTGTTAGCTTATTTTATTTTATTTATTTATTTTTTTAAACATCTTTATTGGAGTATAATTGCTTTACAATGGTGTGTTAGTTTCTGCTTTATTACAAAGTGAATCAGTTATACATATACATATGTTCCCATATCTCCTCCCTCTTGCGTCTCCCTCCCACCCTCCCTATTCCACCCCTCTAGGTGGTCACAAAGCACCGAGCTGATCTCCCTGTGCTATGCGGCTGCTTCCCACTACCTATCGATTTTGCGTTTGGTAGTGTATATATGTCCATGCCACTCTTTCATTTTGTCCCAGCTTACCCTTCCCCCTCTCTATATCCTCAAGTCCATGCTCTAGTAGGTCTGTGCCTTTATTCCCGTCTTACCCCTAGGTTCTTCATGACTTTTTTTTTTCTTAGATTCCATATATATGTGTTAGCATGCAGTATTTGTTTTTCTCTTTCTGACTTACTTCACTCTGTGTGACAGACTCTAGTGAGCTTCAAGCTCTTTGTAATTCCTCAGCTGACTCCTGACCCCTCCAGGTGAGTTGAACAGTCTCGCCCTTTTGTCCCTTTTGTCACGCCCCAGTGCCCTTTTGTCTCTGTTACAGCTTCCTGCACACAGTTGTTTAGCTATAATTTCTTTTTTTTTTTCAATATGAAAAAGATTTTATTTCAAGTTTAGGAAAAGGAAGGAAACTACAAAAACAAAAAACATTTCAACAAAGCAGACTTAAACCACTTTATAAATGTAAGCATATAATTTCTTCAGGGCAGAGAAAAGCTGGCTTCACTTTTGTGCACCCAGGGCCTTGATCATAGCAGGTGCTCATTAAAGTTTATTGAATTGCTTATTGGCTCCTTCAGGTCCCTTCCTGATCTTACAATCCTGTGAGTCTAGGTTGGGGATAATGTTTCTTGACATGGTCAGGTATTCGAGAAAGAGTTCTAGAATGCAGCCCATTCTGGGGAAGCTGCATCCGGAGGGACACTATGATGTCCAAGGAGCAGAGGTCTAACTTACGCTGCATGGGAGGCTCAAGCCGAGTCCCAGGGTGTTTTGGAGAGGTCAGAGCCTGTCAGTCAGAGGGTGGTCATGGAACACATGCAGTCTCATTGTGATGGGCTGGCCTCCAACATGGGAAACTGGGCCATCAGAGCTGACGGAGACCTTGGGGTGGGAGGTGGTGCCTCTCTGACCTCTCAGCCTCCATCAAAAGTCGAGATGGCTCCCCACACTTGTCAAGCTGGGACTGTGATCTTTTTAATTGTAAAAACTTTGAAATGTCAAGATACTTACGTCTTTATTTCCTATCGACTACATCTCTAAGTAACATTCAGATCTTACCTGCTCCGCTTCTAGCTTTATGCTGAAAGTAATATTCTTGGAGATTTGGACGTGTCCTGAGCCCTGAGTTATCAGGAACCCTATTTTGCTGATGGCCCATGGCCAAGTTCTGTGGGGTCCACCGAGTGACTAGTTCATGGAGTGACAGTAAGGGAGGAGGTGGGCTGCCCTGTTATTCCCCGGGCAGAAGATATCCACCCAGGGTGACATGCAGTCATTACTCTCTTATTTCATTTAAGACACTGAGGGGAAATTTTTGTGCAGTTCGATACTAAAACCTTGGAAGAAAGCAAACCAGCATTCTCTAAACTTTTCAAGTAAGAGCTTGGAAAGTGTCAATGTGCATTTTCCTCTTCCCAGGTATAGAGCATCTTCTGGGGATGCACAGACCTGGATATAACTTTGCTTAAGGACAATAGACGAGAGCCTCAATGCTTCCATTAGAGAGGCTCTACAATAGAACTTCCTACCTCCCTGAGCTCCCCGGGCCTCTCTGTCAGCTGGCAGTACCCCAGATTCTGGCAGAGGAAATTTCAGAGAAGACTGGAGTAGATACTGATGTACTGGTTCCAGGGTTTAGGTAAAAACGATTCAGTTGAAAACCGAGTCAGCCGATAAGGCCACCTGGCTGAAATAAAGGTATGTCAAAACCAAACGACGCCAGGGTCTGAGTTTTCAGTACATACTGGTCATTTGGATTCACTGGGTCATTCTGGAACTTTTGAAATATACCTTTAATCATTTTAGTGTATTTCAGAATTTCTCAGGTTTGAAGAAAAAGGATTCTAATGTTTTCTTATTTATTCTTAATTCAATTTCAGCCTATTATGACTGTTTGGACTGCAAGAGCAAAATGGTAGAACAGTCTAAAAGCCTAACGATAAGAATTAGTTAAAACAACCTGAAGGTACAACAGGGAATTAACTGGAAAACCACCTAAATGTTCCACAGTTGGTGGCTGGCATCAGTGAACTGTGGTGGGTTATAATACAGTATTTACTGCATGATCAAACGTTACAGAAAACGATATATTTATAATACATGCGTGGATGCATGCAAAATAATGTGAATTACACAGCTGGTCTGACCCACCCCGATAATTCCAGGCTTCAGGCCAGAGTACAGTGGGGGTCTGACACCCCATATATCTAAACATTCAGAAATTATTGATCAAACTAACACACTGTTAAATGAAATAGGTTCTATTCTTCCTTTACTCAATATACTTTTCTAATGACTTTGAAGGCTGAGGTGAAATGCAGACTCCTACATTTAGACTCCGCAGAGCTCCAAGCTGGAGAGTAGAAACATGAAGCAGTGAGTAGTTGCCCCTCTCCCTCGCCCCCCAGCTCTTGCTCAGCTCAGCCCCCAGCCGTCAGCCCTCAGCCCCGAGTCTGTCCCCTTCTTTCGTCACCCACAGCTCCATCCCGTGGCATGAGCAGCGTCACAAGCATGTGTGAGCCACCCAGCCTGCACATCCCAGTTCTGTCCCTAACCCACTCTTAATAGCCACCATTAGGTCCCCTATGGGACTAAGGGTGCCCAAGCAGCAGTGTGGCCCATGCTTATGAAGCTGGATGCAGGAAACAGGTCTATGAAGGTGAAAAAGTGGGCCTGGGACATTTGGGATATGAATTCTGGGTCTTGGGTGTCAACGGGACGTCTAGAAGGAGAGTGAGCACTAGCTCTTAGTGGGTACAGCCCTGTGACCCCACAAACTCCTTCCCTGATAGACAGAGGCCTGGCCTCATGGGGTTTAGGGCAGTGGGTTAGCTTCCTATTGCTGCTGTAACAAATGACCACCAATTTAATGTTGAAAACAACACAAAATTTATTATCTTACAGTTCTGGAGGTCAGAGGTCCAACACAGATCTCACTGGATAAAATCAAGATGTCAGCCAGGCTACACTCCTTTCTTAAAGCTCTAGGGGAGAACTCATCTTGCTTGTTTCATCTTCTAGAGGCTGCCCACATTCCTTGGTTCATGGCCCCTTCATCCATCTTCAAAGCCAGCCTCACTGCATCTCAGACTATCCTTCCATGGTCACGGTTCCCTCTGGCCACAGCTGGGAAAGGCTCTCCCCTTTTAGGGGTTCATGGGATTAGATTGGGTCCAACTGGATAATCCAGGATAGGCTCCCTATTTCAAGATTCTTGACCTTTATCACGTCCTCAAAGTCCCTTCTGCCATGTAAGGTGACATACTTACAAGTTCCAGGCATGAAGATGAGGATATACTGAGGTATGTGGGGGATATTATTCTGCTTGCCAGTGACAGGGACCCCTATTGGGTCTAAGGTCAACTTTGTAGGTACACAAGTATTAACGATGATTGTCTTTGGGCACATGAGATTATGGATAATCACTATTATCTGATTTGATTGTAATTGGGAAGATACTGAAGTAGAATAAGAAAGTATAATTTTAAATGGCTCCATTTCGTTTGGTTTAGGGCATTACCTATGTTCTTCTATTGTTGAATATCTAGGTCAGTTGCAGCCTTTATCTGTAGCAATTGGCCTGAGCAGAAATAACTGGCAGAAAAAGAATTTGAAATGAAAAGCAACTAGTACAAGACAAAGCAAAGCAAGGCAAAAAATTCTAAAAATGACAAGCTGTTTTTTTTAAAATTTTAATAAATGTTTTATTTAATCCAACATATGCACAACATAATCACATCAACACATAATCAACACTTTAAAAATACTTATAGGGTCTTGGTGCTCCGGCCGGGTTTTAGGCTCGTGCCTCTGAGGTGGGAGAACCGAGTTCAGGACACTGGTCAACCAGAGACCTCCCAGCTCCATATCAAATGGTGAAAATCTGCCATAGATCTCCATCTCAATGCTAAGACCCAGCTCCACTCAATGACCAGCAAGCTACAGTGCTGGACACCTATGCCAAACAACTAGAAAGAGAGAAACACAACCCCACCCATTAGCAGAAAGGTTACCTAAAATCACAATAAGGTCACACCCGAAAACACACCACTGCACGTGGTGTCCTACCCACCAGAAAGACAAGATCCAGCCTCATCCACCAGAACACAGGCACCAGTCCCCTCCACCAGGAACCCTACACAACCCACTGAACCAACCTTAGCCACTGGGGGCAGACACCAAAAACAACGGGAACTATGAACCTGCAGCCTGTGAAAAAGAAACCCCCAAAACAGTAAGTTAAGCAAAATGAGAAGACAGAGAAAAACACAGCAGATGAAGGAGCAAGGTAAAAACCCACCAGATCAAACAAATGAAGAGGAAATAGGCAATCTACCTGAAAAAGAATTCAGAGTAATGATAGTAAAGATGATCTAAAATCTTAGAAATAGAATAGCAAAAATACAAGAAACGTTTAACAAGGACCTAAAAGAATGAAAAAGCAAACAATTAATGATGAACAATAAAATAAATGAAATTTAAAATTCTCTAGAAGGAATCAATAGCAGAATAACTGAGGCAGAAGAACGGATAAGTGACCTGGAAGATAAAATAGTGGAAGTAACTACTGCAGAGCAGAATAAAGAAAAAAGAATGAAAAGAATTGAGGACAGTCTCAGAGACTTCTGAGACAACATTAAATGCACCAACATTTGAATTACACGGGTCCAAGAAGAAGAAGAGAAAAAGAAAGGGACTGAGAAAATGTTGGAAGATATTATAGTTGAAAACTTCCCTAATATGGGAAAGGAAATAATCAAGTCCAGGAAGTGCAGAGAGTCCCATACAGGACAAGTCCAAGGAGAAACAAACCAAGACGCATATTAATGAAACTACAAAAAATTAAATACAAAGAAAAAATATTAAAAGTAGAAAGGGAAAAACAACAAATAACATACAAGGGAATCCCCATAAGGTTAACAGCTGAACTTTCAGCAGAAACTCTGCAAAGGGAGTGGCAAGACATATTCAAAGTGATGAAAGGGAAAAACCTACACCCAAGATTACTCTACCCAGCAAGGATCTCATTCAGATTTGAAGGAGAAATTAAAACCTTTACAGACAAGCAAAAGCTAAGAGAATTCAGCACCACCAAACCAGCTTTAAAACAAAACGCTAAAGGAACTTCTCTAGGCAGGAAACACAAATTAAGGAAAAGACCTACAATAAAAAACCCAAAACAATTAGGAAAATGGTAATAAGAACATACATATTGATAATTACCTTAAATGTAAAGGGATTAAATGCTCCCACCAAAAGACATAGACTGGCTGAATGGGTACAAAACCAAGACCCATATATATGCTGTCTACAAGAGGCCCACTTCAGACCTAGGGACACATACAGACTGAAAGTGAGGGGATGGAAAAAGATATTCCATGCAAATGGAAAACAAAAGAAAACTGGAGTAGCAATTCTCATATCAGGCAAAACAGACTTAAAAAAAAAGACTATTACAAGAGACAAAGAAGGACACCACATAATGATCAAGGGATCAGTCCTAGAAGAAGATATAACAATTGCAAATACTTATGCACCCAACATAGGAGTACCGCAATACATAAGGCAAATGCTAACAGCCATAAAAGGGGAAATCGACAGTAACACATTCAAGTAGGGGACTTTAACACCCCGCTTTCACAAATGGACAGGTCATCCAAAATGAAAATAAATAAGGAAACACAAGCTTTAAATGATACATTAAACAAGATGGACTTAATTGATATTTTAAGGACATTCCATCCAAAACCAACAGAATACACTTTCTTCTCAAGTGCTCATGGAACATTCTCCAGGATAGATCATATCTTGGGTCATCAATCAAGCCTTGGTAAATTTAAGAAAATTGAAATCGTATCAAGTATCTTGTCCAACCACAATGCTATGACACTTGATATCAATTACAATCTGTAAAAAACACAGACACATGGGGGCTAAACAATACAATGCTAAATAACCAAGGTATCACTGAAGAAATCAAAGAGGAAATCAAAAAATACCTAAAAACAAATGAAACATGATGACCCAAAAACTATGGGGTGCAGCAAGAGCAGTTCTAAGAGGGAAGTCTATAGCAACACAATCCTACTGCAAGAAACAGGAAACATCTCAAATAAACAGCCTAAACTTACACCAAAAGCAACTAGAGAAAGAAGAACAAGAAAACCCCAGAGTTAGTACAAGGAAAGAAATCAGAAAGATCAGATCAGAAATAAATGAAGGAAATGATAACAAAGATCAATAAAACTAAAAGCTGGTTCTTTGAGAAGATAAACGAAATTGATAAACCATTAGCCAGACTCACCAAGAAAAAAAGGGAGAAGACTCAAATCAATAGAATTAGAAATGAAAAAGGAGAAGTAACAAATGACATTTCAGAAATACAAAGGATCATGAGAGATTACTACAAGCCACTCTATGCCAATAAAATGGACAACCTGGAAGAAATGGACAAATTCTCAGAAAAGCACAACCTTCCAAGACTGAACCAGGAAGAAATTGAAAATATAACCAGATCAATCACAAGCACTGAAATTGAGACTGAGATTTAAAATCTTCCAGCAAACAAAAGCCCAGGACCAGATGGATTCACAGGTGAATTCTATCAAACATTTAGAGAAGAGCTAACTCCTATCCTTCTCAAACTCTTCCAAAATATAGCAGAGGGAGGAACACTCCCAAACTCATTCTACGAGGCCACCATCACCCTGATACCAAAACCAGTCAAAGATGTCAGAAAGAAAGAAAACTACAGGCCAGTATCACTGATGAACATAGCTGCAAAAATTCTTAACAAAATACCAGCAGACAGAATCCAACAGCACATTAAAAGGCTCATACACCATGATCAAGTGGGGTTTATTCCAGGAATGCAAGAATTCTTCAATATACACAAATCAATCAATGTGATAAACCGCATTAACAAATTGAAGGAGAAAAACCATATGATCATCTCAATAAAGGCAGGAAAAGGTTTTGACAAAATTCAACACCCATTTACGATAAAAACCCTCCAGAAAGTAGGCATAGAGGGAACTTACCTCAACATAATAAAGACCATATATGTCAAACCCACAGCCAACACCGTTCTCAAGGGTGAAAAACTAAAAACCATTTCCTCTAAGATCAGGAACAAGACAAGGTTGTCCACTCTCACCACTATTATTCAACATAGTTTTGGAAGTTTTAGCCACAGAAACCAGACAAGAAAAAGAAATAAAAGGAATCCAAACTGGAAAAGAAGAATTAAAGCTGTCACTGTTTGCAGATGACATGATACTATACATAGAGAATCCTAAAGATGCTACCAGAAGACTACTAGAGCCAATCAATGAATTTGGTAAAGTAGAAGGATACAAAATTAACACACAGAAATCTCTTGCATGCCTATACACTAATGATGAAAAATCTGAAAGACAAATTAAGGAAACACTCCCATTTACCATTGCAACCAAAAGAATAAAATACCTAGGAATAAACCTACCTAAGGAGACAAAAGACCTGTATGCAGAAAACTATAAGACACTGATGAAAGAAATTGAAGATGATACAAACAGATGGAGAGATATACCATGTTCTTGGATTGGAAAATTCAACATTGTGAAAATGACTATACTACCCAAAGCAATCTACAGATTCAATGCAATCCTTATCAAACTACCAATGGCATTTTCTACAGAACTAGAAAAAAAAATTCACAATTTGTATGGAAACACAAAAGACCCCAAATAGCTAAAGCAATCTTGTGAAAGAGAAACGGAGCTGGAGGAATCAGGCTCCCAGACTTCAGACTCTAGTACAAAGCTACAGTAATCAAGACAGTATGGTTCTGGCACAAAAACAGAAATATAGATCAATGGAACAGGATAGAAAGCCCAGAGATAAACCCACGCACCTATGGTCACCTTATTTTTGATAAAGGAGGCAAGAATATACAATGGAGAAAAGATAGTCTCTTCAATAAGAGGTGCTGGGAAAACTGGACAGCTACAAGTAAAACAATGAAATTAGCACACTCCCTAACACAATACACAAAAATAAGCTCAAAATCGATTAAAGACCTAAATGTAAGGCCAGACACTATAAAATTCTTAGAGGAAAGCATAGGCAGAACTCTCTAGCAAGATCCTTTTTGACGCACCTCCTAGAGAAATGGAAATAAAAACAAAAATAAAGAAATGGGACCTAATGAAACGTAAAAGCTTTTGCACAGCAAAGGAAACCATAAACAAGATGAAAAGACAGCCCTCAGAATGGAAGAAAATATTTGCAAATGAGGCAACTGACGAAGGATTAATCTCCAAAATATACAAGCAGCTCATGCAGCTTAATATCAAAAAAACAAACAACCTAATCCAACAATTGGCGGAAGACCTAAACAGACATTTCTCCAAAGAAGATATACAGGTTGCCAACAAACACATGAAAGAATGCTCAACATCATTAATCATTAGAGAAATGCAAATCAAAACTACAATGAGGTACCACCTCACACCAGTCAGAATGGCCATCATCAAAAATCTACAAACAATAAATGCTGGAGAGGGTGTGGAGAAAAGGGAACCCTCTTGCACTGTTTGTGGGAATGTAAATTGATAGAGCCACCATGGAGAACAGTATGGAGGATCCTTAAAGAACTAAAAATAGAACTACCATATGACCCAGCAATCCCACTACTGGGCATATACCCTGAGAAAACCATAATTTAAAAGGAGTCATGTACCACAATGTTCATTGCAGCACTATTTACAATAGCCAGGACATGGAAGCAACTTAGGTGTCCATCGACAGATGAATGGATAAAGAAGATGTGGCACATATATACAATGGAATATTACTCAGCCATAAAAAGAATGAAATTGAGTTTTCTGTAGTGATGTGGATGGACCTAGAGACCGTCATACAGAGTGAAGTAAGTTAGAAAGGGAAAAACAAATACCATATGCTAACACATATATATGGAATCTAAAAAGAAAAAAATGGTTATGAAGAACATAGGGGCAGGACAGGAATAAAGATGCAGACCTACTAGAGAATGGACTTGAGGACATGGAGGGGGAAGGGTAAGCTGGGACAAAATGAGAGAGTGGCGTGGACATATATACACTACCAAGTGTAAAATCGATAGCTAGTAGGAAGCAGCCTCATAGCACAGGGAGATCAGCTCTGTGCTTTGTGACCACCTAGAGGGGTGGGTTAGGGAGGGTGAGAGGGAGGGAGATGCAAGAGGGCAGAGATATGGGGACATACGTATATGTATAGCTGATTAACTTTGTTATAAAGCAGAAACTAACACATCATTGTAAGGCAATTATATGCTAATAAAGATGTTAAAAAATATATCAGCCTAAAAAATAATAAATAAATAAAAGAATACTTAATGAGACATGCCCTGTATTTTTAGATACCTGAAGGACTGTCACACGTTCACAGAGGTATAGAAGCTAGAATTTGATGGGTATATAATAAGAACCCTGACTAAGCCGAATTTGCCTAAAGTATAGGGTACACAAAAGGGAATACACTATTTGGAAATGAGTTGCAAAAGGTCTTTTAGTACCAGCTTATGGAAGTCTGTAAAAGATCAAAGTGTTAGGACCTTAATCATATAGATGGTGAGAATCCATTGGAATTTTTAATTTTCTTTTCTTTTGACAAGATAACATACATATGGTAAGAAATGTAAACAGCAAAAAGAAAATCTATGGAAAATTCTTGACTCCCAAAAGTGCTGGTTTCCTTTTCATGCTAATACAATAATATATATAATGCCAGCTCTTGTCTAAAATAGAAATGTAAATTGTCACATATTCTATACTATTTCATGAAAAATTACTGCTACTATTACTACTACTATTAGTAGTATTATGCTTACCTCATCTTGAAGATTGTTCCATATCCATACGTATAAAGTTGCTTCCTTCAGAAAAAAAACCTTATATAAATATATTTTTTAACTTTTTATTTTATATTGGAGTACAGTTGATTAACAACGTTGTGTCAGTTTCAGGTGTATAGCAAAGTGATTCAGTTATACATGTACATATATCTATTCTTTTTCAAATTCTTTTTCCAATTAGGTTGTTATACAATACTGAGCAGAGTTCCCTGTGCTCTACGGTAGGTCCTTGTTGGTTATCTATTTTAAATATAGCAGTGTGTACATGTCAATCCCAAACGGTTACCGGGGGGAAGGGTGGGAAGGAGGGATAGTTAGGGAGTTTGGCCAGCTGTTTTTACAGTGGTCTGGGGATTTCTAGGAGGTCCCTGAGGTGCTTTCAGGGGTTCGCAAAGTCAAAGCTATTGTCCTGATGCACTAAGATGCCATGTGCTTTTTCACACGCCCCTCAGGGGTGGACAGTGCAGGTTTCCAGAGGCTTCAGCAATATCACGACAGATTGAATGCAGCCACAGAAAGGAGGAGGCTTCTGCTAAACCAGACAGGAAAGAGCTTTGCAAAAGTGTAAAACAATGTCATCCTTCTAATTATTTTTTATTTTGGAAAATATAGCTATTTTTCACAAAAATGTTTCTGTTAACACGCCGTAGGTTTATTATTATTTAAAATAATGGTTTAAATTTTTCTTCTTTTTAATTTCTAGTTCAGTCAATTTTAATAGCTATAACTCACAGAAACGGAAGTTTGGGGATCTCCATCATCTTTAAGCAGGTGAAGAAGTCCTGAGGCCAGATTGTTTGACCACTGAGCCTAGCAGTCAAGAGAGCAGGGTCACATCCCACCCAGAGGGACATGACAAGGACTAGACAGGCCTGGCAGGGCTGGAGTCTGGGCCGGGGGAGGGTGGTGACGAGTGGGCAGAGGACTTAGGAGGTGTCCCAGTCCGTCAAGGAAAGCCCTCCCAAGGCATAAAGAAGGGTGAGCCAGCTGACAGGGCACTTTAGAGAGTCTACCGTCTCTGCCCCACCCCTGAACAGTCTAGAGCAGGTGAGCAGTGAAGACCCTTCCTAAATTACTGACTTGCTGATTCAGTGACATAAGGAATCCTAGAGAAAGCAGGTTTGGGTAGAAGGATGAGAAGTGTGGTTTTCAGCAGGTGGAGGTTGAGGTGGGGATGACGTCCTTGTCACCACCTACAATGTGGGACATTGGTTTCAAGTCCCCAAGCCAATCTGGGATAAATAAGATGATGCTTAAGAGGGTAGCTCTTAAAAGTTCTCATCAGAAGAAAAGAAATTGAAAGTATGTGTGGCGAGGGATGCTAACCAGACTTACTGTGGTGCTCATTTTGCAATATACACATATATCGAATCATTATGTTGTACACCTGAAACAAATATAATGTTCTATGTCAATTGTATTGCACTTAAAAAGAGATGTCTTACCATTCTTTTAAAAATAAAGAAGGATAGGATCATGGATAGTCTGCTTGAAGGCAAAGGGCTGTGGATTGTAAATCTGACTTTGCCACTTACTGACTGCAGTGGGTGTGCAGTTCTGAACCTCTTCGGTCCTCAGTTTCCCCATCTACAAAATGGGCATTAAAACAGCCCCTACTTCTTAGGGTTGTTGTGAGAATCCAGAGAGCCGGAGCACGGAAAGTACTCAACGCAATGAGCAATAAATCACCTTTTTTCATGGGGCAAGGGTGAGGGGCATGGTGTCCCTTTGGAGGTGACTATTTCTCTGTCAGGAAACCTTTATCATTCTTTCTAAATTCACATTCTTTCTCCCACCCAGGGCAGACTTAGTCACCCACTTGGCAGCAGCAGGGCCTCGGTGGCTCACACGCTTGCCTACGCACACCTGGGGAAGGGAAACTGGGCAGGGGCTGGACACACCCTGAGCTGAGCGGCCTGCCCTGTCCCGCCTGAGTCAGCTCCCTCCCCACCGCCTGATGTTGCCCCACGAGCGCGGGGCCAATCAGCGTGGTCGCCGCCCTCGCCAGGTACCCGGCTCACACCTGCTCCAGCAAACCAGTGGGATGCAGGAGCCCGTTCTTCCCGGCCCCCCTCTGATCCTGCCCTCTCTGCCAGCGTTCTCCAGGCCTTGGCTCCCACCCTTGCTGTCATCTCTCCCATCCCATTGCTTTGGACACCCCCCTCCCCTTAAAAGGCAGGAACCTTAATTCCTAAGGGGGGCGGGATGGGAAGGGAGAGGAAAGAACCACCCGCAGCAGGGCATTTCTTACAAGGTTGGCCTTGAGCGAGATTTTAATTTTTTTTTCCCTAAGACCCAGACTGGCTTTTCCCGTTTCACTGGCAAATATTGTCACAGAGAGGAACTGCAGAGAGGAGGAAATGGAAACCTGGGGAAAATCAGCTAAATGTGGAAACAATGGGAGGAGGGTGTGATGCACAAAGGCCTCAGGGTGCACCTGCCAGGCCACCCCCAACCTAATTCCACCATGCGTTTCCCCAGAGGCAGGAGCTTCCTCTGACTTTGAGATCCTCTAAGATGATTCCAGGGGAAAACCCGGCATCTGCTGTTACAAAATGGCAGGTATACTGCTAAAATGCTTTTACATTGTTATCTCATTTCACTTTCTTGCCTGGGGGATTTGTATCATCGTCCTCAGTTTGTAGATGAGGAAATTGAGGTCTAGGAAGGGTGGTTTGAACAGCTAGTGACAGAGCCAGAAAGCAAAGCACTTGGGGTAAACACTCTACTCTTCCACCTCTTACTCTGTAATGGATTGGCTGACATCCAGCAGGGAGCCATCATAGAACACGCTAGCTTCCTGGGGAGAGGACAGTCGACTGAAAAAAATGCACAACCTAAAAGTTGAGGGTTACGTTTTATTGGGTGGAATTTCTGAGGACTTCATGCCTGGGAGATGGGACCCTCAGGTCTCTCTGAGGGACCTCTTTGAGGAGGTAAAGGAGGAGCCCTGTTATAGAGAAGATTTTGCAATGAAGACCAAGTAGTCAGAACATCAAGAGATTACTGTTAATTAAAGAAAACCAGACATCTCAAGGAATTTAGTGCTTTTCTATATGGGAAGATGCAAGAGTCTGGGCTCACTGAAATCATTCCTTTGCTCTGCCCCTCAGCTCTCCGGGGCCAGAATCCTGTGCTTTCCCATCCTGAGTCTCCTCAGGGTGCACCGTCAGAGGTGGCTGCAGCCTCTGACTGCTTAAAGATGGGCATTCTGTTTCCATCCTGAGTTCCCTCAGGGCTCACTGTCAGGGAGGCTGTAATGTGGAGGTCTGAGGCCTGCAGCATCCTTTGTTTACTGATTCAGCAGGCAACATTCTTTCCTTCACAGGACAAAAAACAGGGCAAAAGAAAATACCATTTTGATGGTGACCGCCCAGCACATTTTATCTTCAGAGCAGCCCATCAGAAAATCCCATGATTTATTTCTTCATTCATTTAACAAACATGCGTTGAGTCGTTCTATGAGCCAGGCACCGTACTAAGGCAATGCAACAATCAGACATAAATCCTTGCCCCCATGAAGCTGACATTCTAGTGGGGGGTGAGGAGAGACAGGCAATAAACAATAAATGTAAGAAAATAATAATTGAACTATATGGTAAAATAAGTGCTATGAGAAAAAGTAGAGCTTAAGGGGGATTGAGAGTGTAGGAGAAGTAGGAGTAAGTTGCAATTATAAATAGGGTTTTCAAGGTAGGATTCATTGAGAAGATAGTAAGGGTATGAGCTTGCTGCTGTCTTAGGAAAGCATTTTCTAGGCAGAGGGTGTGGCCCATGCAATGGTTCTGAGGCTGGAGTGTAACTGGAACAACTAGGAAGCTAGTAGGGCTGGAAAGAAGGGAAGGAGTGAGCAACGAGGAGAGGATGGTAGGATCTGCGGTTTTGAGGAGGTGCGGGGAGATGTCATGTCCGGTAAGATCTTGTAGGTCATCATAAAGTCTGACTTTCACTCTGGGTGCCATTGAAGGACATACAAGGAATGACATGATTTGATTTTCATTTGAACAGGGTCACTGTACCACAGAGTAGCATGCAAGGAAGCTGGGGTGGAGGCAGAATACCAGGTAAGAGGCATTCACGGCAATGCAGTTGAGAGATGATGGTGGCCCAGAACCAAGGCGGAAGCAGTGAAGGTGAAGAGAAGGACTCGATTTTGGATCTACTTTGAAGATAGAGTCAATAGGATTTGGTGATGGGCTAGACATGAGTCATGAACAAGAGGAGTCAAAGGCAATTTGAAGGTTTGACCAAACCGAAAGAATAGAGTTGCTCCACCTGGGACAGGAAATGCTGTGAAGAAATGATGGTGGGGACTAGGAGATCACTTTTGTTTCTTAACAACTGTGTAAACAACTAATAAGGCACAATCACATTTGGTGCCGGGGCTTTCCCTGTGCTCCAACACACTGTTTCATTATGTCAGTGGGGCTTTCACACCACCTTATGCCCCCAGCTTCCTTTCTACCACTGCTGCCTAGTAGATTTCTACTTATCTTTAAAATCTTAGGTAAATGGCACCTTTCAAAGAATCCTCTGTTGACACTAAGGGCCTGGTGTCAATCTCTCAACCCTTATAGTCTACGCCACCCAGTGTGACACGATTATATGCTGTCATTTGTGGTTCAAAACTTCTTTGAGGTTTGCTAGCTATTGTTCTCAAAAGGTCAATGCTCATGGCTTATCTCTTGCATCTCACAGGATACCTAACCCACAAGCTTGGCTCTTAATGAGACTTGATCAGAGCTTATTGACTGAGCTGTTTTGGGACATTGTGGTGAATGACCACTGACTTGATGAATGGCCATGTCAGATGGGCACCACAGATTTGGAATCACGGAGTCAGCACTTCTCTAGTTCAAAGACCCTGTCATCAGATGAGAAGCTTGGATCCCAGAGAGGATAAGTAACTGGTCTGAGGTCTTTTAGGGAATTAGAAAACAGGACTAGGATCTAGCTGCTCTGAATTTTAGACTGGTGCCCTTTCCCCAACACTTTATAAAGCTGAGCCCGGGGCAAGTGGTGTCTTTTTAAAACAAACTCCAAAATGAAACTCTAATTGCTTAAGAGCAGGTACAAGAGAGGGCATTTTAAAACAGACACTCTCACACTCTGCTGATGGTAGTAAAATCGCCACAACCTCTTTTTATAGCAGTTTGCCAGTATCGAATCAAACGTGTAAATGAACAAACCCTTTAACCCAGACTATCCATTTCTAGATATTTGCCCTAAAATAGACTCAGAAGGGCAGGAAATGACATGTTTGCAAGATTAGTTATTACAGCAGTGTTTGTAGTAGCAAAATCTGGAAACGATCTAAAAAGGCATTAATAGGGAAGTGTCAAAATAAGCCATAGTCATCCCTGCAAGGGGTACAACTGTGAAAAGGAATAGATATAATGCAGTAGATTTCACGTGCTGATATGAAATCAGGGCCAAGGGAAAAAGGCAAACTAGGGAACAGTGTGTGTACAAGATGATCACATTTGGATAAGAGAAATCTGAACATGTCTACATAAATATGTTTGTATATATATATAATATATTTCTGGAAGGATACACAAAGAATTAATAGCAACTGTTTCTGAGGAGAAGAACCAGGGAGGGAGGCTTATCTTTTTACTTTATACACATTTGTATATTTTCAATTTTTATTACCTTTTTAACTAAAAATTTAATGAAATATATTTATATAATTGAAATACTAAATATTGCCCAAAAATGGTTTGCAAGGAGGCCTTGTTGTCCCCCCCTTTTTTTTTGCAGAAGACCTGGATGAATAAGTCCGCTGTCCCCTTAAGGAAGGAAATCTGCCAGTAACATTCCCCCAAGGAAGCTCATCCATTTTGACTGTTGCCTACATGTTCATTCTTGCTGGTAACTGTTGACAAATTGGGAAATGACTCTGCCAACCCAGGTGTCCTTGAGAGGCCAGACCTCAGCAAAGTATCAAGAAAACGAGCACCCACCTGTGATCTCTCACCTGTTTCTTCAAGGGTGGGGTTGCAAGCTTGGGCAAGTGTGATTCACCCCCCTTCTGCATGAGGAAAGGGGATCTAATAGGGCAGCCGCCAGCTCTGATCTGATGAATCAGAATCGCTGGGGCAAGGCTCTGGCAGCTACATTTTTTCATCTGCTCCCCCCGCCACAAACACCAGGGTAGTTCTGAGGTACACAGCTTTGCCAACTGCTTCCCTCTCCAATTCGAATTTATACCCCCTGAAACTTAGCTTCATTAGTAGAGGACCGGTTTCCTAATGGGACTGTTGATAGGATGACCCGTACCTATGAAGTTGTGGTTGGCAGAATACTGCCTCCCCAAAGATGTTCATGTTCTGGTTCCTGGAATCTGTGCATGTTATCCTACATGGCAAAAAGAAGTTTGCAGATTAAGCTAAAAGAATTTGAGATGGGTGCCCCCTGAATATCCAGGTGGGCCTAATCTAATCACATGATCCCTTAAAAGAGGAGAACCTTCAGAGGGAGATGTGACTACAGAAGAATGGTCAGAGAGATGGAATGCTGCTGGCTTTGAAGATGTGAGAAGGGGTCACAGCCAAGGAATGTGGGCGGCCTCTTGAAGGTGAAAAAGAGCTTCAGAAAGGAATACAGCCCTACCAACATCTTAATTTTAGCCTAGTGACACGCTGCTAGTACTTCTGATCTCCAGAATTATAAGATAATAAATTTGTGTTGTTTGAAGTCCCTGAGTTTGTAACGATTTGTTACAGCAGCAATAGGAAACTACGAATTTATTATTTGATAATTATTTATTAGTTTATTATTTATTTATTAGTTTATTATTATTATTCTGGGCAAAAGTGTTCGATGTGCATCTAATCACATGTCTATACTTCATCTAGATTGCAAAAAATACAGGGGCTAAAGGAACAGTTAAATGACACCAGGAGGAAACACCAGACAAAGAAAGAATTTAGCATATTCTTGAAGACAACTGGTCTAGATTATTTTAAAAAGCAATATTAAGGACAAGAAATCTGAGAGGTGCTGCTTTGGGTTAAAATAGACAAAACAGACATAACCAAAAGCAATTTGTGATACTTGATTAGATCTGGACTCAAAATAAGACAAGGAAAAAACTATAAGACATTCTTGACATAAATGGAGTTTTAATATTTGTATTTTTTATTATTGACTATTATAGTCCATATATTAGATTAGATTATAGAGTTATTAATATTCTTAGATGTGATCATGGAATTATGGTTAGTAGAATATTCCTGAAAAATTCTTGCTGGAATATTTAGGGGTAAAGTATCATGGTATCTGCAGCTTAATTTCAAATATTCAATAGTTTCTAAATAAAAGAACAGAAGGAAGGGAAGAAGGATGTGTAAGGGAAGGGAGAGAGAAAACCAGAGTAAGGAAAGAGAAAGTAATAATGTAAACATGGCAAAATGTTAACGCCTGTTCAATCTGGGTGAAGGCTTTCTGCATACAATGAGTTCATTGTACATTATTTCAATTTTCTTATATTTGAAGATGTTCATAATAGAACTTGAGGTGAGGAGAAATATGAATTGATGGAGAACTTCAAGATAGAAGAATAGATCTTGAATCACCTGTCCTGGCAAGTACTGTAGATGGATTGACCCTTGTGTATTGGGTTTTGGTGTCTTCCACTCATGTGTTCATTCACTTACTTATTTTTATATTTATCAAACAGGTAGTAAGTGTCTCCTATTTCTAGGTCCTGATTTAAGACACAGGAGATCCCAGGAAGAGAACTCCCTTCGGGGTAAGGAACACTTATACTGAAATTTTCTACTGAGCTCTGGGCAGTTGGAAAGCCTGGAGTGGAGAAGACCCATTTCTGGGTGAGGGCAAGTCATGCCAGAGGAGACCTTTGCAGCTCTGCCTCCCTGGGTAAAAGGGGAAAGAAAAGAATGGGAAAGACCTCATTACCCTCATTCCCACAACCGTGAGGTGCAGGATTGGAAAGTTGTGCTTCACCTCAATCCCAGAACTCATCAAGCAGGGCATTTGACCTAAAGACCATCCATCCATCAGAGGCAGGCAAAATCACTCATTCCTCCATTCAACTCATGTTTGCTGAACTCCTGCCTAGGTCGGGAGACAGTGTAGTTGCTGTGGGTTCACAGTGGAGAAAGCAAAATTCCTACCCTTCTGGAGTTTATATTCTTTTTGAGGATGAGGATGGGAAATAAACAAATAAAAAACTAAATATCATAATGTCAGGCAGTGATAAGTGCTACAAAGACAAACAAAGAGTGAGGGGTAGAGAGCCTGGGTGATTGGAATGACCACCTGAGCAGACCTTTGAGCAGAGATTAAAGTGAGGGAAATTGGTCTGGGGTAGAGGAAAGAGCATGAATAGAGCTGCTGGTGGAGAATGTTCTTGGTGAGTTTAAGCAAAGGGACAATGTGGCCGGAATGAAAGATGGTAAGAAAAGAGGCTGTGGAATAATAGTAATAATAATAATAATAATTTGGTCTCCATCCATGGCTCCTGGTACAGAGCTCGTAAATCCTTTGAAGTTCCTGAGTGATAGAGGCGATAGGAATGTTTTTGCTATTTATAACAAGCCCCTTACGACCCACCATACCTGAGTTTATGCTAATGAGGTGACTCTTGGAGGGTCTCTAGATGGCTTCAGGATGAGGGCTGGTTGTCAGAGGAACCAGCTGTGTGATTTTAGTCTGATCCCTTCACTTCTGGAGAGGGGAAAGAATCTGGAGATTGAATTCAATCACTAACGGCCAATGATCTAATCAATCATGCCTACATGGTGAAACCTCTATAAAACCCCACAAACACTGGGCTTTGGAGGGCTTACAAGTTGGCAAACACATCCGTGTGCTGGGAGGGTGGTGCACCCCAACTCCAAGGGACAGAAGTTCC
The DNA here is from genome assembly GCF_963924675.1 of Phocoena phocoena. Lineage (NCBI taxonomy): Eukaryota > Metazoa > Chordata > Mammalia > Artiodactyla > Phocoenidae > Phocoena > Phocoena phocoena. The sequence continues at coordinate 96,137,539 of NC_089223.1, forward strand.
TGTACTCAGGACCCTTTCCACCTCGCCCTATGTACCTCTTCATGTGGTTATTCATTTGTATCCTTTATGATAAATTGTAATGGTAAGCAGAGCATCTTCCTGAGTTCTGTGAGTCATAGAAGCAAATTATGGAACCCAGGGGAGGGGATTGTGGGAAGCCTTGACTTTGTAGCCAAATTGGACAAAAGTGTGGGAAACCTGGAGATGTGATACTTTGGAGTGGCATCTGAAGTGACTGCAATCTTGTGGGCTGAGCCCTTAAATTCGTGGAGTCTGAGGCTAATGCTGCATGGTTAGTGTTAGAGTCTAGTTGAATTGTGGGACACCCCATTGGATGTTCAAGAGTTTGTTAGAGGAAAAAACAAACATTAGTGGCAGAGAGTGCCCAGGGACCAGACTGTAAGGAAACTTACAGGCTATAATGCGAAATTGAATTCTATTCTAAGTAATTACTCTTTTACCATTTGTAGTTTTGGGGATGCCCACTCCATATCCAGTTCCTTTACATGCGTTAATTGTCTTATCTTCAATATTCACAATGATTCTTTGAGATCAGTATTTTTATGCCCATTTTACCATTAAGGTAAACCAAGGCTCAGAAATCCTAGGTAACTTACACGTGGTCACACATAGTGGGGCAGGTGAAGCAAAATTTGAATTCAGGACTGTCTGACATTGTCTACCTGGCAATGGCAGCAGCAGGATGAGAGCGTTGAGGTCTCCCCTAGTTGCACAAGGATTCTTTGAGTGGCAGAACAAGAATGGGCAACCACAGAAGTTTGGAGTGAGAGGCAACTGCTCAGAGGTGGATGAAAGTCACATGAGAAGTAAAAGCAATGCAATTCATGAGATTACACCAAGGGGTGTTGTAAAGGGGCAGACAAAAAGGGGAAAATGTTATCAAAATAGAGCACCTGATTAAATCGTTGTATTTGTCATTCCTTTTAGAGCCCATTGCCTGTGGCTCCACACCACCATGGGTTTCTCTGCTTTGGGATTAGGGTTTATTAGAAATCATTTCTTAGCCTGACTCTCAAAGTTGACTTTCTAGTGTCCCTAGGGAGACAGTAGTGTTAAGTGTTAAATACCAGGCTTTTCTTACAGGTCAGAGGGGCTTGTCTATATCGGAAACATTCCCTTTTGCTTATCGAGCCTGGCCTCCAGAGTCACACCACCGGCTAGAGGGAAGACCCCAGATGTGATGTGAGTGATGCGCCCTCAGTGCAGGAAGAGGAAGTCCAAGAAGAATAGGACAGAGGGGTCATAACCAAGTGTCTTGGCTGCCCCGCACGCCAGGATTAAAGTCCTGAGGGTGGAGGGGAGTGAAGGAGAGTAGAAGCCTCTGCATGGGTTTGGAGGTAATCAAAAGGGGGCTCCCTTCTTGCTCCTCCTACCATTGCTCAGGCAAATCACAAGACCCTGAGAGAATGCCTTCGTTGAGCATGGCACCCACATTAGGTGGCCATGGCTGAGGGACTTCATGAGGGCAGTGAAAGCCACCCATGTTCCTGTGCTCCCCATCCTGAGAAGGGGGACCACAAAGGTGCTGAGAGAGCTGCTGGATGAGAAGAGGACTGGGGTGCAGACAAGGAGGGAGATCCCAGGGCCGAGAGCTCAGGAACAGAGCCAGGACCAGGAAACAGCCAGCAGGAGCTGCGCACACCAGCAAAGAACAAGGACAAAGCACCAAGGACCCACTCCTGTTCCATAGCTCCCTTCTGCCCCCAGATGCCTTTTGAGATTAAGGTGGTGAAGAAACCCCTTGAGAGAGGGAGAAAATAACTTTGATGAGTAGTTTTGGTTTTTAAAAAAAATATTTATTTATTTGGCTGCCCTGGGTCTTAGTTGCGACATGCAGGATCTTTAGTTGCGACATGCAGGATCTTTAGTTGCAGCATGCAGGATCTAGTTCCCTGACCAGGGATAGAACCTGGGCCCCCTGTATTGGAAGCACAGAGTCTTAACTGCTGGACCACCAGGGAAGTCCCAGCAGTTTTATTTTTGAAGTTACTTCTTACCCCAAAGAGATTGACTTAACGCCAAAGAGGATAATTAAAATCCCCAAAGAGACAGCAACCTTTAACCGCCTTGCTAACCCCCGCTCCTGCCATCATTAGCATGAATGGGGACTTCTGAGCACAATGCCAGTGCTTCTCAGAAAATATATGTGTTTTGCAGATCTAAACTGTAATGTACTCATTTCCATTTGTCAACTCTCAGAGCTCATCTTACTCAAACTCTCAAGAACTTCTGACACATGGATCAGTCTTTCTGGAAATACTCTCTTTGAGTGGCTGCACGGCCTCACACTCAGGGCTTGCCTCACCCTATAGGTCGCTTCTTCTCAGTCACCTTTGTCATCTTCATCTCCTCTCACAACCCCTCTATATTGGAGGGTCCCAAGGATTAATCCTGGAACCCCTGCTCTTGTCATCTACATTCCTGCCTCCCAAAGTATCCCAAGACCACTCTGTCCTCTGGGTTTAGACTTATATGTCCAAGTGTCTACTTGACATATGACATGGATGTCTAGTAGGCATTTCAAAGTAAGCACGTCAAGAACTCTTGACTCCTAACTGGCTCCTTTCCCAGGTGCCTCCACATCTGTAAATGACTCACGATTATCCATTTATCCAGGTCGTAAACCTAGGACCCATCTTTGATCCTCTTCTTCCTTTAGCCTTACATCAGATCCATTAACAGGTCCTGCTGGCTTTACCATTAAACCACCATTATCTCCCACCTTGTCTCCTAACTGGGCTTCCTGCTTCCTTTTCCCTATGGGTAATTCTCCCCTTAGCACCCATAAAGCATCATTTAGAACATAAAACAGACCCTCTCCTGCCCAATACTCACCAAAGTCTTCCTGTCACATGTAGAATAAAATCCAGTCTCTTCTCCATAGCTTGTAAATCCCTATATAATCTGACCCCTGCTTCTCCCTCGGGTCGCATGTCTAATTTCTAACAGCTCTAACTCTTTTCTCTGCTTTGTTTCCTCTGTTCCAATCCATACTGGCCCGTTTGCCATTTTCACACTTCTCAAACTTATTCCTCACTTGAGTCTTTGCACCTTGCTTTTCCTTCTGCCAAGAAGACCTGCCCTAGATATTTACATGGCTGATTTAACTCACCTCATTCTTGATCCTTCTTTCTAAAGTAACACCCCCCCCAAAAAAAATAAAATAAAATAACACCCCTCCATCATTTTCCGTGTTCCCCCTGAGAAGGGAGAATTGGCTTGAGAATGAGGCCAACACAGAGGACAGCAGAGTTGAGAAATGGAGAGAAATACAATAGTGAAATATATTTCTCTAATCATAGATCCATAATAGATGATGTAATAGTGTGAGCCCCTGCTTCTAGCCATGCTTGAACTTGGATTCTTTGCAGTATCTGGAGTCAACAGAATCTCTTTTGTTCTGAAACCCAGTTTGAGTTGTTTTTTCTGTCATTTGTAATCAAGAGTCTTGATTATAGGAACCAAACTTATCTATGCCCATGCGCTGTCTACCTTGACCTGACTTTCATGTTCTACTGTCTTCATCAGCATGACTTTACTCTGCAAGGTAAACCTTTTCTCTCTTGTCCCTTAAAAAAAAAAAAACTCTCAGTAAAATCATCATCTTACAGCAAGGCAATGAGTTCTCAATGAATGTAAAAAACTGCTGAGTCATGCTTCAAAGTTGCAGAGTGGCAAAAACAAGTTGTGCCATCATCATCTTTAACAACATGACTACCATCCCAGGAAACATCTGTTTGCCCAGGAAGATAAGAAGTAGCAAATGACTTTATTATTTGGGTCAGGAACTCCCTGAGGTCAAACTGATGTAAATGAACATCAGCCTGCTTGATATTTCAGGAGACAGTATCAAATGACGTTTATACCCCAAGACTCATCTAAAGCTTTGCCTGGAAACCCCTGCCTTGCTGTGTCCATCAATCCTAAATGATTATGTCACGATGCTTACCAATCCTAATCAAGCCCCTGCATTGAAAGACCCACCTTAAACCAGATGCTGAAACCCCATAAATATCTAAAGATCCTAACTTCGTTCTCCGCAGTCTTCTAAGATCCAGTCAGTGTGGCAGTAACCTTGGATAGACTGAATAACCAGTTGTTTGAGTGGTATTTTCAGAGAATAAGCACTTGAGAATAAATACAAATAACTAATCCTAGACCTGGGCTCTGTGAGTATGTGCGTATGTGTTTGGTGTGTGTGTGTCTATGTACATTGCATGCTGTCAGGGGCTTTCTGGATACTGCCACCCAAGGGGAGTCTTTCTTTGGCCACATAGGTTTCACCTACTTTTCACCTGCTTTTCAAACATCATCAACCAGCCGACCTTATGAATCTCTGACCAGCCGACCTTATGGGTCTCTTTTCCTGGGCCACAACTGAAACCGTGTACAAGTCCCTGTGTCCTTGTCTCTTGAAGTAAAAGGCTGACTCAAGAGTTAATGATTGGGAAATGTGAAGATGTAGAAACAAAGAATAGCTGTTGGGCTGGGGAACTGGTAAAATTAGACTATAAATCTGCCACATCGCAGAATCGCCGAACTCCCAGTTCCCTGAAAGATATAGATAAAGGCCTGATGTTCCTAAGTTGTTTGTAGGAAGCGACCACCACCAGATGAAAACTGCTGTCTGCAAGGACATATCGACTGGTTGAAACCGGAAGGTTGATGATGCTTGGAACGTCACCTTGATGCCAACTAATCCAAGAATTGTGCATGAGCTGATCACTTCCTGATCCCTGAACACTAAAACTCCCACTACCCCCTCCAGGGTGGGTCAAACAGTCTTGAGGGCATTATCCCACTGTGGTGCCCTTTGCCTGACAAAGCAATAAAAAGCTACTCTTTTCTACTTCACCCCAAACTGTCTCCACATTTCTGTTTGGCACCTGCTGAACAGATGCTGAGTTTTGGCAACACCATTGAAGTTTGAAAATTTGTGTCTCCTTTTTTCTTCTATAACAATTTCTGCAATTGCACAGGCCACATGGTATTGTGGACAGGCTTGGAGTCATGGTTGTTGAGTCCTTGCCCTACCACTTAGTAAATACTGTGGATTGGGAGCTGTCACTTCCCTTTTGAACCTCATATTTAAAATGCAGGTAACACTATGTTTTAATCAGCATAATATAGAGAACCAGAACTAAAAATAGAGAGAGGGAGAGAGAGATTTTAAGGAATAGGCTCACATGATCGTGGAGGTTTGGCAGGTCCAAAATCTTCAGTGCAGGCAAGCAGGTTGGAGACCCAAGGAGGAGTTGCAGTTTGAGTCCAAATGCCGGCTGCTGACAGAATTCCTTCTTTCTTAGGGGATGTGAGTCTTTTTCTATCAGAACCATCAGCTGATTCGATGAGGTCCACCCACACTATAGAGGGTAATCTGCTTTACTCAAAGTCTACTGATTTAATGTTAATCATATGTTTAAAATATCTTCACAGCGGCACCGAAAATAATATTTGACCAGCTATCTGGGTACCATGGCCTAACCAAGTTGACACAAAAAAATTAGCCATAACACAATACCAGAATTTCTGTTTTAAACAACAGTCATAACAATAAATTCAGCTTGGTCTTATGACATTTTCCCAAACCCCAATTAATACTATTTTCTACTTTTCTAAAGTTAAAAACTATCAATTACCATTATCTTTAAATTGACTCAAATTTAAATTTATTTTAAAAGGAAGGCTTATTTCACTACATTAAAATAAAATCCAGTATAACTTTATAATATACAGAAAGTAATTATGAAAATAAATATAATGTGAAAAAATTCAAGTTATTAAAGTCTAGCTAGAGACCGCTGTCTCATCTAGGCTCTGGGACTGAGTCTTGTTTTCTCTTTGTTAAAAGGGAAGAAAAAGAAAAGAAAAAAGATGGGCATTGAAAAAAAAAGGAGATATAATAGCAGTAAACTGAAAGCATTCTTTTTGGTGTAATCGGATTGAGAAAAATTGTAAAGGGAATAGTTTTTTTACCACAAGATTAGATATTATGTTTTTTCTAGAAATGATCTAAAATCATTACACATACAACAAAAAAGTGTCTCTCGTGGATTTGTATCTTACTCCTTGTGAGACATGTACTCCTATGGGAGAAACTCTACTTTTGAAGAGATGGAATCTAGTGTCTATAACTACAAAGAAGAGAGAGAGAGACTGGAAGTACATATCTGATGGTGACCTGGGGGAAGAAATGTTACATGCTGTGTAAGTAAATCTTGCTATCTATTTTTCCTAAAAACCCTTCAGTAAAGTCTACATTGGATGCTAAGGCAATGAATTCTTTATGACATAAAAAAGTGCTGAGCTGTGCTTCAAAGTTGCCGCATGGCAAAAACAAAATCTGCAGTCAGAAACAGTCAATATATGGGTTATAAATGACATTTAAATCAAATGATTATTGGGAATGCAGAGATGAAGAAGACACAGTCCCTGCCTTTGTGGAGCTCATACTAGTGGGAGGTACCTGGTGGGGGTGAGTTGTCTCCCGTAGGACAAAAGCATTTTCATAGGGTTATACATTGATTTCTCCATCCTGTTACTTTTGAGGGTAAGACAGTAATTTTAAAACAACTTTAAAATAATATTATGTTCTTAAAACAATGAATGAGTTTCATAAGCGGGTGATTTTCTCTCACCCAAACCTGGTTATTTGAAGTTGCAGAAATCATGTTGGCAGCGATATCTGGGTTATGGATTCAAGGTTTCCTCTTACTATTTTAGTCTGATCTCACCGGCATACACTGGTAACTGCTTCAGAGCAGCGTGTCTTAATTCCGGTTCATCCATCAATACTTTTGTCCATCAATACTCTTAAGTCTGGAGACAATCAATGTGTTATTGTTCAATAAGAATCACAGTGGTATGACATTGAAAGATGCATCAGATACTCACTGGTGGCCCGTTGTTCCCTAGGTGATTCTTGGATTATAAGGGCTTCCCTATTTAGGAAATCTGGAGAAATATACTAAGTGATCAAACTTGTATTGACCATGTTTGAGCCTGAAGACTGCTGAAAGGACAGCAAACCTCTCCGCCCACCAGACCTTCAGGGCAGGTTTGAAACAACTTCTCACTAAACCCAGTAGTGAATCATCTGCTTTAATCACTTTCCCTGTGGCTTCCTGAGTAAACTGTGATTAAAGGAACTCATTTTTACGTAATCCTAAAGCATCTCTCAATATCCTTCCAATACTGGAACTGAATTAAATGTGTTGTTGTGCTTTCCAGAACCAATCCTTTGCTTAATCCAGTTGGATGTTGTTATTAATATTATTGTTATCATTATTATCATCATTAGAAATCCCTCTTGGGTAAATACCACAATCAAATCTCTAAGTTTCTCCCTTTTCCAAATCTCCCTTATTCGTGCACTCATTTGTCCATTCATTCATTCAACAAACATTTGCTGCTTATACACTATGACAACCACAAAAATTGCCTTTACCCTTGAAGAACTGATGGATGTTAATAAGCGAACTGATCATTTTGGCACAGTATGAGCAGCTAAGTTGTGAAAGTCAGGAGAGGCTTCCTGGAAGAGGCAATGTTTGGGCTGAGTCCTGAGGGCTGAACACATGTCCCTCAGGCGGTGATGTCAGAGAATGGGGTTCCAGGCAGAGAGAACGACACACAGAGAGTTGGGAAAGAGCATGAAAGAGGAAAAACATGGGAAAACAGCATGAACAGATGCTCAATGTGACTTGAGTGAAGGCACTTAGGAGCTATGGTGGGAGAAAAGTTTATAAAGTTTTAGCCCTACCCTGAAAGCAGGGGAGAACCCCTTGAAGAATTTATATTAAAGGGGTTCCTTAAGTAGCATATAGATTAAGTAGTAGCACGACTGACAGTAAGAGCCGTCTCACACAAACTTAAAGAAAAAGCAGACTGATCTAAAACTACCGGGCAACAACTCCTCACACCCACCAGACTGGCTAAAATGGAAACAATAAACAATGCCAAGTGTTGGCAAGGACGTGGAACAACCAGAGCTCTCACACACTGGAGAAGTGTGTGTTGTGACAATCACTTGGGAAAACTTTGTTGGTAGCAACTACTAATGCTGAGCACATGCATAACCTGTGACTCAGACATCCACTCCTTAAATATGGACCCAACAGAAGTATGTACACAGGTCCACCAGCAGGCACGTGGGAGAATGTAGCAGCATTATTCCTAATAACCCCAAACTGGAAATTACCCAAATGCTCATCAAGAGTAGAATACATAAGTAAATTATGTTCTATTCACACAGTAAAATGCCATACATTAATTAAAGGGAGAAAATTTACAACATGCCACAACAGGGATGACTTTCACAAACACGATGCTGAGCTGACGAAGCCAAACACAAAAGCGTGTCTGTTCTATGATTCCATTTATATAAAGTTCAGAAAGAGGCAAAAAGACTCTGTGGTGTAGGAAGACAGTGTGTGGTTACCCTTAGGGGGTATTTACTGGAAACTGTGTGAAGGAAGCTTCTAGGGTGGTGAGAAGAGTTGTTTCTTAACCTGAAGGCTTATTACATGAATGTGTTCATCTTGTGAAAAACTCGTCAAAGTGTATATTTATGATTTATGTACTTTTCTGTATGTATGTTATACTGTAATAAAAAGTTGCTCCCCTCCCAAAAAGAACCAAACACACACACACACACACACACACACACACACACACAAAAAAAAAAAACAGGACAAAGAAAAGAATAGGAAAGCTACCAACATATTGCACTGGGACTTGAGTCTAGGGAGAGATGAGAAGAGCCTTTTCTGCAGGGAGTCGAGCTTAGTGCAAAGGTAAGAAAAGGAGATGAGATGACATGTGGTTTTGGAGTTCTGTACACAATTCTTAACATTCTAAAAAGAGTCAGCAACATTCTAAAAATGTCCCATAAAAATCTAAATGCCCGGGCTTCCCTGGTAGCTCAGTGGTGAAGAATTCACCTGCCAATGCAGGGGACACGGGTTCAAGCCCTGGTCCCGGAAGATTCCACATGGCGCAGAGCAACTAAGCCCATGCACCACAACTACTGAGCCCACGTGCCACATCTACTGAAGCCCACATGCCTATTGCCCATGCTCCGCTACAAGAGAAGCCACTGCAATGAGAAGCCTGCGCACCGCAACAAAGAGTAGCCCCCACTCGCTGCAAATAGAGAAAGCCCACGCGCAGCAATGAAGACCCAATGCAGCCAAAAATAAATAAATTAATTAATTAAAAAAAAATCTAAATGCCCTTCCCTACTTGCTTCTCGAAGAAGTCTTGGAGATCTAGCAACACCACAGGACACATGGCAACAACCGACTGCAGCAGAGTATGGCCGCTCCCCTTTGCCACAGTCCCCACTGCTGCTTCACCTGCTCACATCACCCACCCCTGTAGGCATCTGACTATGAGACAGTGGGGACTCACAGAAACCTGGGTTTTATCTCCTTTGCACAGCCCCCAGCACCATGAGGCTAGGTCATTGAATGCAACTGGACCACAGATGCCTCATCTGTAAAAAGGAGGTAATAAATATCCTGCTTACCTAAAGGCAAGGGACTAGACCAGATACTCCCCTGAAGTCTTCTTCCAACTTGCAGAGCTCTTATTCTTGCTTTTTTTTTGCCTTATTTCCACTTTCCTTCATGCAACACAAGACCGGAGGCTTTGGAGGAATGGGTCTAGGAGTCTAACACTTCCTCCTTACCTCTGGCTGTATTGCTCACACAAAGTAGTCTGGGAGATCACTCTTGAATTCCTGGGGTTTGACATAAGCCCGATCCATCTCAGTTGGTCTGTATTTCCTTTTACTCCACCAGGTACATTTAGAAAGTCTGGAGCCAGAGGAGAAAGCCTGTTAGAATATAGAGCAACACCAATGGTGGAAGCCATATTGAAATGGTTTAAATTGCTATTGTTTATGGAACACATATACTGTAACAGAACCAAGCTACGTATTTTACATATATTTTCTCATTCAATCCATGCAACAAATATCTGATAAAAGAATTTTTATTCCCACTCTGCAAATGAGGAAATAGGTTCTGCATAGCTAAACTTACCAAGGTTACATAGCTAGGGAACAGAGGAGTCATGATTTAAACCTGAGTCTAACACCTACAAAATCTATACTCTAAACCACATGCTGTCTGTTCTGTCCTGAGACCAAGGTTTCGTGTTCTGTTCTAGCAGAAGGCAAATGTTTTTCAGTAATAATGGGTTACCTTCCCTTGGACTCCTGATACTCTTATATTGAACCTATGGAGGACAAAACCAAGGACTGAGGAGTGCAAACGTCTCATTGAGCATGCTGACCAAATATACAAGCATACTACAAACAAATCTTGCATGGAACCCACTCCAGGTGATGTGAGTTAAAGATTGGGCACTCCCTCCTCACACTTGGAACTTTCTTATAAATCATTTTCTGCATTTAAAAAGATCTACATCCTTGGGCTTCCCTGGTGGTGCAGTGGTTAAGAATCTGCCTGCCAATACAGGGGACACGGGTTTGAGCCCTGGTCCGGGAAGATCCCTCATGCTGCGGAGCAACTAAGACCGTGTGCCACAACTACTGAGCCTGTGCTCTAGAGCCCGCGAGCCACAACTACTGAACCCCATGCACCTAGAGCCCGTGCTCTGCAACAAGAGAAGCCACTGCAATGAGAAGCCCGCGCACCGCAACGAAGAGTAGCCCCCACTCACTGCAACTAGGGAAAGCCCACACGCAGCAACAAAGACCCAACGCAGCCAAAAATAAATAACTCAATTAATTAATTTTAAAAAATCTACATCCTAGAAAAGGAGAATGTAATTTTTTTCATAATTGAAATGTTGTTAGTTATAATGAGTGGATAATATGGTAATTTTATACCACATTAAAAGAGTCTGACATGTAAAACAGTACGAATAGGAGGACATGATGTAAGAAAGATTTTAATACCAACTCTTCCAGCTATTAAGCTGTGGGTTGCTGGACAAGTCTTTTGACCTCTTTGAGACTTCATTTACTCATCTGTAAAATGGAGACAATTATGATACCTGCTGTTATCCAGGATTGCAGGGGTTCAGAGGATGGACTGCATTCAAATCCCAAGTTTATTATTTACTACTCCTGAGACCAGGAGCAAATTACTTAAACCCACATTGCCTCAGTTTTCTCAAATGAAATGAGACATAATAACTGCATATTCTTCACTGAGTTCTTTTGAAGCTCAAATGAGTTTATACCAATAAAGCTGTGATAACAGTGCTTGGCACAAAGTATGCCCTAGAGAAGCATTTGCTATTATTATAAGGAGTGGTCTGTATCAGCGTGTGCTTGAAAACACTGTGCAAAGGGCTGTCTTGCTGTTATTAGTGAGAGTTCCCCATATTAGAGTGTCTTTTAAATTCCACATACAATGATATCATTGCTCTCTACTTAACAGGTGATTTGGCAGACAGGGTCAAGGACAATGTCAGGCTGCTAACAAGACCCAACACAGACAAAGACTTGAGAACTGAGGGATTAATTTAGAAGAAACCAAACCTGTTTTCTGAACCTCTGAGCATGGGTTACTTATGCACTTTATAGACAACTGTGCATATCATCGTTAACTTCCCACACATGGTCAAATCAGACCTGGTATCAAGAAAGGGAGAGAAAAGAAAAGGGGCTCTACTGCCATTTTGACTGTGGTCCTTCTCTAAATAAGACATGGTTCGGAGGTAACTCGGAAGCATTGTGCACCACTAAATTGCATTTTAATGATCTCCCAACTCTTTGTCCTTGTCATTATTGGTGGGAACAGTATCTTATAATACTAGAGGCAGATATTCATAAGTCACATTGCCTAAGTACACACCATGATTCTACCACTTACTAGCTGTGTATCTTGTGCAAATTATGAACTTTCTACTATGCCTTACGTGAAAGGAGGAGAGCATTTGTATCTACCTCATAGAATTACTTTTAGGATCGAGTGAAGTAGTATATAGAAAGCACTTTAATACTGCCTGGGCCTTAGCAAGCTGAACTATGAGTACTATGGTGAAGTGAAAAGTACAAGTACACTGGAGGTGAGTAGACTAGGATTCAGGCTTACTGAGTACCTACCATGTGCCCTACCCTATTCTAGAAGTTGGTGTACATTAGTAAACAGACAAAAGTCACCACCCTTGAACAGCTTGCATTACAGTGTGGAGAGGGGCTGACAATAAATGAGTCATTAAAAACAAGCAAATTATGTTGTTCTGATTGTTCACATTGGGAAGGTGTCATTTGATGAAAAATTTGAAGAAGGAGAGGGACTTAGCTGGGGAAGAGGATTTCAGGCAGAGGGAAGAGCTGATGCCAAGGTCCCTGAAGAAAAGCAGGGCCGAGCCTGGTGCGCTAATGAATGAAGGAGACCAGTGAGGCTGGAGGAGGGACCAAGGTTTAGGAGAAGTAGGAGGCAAGGTCTGAGAGATCATCTGGGCCTTGAGATCCACATTAAGGATGTCAACTTTTACTTGAGAGACATGAGGACTTACTGGAGAATTTTGAGCAGAATAGTGTCCCGCTCTGATTCGTGTTTTAAGAGGACAACTTTGGCTGCTTTGTGGCAAATATACTACAAGTAGCAAAAGCAGGGACTGGGTAGGAGACTGTTGTCAGAATCCAGATAAGGAGTGAGAATATCTTGGATCACGGGGACAAGACAAAAAAATGCCAATTTATGTGCAAATTCTAGGTTTTTTTTTTTTTTTTTGGGCCTCTCACTGTTGTGGCCTCTCCCGTTGCGGAGCACAGGCTCCGGACGCACAGGCTCAGCGGCCATGGCTCACAGGCCCAACTGCTCCGTGGCATGTGGGATCTTTGCACACCGGGGCATGAACCCGTGTCCCCTGCATCGGCAGGCAGACTACCAGCCACGGCGCCACCAGGGAAGCCCCCCAACAAGATTTTTAAAAAATAAAAAAGGAATATGAATGAGATGGACATCAGGTTTGTAATGTAATGGAAATAAAAACAAAATAAACAAATGGGACCTAATGAAACATAAAATCTTTTGCACAGCAAAGGAAACTATAAATAAGACGAAAAGACAACCCTCAGAATGGGAGAAAATATTTGCAAACGAATCAATAGACAAAGGATTAATCTCCAAAATATATAAACAGCTCATGAGCTCAATATTAAACAAACAAACAACCCAATCAAAAAATGCGCAGAAGACCTAAATAGACATTTCTCCAAAGAAGACATACAGATGGCCAAGAGGCACATGAAAAACTGCTCATCATCACTAATTATTAGAGAAATGCAAGTCAAAACTACAATGAGGTATCACCTCACGCCAGTTAGAATGGGCATCATCAGAAAATCTACAAACAGCAAATACTGGAGAGGGTGTGGTGAAAAGGGAACCCTCTTGCACTGTTGGTGGGAATGTAAATCGATACAGCCACTATGGAGAACAGTATGGAAGGTCCTTAAAAAACTAAAAATAGAATTACTCTATGACCCAGCAATCCCATCACTGGGCATATACCCGGAGAAAACCATAATTCAAAAAGACACATGCACCCCAATGTTCATTGCAGCACTATTTACAATAGCCAGGACATGGAAGCAACCTAAATGCCCATCTACAGACAAATGCAAAAAAGAAGGTGTGGTACATATAGGTGATGGAATATTCCTCAGCCATAAAAAGGAACGAAATTGGGTCATTTGTAGTGATGTGGATGGACCAAGAGACTGTCATACAGAGTGAAGTACGTCAGAAAGAGAAAAACAAATATCATATATTAATGCATATATGTGGAATCTAGAAAAATGGTACAGATGAACCGGTTTGCAAGGCAGAAATAGAGACACAGATGTAGAGAACAGAAGTATGGACACCAAAGGGGGGATGTGGGGGGTGGGGCTGGTGGTGGTGGGATGAATTGGGAGATTGGGATTGACATGTATACACTAATATGTATAAAATAGATAGCTAATATGAACCTGCTGTATACCAAAAAAAACAAAATAAAATTTTAAAATGAGAAGAATAAAATTAGTAAAAAAAAAAAAAAAAAAGCCTCCCAGCTCTGTTAATAAAAGTTGTCCCCAAAGAGAAGAAAAACAAAGAAGAAAATAATTTCATTTTCTTCTTGCAACCAAAAGCATTCTAAATGGAACATCCACCCTGAAATGCGTTGAGGAACTCGTTAAAATGAATTGTACACTGAAAAAAAAAAGAAAGAAAAAAAACAGATTTCTGTTGTTTTAAGCCACCCACTTAATGGTAAATTTTTACAGTGGCTCTAAGAAACAAATACCATGTACATCATTTTCTTTGATTTAGAAAGAGAAATTAGAGGACAGAAGATAAATGAGGAAACAGAACAAAGGACAGTTTTTTGGCCAAATCAATAGATATTCCCAATCCCTTTCTTCCATGTCACTTTCACTCTAAAGGATAGGAAAAAAAGACTTGCTTTTTCAAGCTCCATTGCAACTACTCGTATGACACCGTTACTAGCCAATGAAATAGAAGGAGCCTTCTGCTAGGTGATTCTGAGAAGAATTTTTGTTTTTTATTGTTTGTTTGTTTGACAAAAGGCAAAAGCATGGTGAGGCCAGCCTTCTTTGTTTTCTCCTCCTCCGATTCAAATGTGCTATCTTGGGCTAGAACAGTCATCTTGCAACAAATACTAAGCACGAGAGAAAGACCAAGAGAATCATAGTGCAAGGTCACTGACACTGTGGAGCCCAGAACAAATTCTAACCAACACCTATTTCTAGACTTGAATTACATGAGAAAAATAAACCCGTATTTGTTTAAGCCATTACAGGATGGATATTCTGTTCCCTGCAACTGGAAACATTCCTAAATGCTGGAAGAGGCTATTGCTATAGTTCAGGCCAGAGGTAATACGTAAGGATAAGAAAAGCAGGGATGGATGGAAAACCAGGAGAGAAGAGAAAAATGCTGTAGATATAGATATTGAATTAGAACTTGGTGATCAATTGAGTTTGAGGAAGAAGTCTGGTATAACTATGAGGTTTTAAGATTGAGTTCTGGATGGATTTCTTCTTCTGTAAGCCAGGTATATACAGTTCCCTGTTCATGATTCAGCAAATGGCTTCAAATAGCCCATCCTAGTCTTATTAGTGACACAAATAACTGAATAGAGATGACGGCAGAAAGCAACACAATTTTCTCTCCCAACATAAAAAGAACTGTCTTCAATCATTAAAGCCCCTTGGCTTTTTCTAGCCAGTGATGACTCTTCTGCTCAGGTCAGCCTAATGCATCAGTCCTTAAGCCTAGGCTTTAAAGTTTGAAGGGGGATTATTTGCAGATTTCTGTATTCTGAGTTTGCAGTTTTTCAGGTGAACATGCTTGTTATGCTGTGTCTTACAGAGAAGAATTCGCCTTTTCCATGTGGTTTCTAATTATTAACCATACACATTTTAAAAGAGTGCTTCTCAAAGCATGGTCCAGATAAGCTGCATCAGCATCAACTGGGAACTTGTTAGCAATGCACGTTCCTAGGCCCCTGAAACAGAAATTCTGGGAGTGGGGCCCAGCAATCGCATTTTAACAAGGGCTTCAACTGACTTAATAGGTATCGATTGTCCTAGGGGAGTTTCAACAGAACATCTCTGGCTTGACAAAATTGACTCTCCCAATTCTCATTTGATATACAGAATTGATTACTGGGTTAGAGGTGGAAATTTTCTTAGGGGCCAAGGAGCTTCCTGGAAGAACAGGGATATAGACTTGAAAACCTTCCCTTTTGAGACTCAACATCAGTAGAATGCATTTGGTGGCTGGAACGATCTTGTCTGAGCTTAAACTTCCAGTGGAGAACTCAGTATGAGAAAGTGGGAAGTCGGGCTCCAAGCTGAGGTTCCATGATAGAAAGGCTGATTCTGTCAGGTCTGTGCCTAAGACTGGAACCCCACCCGACCCCACCACGCTGGCACCAAGATCATGCTTCTGGGGACTTGTTAATCATTTGAATTTAAACAAAAGTGTTCCCACCATGGGGGCCTAAGCATGGGCCCTGTTGTCCAAGTATAACAGTAAAGAGTAGGACCCCCTTGATGAGTTACTGTAACACAGACAAGACCTTTGGGATTGTTGGATGATTGATGGAGAGAAGATTGGCTCCATAAAAGTTCCCCTTCCTGCACTCAATAGATTACACTGGGCCTTATCACCCTCAGATTTATTCTTCACTCTGCCCTGTTCTACTCTATATCCAGGGCAGCTGACCCTTGAGGACTCCCATGTCTTCTGGCTTCTTGCTGAATTCAGTTAGTGGAGGAGTTGGTGGAGACTGGAAGGTAAGGAAAAGGGAGAAGTGGGTGCTACCATCCCACCCTCTCTACTTAGGTCACCCTTTCCTTCAGCAGGTTTGTCATCTATGTGACCCCTACACTTCTACCCAAGAGGCCCATCTCTAGCCAAGTGACATGGCCCCTAGGTTCTGGTGACACATTCTCCTCCCTTTGATTTTCCAGCCTCAGGGTAGTGATGGCTTCCAGCTGTTACTCCTCTCTATTCCCAATTTGGCTACTTAGCCTCCTTCATTACTGGTGTAATAAATCCCTCCATTAAATTCCTTCTGTTGTAAGCAACTAGAACATTTTCTGTTTTCTGATTAGATCTTGATGATGTGACTAACATGGCAATTGTCACAAGAGGGTAAACTGGACTTTTCAACTGAAATATCCAGATAAAGTAGACCTAGATACCAACAGGAGTTGTGAGTCTGATGCCTCAGTCCTGAGAATTTGCAAAAGAGCAGGAGACTAAATGTTCTAAACCCCTCACAGATGTTGAGGGCTGGTCTCTATAGCACACATGGCCTGGGTTCCCATGCCCTCTGGCTTTTGGTTGGGTTCAGCCAATAGGAGTTACTGGCAAGATATGGAGTGCAATAGGAAGGGAGAGAGAGGGTGCTTAAGCAAGTTCCCTGAAACATAATCTTGGTGACAGTATGGTGAGGTCAGGCAGGGGTTCTAGTCTTAGCCACATACCATCCAGAATCAACTGGTTTATCATTTCTGCTCCTTTCTTTCAGGCTGATATTTTGGCAGTGGCTGCTTTCCTCACCTATGACCAGTGTTCTTGGCATGTGGCTTCTCTCTAATGACCACAGCTCTTCCCAGGTTCCAGTTACACTCATACCTTAGGGGTGATAACAACTAGGTGTTTCACCATCCCTTATTGTTCCATGAACCCTGCCCACACCTTTGGAAATGACCCTTTTAAACTCTATTAATTGCCCTTTGAGTGTGCCATCTGTTTTCTGCTAATAAACTGGTTTATACAGGGTATACAAGGACTAGGAGTTGGAGATCAGAGGATCTGTGTAGAGGATTTCCTTTGAGAGCTGAACTGGGAATTCAGGAGGAGGGATGTCATGTGTGCCCAGGGAAGATAATGAATTAGGTTTGAAACACCCACTGGAAGTTCTGAGCACAAGGGACGGGAGCAGGGGTGCTTATTGAAAGTGGGCTTCACTATAGGGTGGTCTGCTCAGCTGTTTCATTGAGCAAACCCATGATATCTTTGGCTGGTCAAATTTATTAGAGGAGATACTTCAAACCTCTTGAATGGCAAAGCCACACTTCAATTTTATGGTGATTGAGTGGGAAAAGAAGGGTAGGAGCAATGTCTCAGCATTTAGAATGTAAATGTTACTTAACCCTTCATTTTGTTTTTTGTATTGTACCACCTCTTTTTTTACCTGACCATTGCCACCAGTCTAGAAATCCTCTCTATTTTATCCTCTTCAGAATGTAAATCTCCATTCCTCAAAAAACTAAAAATAGAACTACCATCTGATCCAGGAATTCCACTCCTGGGAATATATCCAGAAGAAACAAAGAGGCTAATTTGAAAAGATAAATGCACCCCAATATTCCTAGTAGCACTACTTACAATAGCCAAGATAAGGAAGCAACCCAAGTGCCCATCAACAGATGAATGGATAAAGATGTGATATATATATATATATATATATATATATATATATATATATATACATACACACACACACACACACACACACACACGTACACACAATGGAATATTATTCAGCCATAAAAATAATGAAATTCTGCCACTTGTAGCAATGTGGCTGGACCTAGAGAATATTATGCTTAATGAAATAAATCAGACAGAAAAAGACAAATACTGTATGACATCACATATGTGGAATCTAAAAAAACCCACAAATGAATGTAAGTGCAAAACAGAGACAGACTCACAGATATAGAAGACAAACAAGTGGCTACCAAAGGGGAGAAGGAAAGGAGGAGAAGCAAATTAGGGGTATGGGATTAGGTGATACAGACTACTATATATAAAATAGGGAAGCAACAGGATATATTGGGCAGCACAGGGAATTATAGCTGTTGTCTTGTAGTAACTTTTAATGGAATATAATCTGCAAAAATACTGAATCACTATACTGTACATCTGAAACTAATATAATATTGTAAGTCAGATACGCTTCAACTTTTTGAAAAAGAAGAAAAAAGAAACCTCCAATTATTTCCCAGGGTGGAGAGGGGTAAATACAAGGATTGAATACAGGGATTTCAACTACTTCTTCTACAGATATTTAAGGAATCCTCTGGTCTTACACACCACTCTCGCTTTGCTTCCAGAGGTATTAGTTTTCTTCAGTTCCTTTTGAGGGATTGGCAGTGTCATAACAAAGGTGGCTTAAACAGCAGAAATTAGTTTTCTCACAATTCTTGAGGCTAGAAGTCCAAGATCAAGGTGTCAGTAGGGTTGGTTTCCCCTGAGGTCTGTTCTCTAGCTTGTAGATGGCCATCTCCTCTCTGTGTCCTCACATGGTCTTCCTTCTGTGTGCATCTGTGTCCTAATCTCTTCTTCTTATAAAGATACCGGTCCCTATCGGATTAAGGCCCATTTTGGAGGAGCCATAATGGATTCATCATATCAATCCATTACAACCATAAAGGATTAAAGCCTACCCTAATGACCTCATCTTAACTTAATTACCTTATATATATATATATATATATATATATATATATATATTCATTTATTTATCTTTGGCTGCATTGGGTCTTCGCCTGCTGCCCGCGGGCCTCCTCTAGTTGGGGCGAGCGGGGGCCACTCCTCGCCGCGGTGCACAGGTCTCTCATTGCGGTGGCCTCTCCCGCTGCGGAGCATGGGCTCTAAGCACGTGGGCCTCAGTAGCCGTGGCTCCCGGGCTCCAGAGTGCAGGGTCAGCAGCCCTGGCGCACGGGCCCAGTTGCTCCGTGGCATGCGGGATCCTCCAAGACCAGGGCTTGAACCCGTGTCCCCTGCACTGGCAGGAGGATTCCCAACCACTGCGCCACCAGGGAAGCCCTAATTACCTTTTCAAAGGCCCTAACTCCAAATACAGTCCCATTCTAGGGAACCCGGGGTTAGAACTTCAATGTATGAATTTGGAGGTGAGGGAAGATACAACTCAACCCATAATAAGCAGTGTAAAATTGGATTATTTTGGCCTCCCCCTGTGCTAGCTTAGATTTAGCTTATTTGATTTGCCACATCCACTCAGCCAACTGCTTCACACTTTTCAAAATTCAGTCGCCATTACCTCTTCTCCCAAAGTCTTTATCCTGAAAGGTTTATGTCTTTCTCTATATGTCTCACTTATTCTCATTTGGTGTGGTTTTGGTAGTCAGCAAAAGTGAATGCTTGTGTTCCATCCATCGTCTTTCAACAGATGTCTCTAGCCCACTTTATAGCTCTTAGTATGGCAACACAAGAATTTTCCAAATGATTGAGAAATCTTCCTAAAGATAGTTTTTATGGCTATAGCACTGAATCTTTCAGTAGGAGGGTATCATACTCTATTTATCTATTTGATCTGTGGTTGTACTTTCAAGTTTTTAATAGAAATAACATGACAGTAAACATCTGGGTCAAGAATATTAATTAACCCTTTAATGAAGTCTTTTGATATATACCTCAGTTTATCAAATCTAAGACACCATCCATTGTAAGATACAGCAAAAGAGTTGAACAAGTTTGCTTCTGGAGTAGAGAAAGGGGGGTTGGTGAAGTCAAGAGACTGGTTGTTACAAGTCTTTTAAAACATTTTGACTCTATGTGCATCTATGAAATCTGATAAAAATAAAAACTGAAGGGAAAAATCAAGCCAGGACATACCTATAGCATGGTTTTAATTATTTAAAACCAATAAAAGGTTTTCATAGAAAAATACTGAAGATCAATAGGGGTTAGTTTATAAATGAGTTTTATATTTATTGTTATCTATTGCTGGGTTTTTCAAAATTGTTAGAGGTGAGTAGCTATTTTCTAAAGAACAGAAAAGTTTACTTTTTTTTCTTTATTCTAAAAAGAAAAATGATCAGAAGGAAATATACTAAGCGATAGTCCTTGAATAGTGAAACTATGGTTGTTATCTCTCCTTAGTGTTGCCGTATTTTCTCTAATAAGCAAGTTTGGGGTCTTTAAGGACCCAAGAAATAATACCCTGGTTAGAAATAGACAAAGAATTAAGGCAGATGAGGAATAAATTATCACCCTTATACTTGGTAAACACTAGGTCAGAGGACTTGCTTAAAAATCAGATTTTTGTGTTGGCTAGCTAATTAACCAAATCAACTGGAAATCTACTGAAAGGGACACTCCACTTTGTGCTATGAGGACCACCCAAACGTTCACTTAGAATCAGTTGCTGAGGTATGACACAGCCTTTGGATTCTTTCATACTCCTAAATATCCGGGGAAACCCCAAGGAAATGTAGAGCATTCCCAGAGGTGTTATCAAAGGGTGGTTATATTTCTGTTCCTAAGTGACAATTCACAATATTTAGCACTAGGACAATCTGAAATGGGAAATGGAAACTCTTGCTAACATGACTGATTAGTAAGTTTCATAAATGATCATTAATGCCCTAGACTGAAAATAAAATTATGGAATAAAAGTGTAAATGTGTGAAAAGGAAGCCTGAGTAATTTCCAGAGTACACTCCAAGGGGTAACTAGAATTTCCTCCAGGTTTCTGGAAATCATGTCTTGCTATAAATCTGGGATTGCCTGACAGGTGGGTGTGTGTATCTTACTGGTGGAAGATGAGGGCTTTGATCTTATAACTCAGCTTGGTTGGAGCCACAGGAGAGGCCTCTCAACCTAGAGCTGGTCTTTGTCTTCTCGTCCTGTGTAATCATTGCTGCAGTTTTGCCAGAACATAAAGCCTTCTCTGTCACTCCTCACTCAACTGAGTTCCCTTTCAACGTAATAGTTTTCCCTGAACATACTCCTATTTAATATTCACCAAGGCAATATTCATATCTGAAGAGAACAGTGGAAAACAAATACTGGGTTATTTTTAGAACCAAGCAGCCTTTGGATGGGTTGGCCCCATAGTGTTCTCATGTCAACCACAGTCAGTGAAATGCACACAGGTTCTCACCTTTATCTGCTTAAATTATGACCATCCATTTAAAGCAGACAGACTGACTTCAGGACACTGGGACAATGCACACTTTTGCCAATGGTGCTTTATAATTCTAGAATTCTTGCTAGAAACTGTCTCAGAATTTCACGGGGATCCAGATTTTTGGCCGTTAGAGTCAGCCATTTATATTCCTTTAAAGTCATGCCTCGTTTTTCTGTTTGTTTGAGCCCAACGTGATCACTTTTCTTCAGGAAACAGGGAGTGAAAAGACTTACAAAAATCACGTTCAGGGCTTCCCTGGTGGCGCAGTGGTTGAGAGTCCGCCTGCCGATGCAGGGGACATGGGTTCGTGCCCCGGTCCGGGAAGACCCCACATGCCGTGGGGCGGCTGGGCCCGTGAGCCATGGCCGCTGAACCTGCGCGTCCGGAGCCTGTTGCTCCGCAACGGGAGAGGCCACAACAGTGAGAGGCCCGCGTACCGCAAAAAAAAAAAAAAAAAATCATGTTCACAAAGGGTATTCAAAAGAATGAGCCAGTAGCATTTGGGCTATAGCCACAAACAGAAGACAACAATCTGAAGGGGGAAAAAAAGTACTAACCTATTCACACCCCACTTGCTAGCACATATTGACAGAATGCAAGAGGTGTTAGTAAATAGAACATCCAAAGAAATAATAGCTAAGATGGACTCACAACATCCTTGGCATATGTGGCACAGCCCAGCGGGCGCTCAGACCCCCTGCAGGCCCCAGACACTCATCACTCACCTCCCCAGCTGCTAACCGTGCTGGCAGCTCTTGGTGCTCAGCTGAGGCCCTTCAGAATTGCTCACAACAACCTACCGCTAATGGCTGCTCAATGTTCCAGCCCTTGCCACCAGGACAGACCACCTGAAGAACCATCCCTGCTCCCTTTGGGATCAGCTGAGGCCTTTGCTGGGGCTGCATTGCAGCTTCGTTTCTCCTTTTCCCCAAGCCTGCTTCTTTTGCTTCCTTTCCTGGAGGGTTGATCCCAAGAGCACCCTGATAAACTTTCTTCTCTCAAATCTCCTTCTCCTTTTCAGTCTATTTCCCAGGGATAACCTGACCTACAACACGGATATGCCTTAGACTGGTTCAAAGATCATCCACCAACTTGTTTTAAATCATGAAAGTACTTCCAAGGGCACTGTTTTGAAACAGAAAACTTATTCCGGCTTGTAATTTTGAGGTATATGTTAACAGATTACAAAACAGTTCACATGCTTTGATTGCAATTTTAAATATATGTAAATATGTGCATTCATAATAATAAAGACTTGAGGACATAAGCAATGAACTAGTACTTTCTGAGGACCTACTTTTTACCAGGGATTAAGCTTGGCATTACACCAAAAATATGAAAATGGTGATTATCTCTGAGTGATGGAATTAGAAGTGATTTTTATTTTCTTCTTCCTCTTTTTAGCATATTTCCCACATTTTCTTTTGTAATTAGATACAGTTATAAAAATTATATATCAACCTTACATAAATAAATATTCATTTTACCAAGTATTTCAATAAACATTTGCTATAATTTTTATATTGCATGTAACCCCCAAATCTTCTCTTTATTCTCTGAAAAACCTAAGACCTACAAAAATAAAATGTGTCAATCCAACAGAAGTTGAAGAGCAAGTTCTAAATTTCAAAATTTGGGATATGCTGAGTTGTCATTAATTCTCTAGTACTGAAATAGCCCAAGTGTTTTCTGAATCATTTGCATTTTGAAGCTAGAAAAGGGGACTTTTAGGTACTTCCTGATGACCTCATTACATGACGTGACATTCCTGCTTACATGACAAAAAGAACATAAAATTTTGCCAGCATCGATTCTTTGGTAAAGACACCTCAGACATCAAGAAGGACAAAGCCCAGACTTGAGAGTTTGGGACCACACCCTAAATGCCCTGATATTCTTTATCAGTCCAATCTGTAATTTGTCATCCAAAAATTATATCCATTAGTTTTTCTTTGCCACATGTTTATTTAGAATACATTTTTAGCTGACTATATTTGGTCTTCCATTCAGAGAGAAAATTCAATATATTGTCACTCTAAGACTAAAAGGACAAAATGTAGGCAAAATATTTTAGATATATATTATTAATAATTATATTAATAGTGTGTTGCTATATTATATAGCCTCACCAATATAGCATATATTATATTAATAATATTCTATGTTATTATTAATATAAAATATAGTCTATTATTGATAATATAGAATATATTATTAATTCTCTCCAAATCCATTTATTTTGAGGCTTTTTGGCTCAAATAAGTATATTTTATTACACCTCTCAGGCAAAAAATTTTGACTGAATTCAAACAAGGTTACCTAAAAATTAATCGAAATGGGGACATATTTTTACGTACGCTTTTCCAGTTGTTTATGAGTTTCTGCCAAGCTAAAATAAAGGGTGAGATGTAAAGATAAACTGACACTTTTCAAATTATGAGTCTGGCCAGTACGGTGACTGCATGCTAAGTCACATCCAGCGTGGCACTGTCTGATCTACTTGGACATGGCGTAACAAAGGAGACGACGGAAGTGGGAAGCCTGGAGAGTTGATCCCTTTAAACAGTGTTTCCGATTTTCTCTGGTCTTGGAACAAACGAGAGTATAGCAAGGACTTTGGGGAATTAGTGATATTCATGGATTTCAAGGAAGTCATGAGTGTTCATTAGAGAACTGCTTAAGCTAGGCTGCCATTACTAGGGAGGGTGAGAATCATAGCTTTGAAGAATGCTTATTCCGCATCCACTCTCAACTCATTGGAGATGCCAATAATTTAGGGATTCGGTGAAAAGTAATGAGGAAAAGGATCACTGAAAGTTAACTGGGCCCGTATCCTCACAAACCACCATATTCTACTGCCCTGGTCTCCAAAGTTTCAAGGACTGGCAAGGCACTTAAAGGGGACATAACTGTGAGCTGAGATGAAACAACCCAGGGAGGAGAAGAAAGGGAGGATCTGCCTGCCTCCCTGCTCCCAATGGTCCAAGATAAGGTAATTCATTCACACATTTATCACAACAATTACTTACTGAGTCCTGCTGTGTGCCAGGAAGACAGAAATTAATACTGACTATGGCAATAAAATAGTCACTGTTTACAAATCATTTACTCTGTGCTGGGGGTTCCACTGAGCACTGTCATTTCATTACTTCCTTTGATCCTCACAGGGACACCATGGTAAGTGCTATTTTTAGCACTATTTCACAGTCAAAGACACTGAGCCTGGGTCAGTAAGAGGGGTGGTTGGACTTTAAAGTCAGATGGTCTAAGTCGTGAGCCCACATTTTTAGCTACTGCTCCTTCAGGAGATAACTGTGTACAGACCTGAGAGGTACAGAGGTACAGACATGTAAATATATCATTTCTGCTTACTCCTTCATCCATGCAGCCATTCAGTAGGCATTTATTGAACCCCTACTATATGTAGGCATTATGCTAGGCTCCAAGGATATGAAATCCAGGGAAAGGTCAGGACCCCAGAGTTGGAGGGACTGACAAACAGGTCCCTCTTCTCTGGCTCCCCACCGTGCTCCATTCACAACACTGCATTTGCTTTATTCCCTAACACACCCACAGCAGCTCGATGCCAAAGATATGTCTCACGCATCTCTGTATTCACAGCCCCCAAGAATTATGCCTGGTATGCAGAAAATGCCCAGGAAATATTTGTAGGATAGAATGTAGGAAAAACTTGAAAAAGACCCAAGTCACAAAAATGATTCCCTGGTTCATTAGGCCCTGACTTGCCTGACCCAAGGAAGGAGGATTGATGATGTAGTCTATGTAAAGGTAACTTGAATGATAATATTCCCTTGTGGAGTCCTCCCTGGGTGTCCAAATAGGAGCTCTGGGTTCCATACTCAGCTCCCTTGATCCTGAAATCTATCAACCTTGGATCTTACCTTTATCAAATAGTAGCATTAATATCTAGAATCATGATAGAACTGTGGGAAGAGATGAATTTTGAAGTCAGACAGACAGGTTTGAATGCCAGCTCTGCCTCTAATTGTTTTTTGTTTAAGTCATTTAACTTCTCAGAGCTTCCTCATTTGTAAAATGGAGTTAGTAATTGACTTCATTGGATCATGGTGAAAACTAAATGGTATGATAGCTAACTTTATGTGTCAACCTAGCTGGGTCACCTTATCCAGATTTTTGGTCAAATATTATTCTTGATGTTTCTGAGAGGCTGTTTTTTTTTTTTTAAATGAGATTAACATTTAAATCAGTGGAGTTTAACTAAAGCAGATTACCCTTTATAATGTGGGTGAGCCTCATCTAAGAAGTTGAAGGCCTGAGTAGAACAAAGCCTGACCTTCCCTGAACAAGAGGGAATTCTGCCAGAAGGTGACCTTCAAACTTGAACTGTACCATTAGCTCTCCTGGGTCTCCAGTCTGCTGGCCCACCCTGCAGATTTTGGACTTGCTAACCTTCACAATTACATAAGCCAATTCCTTAAAATAAATCTCAATCTCTCTCTCTCTCTCTTTCTCTCTCTCTCTCTCTCTCTCTCTCTCTCTCTCTCTCCATGTATATTTTGATAGTCTGTTTCTCTGGAGAATCCCAACTAATACTATTGGTATGATTCTTGGACATCCCTGACATAGAACAGGTGCTCAGTGGATATTAGCTTTATTCCCCCTTCCTTGGAGACTTTCAGCCTCTTCATTCTACAGTATGAAGATGGCGGTGCAAAAAGGTACCAGGACTTGTCCACTATCCCAATGTAACCTTGAAAAGTTCTGAGATCAACCAGGCAGTTCATCAGCTTTGAGCATCACAACTTAAAGCATGGAACATCTGCTCCGTGCCTGAAGGGATCATTTCGTTTTCTATAAAGAATACCCTTGAAGGGACTTCAGAGTTTATCTGATCCAAAAATTTCTAAGGTGTTGGCCTGAGGGCCACATATGGGTTGCTTGGTTGGTCTGTTTTTCTGATACAAGGTTTTTTTTAATTATTAATTTAAGATTTGGAAAATATCACATAAGTCTGGATTCCTGGCTTCTCTTGAGGAATTGGAAGATCAGGTGACCTCAGGCCTGAACTCCTGCCCGGCAACATTGGGCTGGAGGTGAAAGGTCACCACCACCACCATAGAGGTCACCACAAGTCATGGGGGCATTTTACTCATTTGTGTTACCTGTTGACCCCTGCACACATTTGAGTCTGTGACTCCTTGCGTCCTCCAGCTCCTTCAATTTAGAAAAGAGGAAAGTGTGACCCAGAGAGGTCTGGTGTACTTGCACAGGGTCACGGAGCTGGGATTGGCAGAGCTGGGTCTAAAACCCTGGGTTTTTCTTCCTGGGCCCCTTAGAATATGCTCTATGCCAAATGAGCACAAATACTTTCATTGATGAATTAGGTGATTCCAAAGGCGTTCTCCTGTGAAACTTCTTTATTTCAGTAGTCAGATCAAGTTTATTGTTACAAATGAATGCAGTGCTTTAAGACAGAGCTAAATTATGACCTGTCTTACTCATCTCTGTGATTATAAGCACAATTTGGGGTCAGACCACACCTAACTCTGCCATTATCATGGGCAAATTTCTCACCTTTTTTTTTTTTTTTTTTTTTTTTTTTTTGCGGTACGCGGGCCTCTCACTGTTGTGGCCTCTCCCGTTCCAGAGCACAGGCTCCGGACGCGCAGGCTCAGCGGCCATGGCTCACGGGCCCAGCCGCTCCGCGGCATGTGGGATCTTCCCGGACAGGGGCACGAACCCGTGTCCCCTGCATCGGCAGGCGGACTCTCAACCACTGCGCCACCAGGGAAGCCCTCTCACCTTTTTAATAATAGTTGTACAAACCACAAAGTGCAGTGGTGAAAATTAAATGAAATATTTCACATAAACTTCTCAGTATAGGGTCTGGAATATAGTAAGCGTTCAACATATGTTGTTGAATTAGGACCTCAGAGAAATTAAAATAAATATGGCAAAATAGCAAAGTAGCTAAACAGTTTTGCATCTGCAAATACGTATGAGTTCACAGTGATCCCATCCATTCAAATCCAACACCAGAGTGTTTTCTTTTTTTTTTTTTTTTGCGGTATGTGGGCCTCTCACTGTTGTGGCCTCTCCCGTTGCGGAGCACAGGCTCCGGACGCGCAGGCTCAGCGGCCATGGCTCACGGGCCCAGCCGCTCCGCGACACGTGGGATCCTCCCGGACTGGGGCACGAACCCGTGTCCCCTTCATCGGTAGGCAGACTCTCAACCACTGCGCCACCAGGGAAGCCCCAGAGTGTTTTCTTTATCTTTACCACTTTATATATTCATTCTTTGTGATATTTCATCTAACCTACAAAACATGATATATGTCAGTACAAACTTATTGATTAAAGTTCACAATTTAGGGACTTCCCTGGTGGCCCAGTGGTTAAGACTCCCTGCTTCCAATGCAGGGGGCGCGAGTTCCATCCCTGGTCGGGGAACTAAGATCCCACAAGCTGCACAGTGTGGCCAGAAAATTAGTCAATATTTAAAAATATATTTTTTTAAAGTTCAAGATTTATTTGTGGTTATTTACATCCTTAGAATATACCCCAATAATAGTGCACAGTCAGGATGTTACGTTCAAACAAAACTTGAATTAATCCCTTACGCCTGGGTGGTTGAGTTATCAATAAGATGTACAGTTGGGTCAATTTGCTGCTGTTTGTATTGATTTTGGAATCTCTTTTATTTCATCTTTTATGATTTAATTTTGGGTTTTAATATGTTATCCTTGTTTCAGCCAATAAGTACTATGTTACTGGGATTAAAGTAATGAAAAAGACAGAGTGTCTGTCTTCTAAAAGCTTAGAGCTGGTAGAGGAAACACACATATAAACAGACCATTACTATAAACCATGTCTTGGAGGTATGGATGGAGAGCTGAGGGGTCTTGGTGGTTTGACTGGTAGATAATGGGGACTTAATAAAGCTTGCTGAACAAATCAATGAGTGATTGAATCAATGAACCGATTTTTCCTTTTATTTGTCCCCTCTAGACTATGGGTTCTTCAAGATGAGGACTCAACCTAATTGATCTCTGTACCCCAGGGAGGGCCAGAATTGGTCCCAATCTATGCCTTTAGAATAAAAAGCAGCCATTCTAGGGCCCTGCCTTCAGCACTAAGACTAAATTAATTCCATGAATGCCATATATTTCACTTGTCAGAGTAGCTGTCCCAGTTCCTCCCGTGCTGTCTCAGCACTTTCCCGCTCTTTTCTTTTTTTTATGGTTATTACATTTTAATATATATTAAATATTATTATTTTTAACCTCTTTATTAGAGTATAATTTCTTTACAATGCTGTGTTAGTTTCTGCTGTATAACAAAGGGAATCAGCTATACGTATACATATATCCCCATATCCCCTCCCTTTTGCATCTCCCTCCCACCCTCCCTATTCCACCCCTCTAGGTGGTCACAAAGCACTGAGCTGATTTCAGTCAAGCTCATCACTTTCTTCACTTGTCTTCATGGAAAACCATGTTCCTATTTCAAAATGATGGTGGGGTGGGGTTGGGGAATATTATTCATTGAAAAAGAAAAAGAAGAAAATAATGGAGGGACTTCCCTGTGGCACAGTGGTTAAGAATCCGCCTGCCAATGCAGGCAACACAGGTTCGATCCCTGGCCCGGGAAGATCCCACATGCCGTGGAGCAGCTAAGCCCGTGAGCCACATATACTGAGCCCACGTGCTGCAACTACTGAAGCCTGTGCACCTAGAGCCCGTGCTCCGCAACAAGAAGCTCGTGCAGAAGCTCATGACTTCTGTGGTCCGGGGCCAAAGTCAAAGACTCCCAGCAGCTAAGGGTGACCTGAGACCTAGTGGTTCCCAAGGCGCTTTTCTCCCTCCAGCAGTCAACTTGGATCTGATTATTCTACCCATTCCAGGAAATTCCCTGGAAGGCAGCTCTGTGGAACTGAACTGGGGGATTTCACAAAGGGTGATTTGTTCTTGCACTAAAGGCTCCAGTTAGCTACCTTATTTCTTCCCAGTCTTACCCTTTTCCAATGCCCTTTCAGTACAATATTCACTGGGAGGGAGCTTGTCATTCCAGCACATTTTTTTTCTTCCAGCGCTTTTGTCTTCTCATTTTATTCTAGCAAGGAGAGCTGCCCACCTTTACAGCCACCAGAGTAGTGGGTGGTCGGGAGAGCAGGGGCTTGGATTGGCAATGACAGCGGGGGTTGTTGAACTCTGGTGGGCTTGAAGAATGAAAATTATAGTTCTTAGAATGATGTTTGGGGGGCAGTGGTCATGTTGATACCTTTTGTCAATATCCAGCTTGCGATGGGAGCCAGCTCTTAGTGAAAGGTCTTAGGAGGATCCCTGGCCCAGTCCTCTCAAGTGGGCAAGTATTAACCATCTAGGATGATTCAAAACTCACCTAGGATGAGAGAAAGTGTGGCTGAACCTGCTCATTGGCAAGAGGGCCATTCCCTACCCTCTTCTCCATTGCCCACAGGGTCACAGGGTCTCAGCTTCCAAACCAAGTAGGCTCATCAAGCAATTTCCTCCAGAATAAAAACAGGTTCTAGCATCTTTTTGAATTTAAAAAACTAACCTTGATGGTACTCTATGTGTTATGCACTATTCTGAGAACTGTACATCTATTTCCTCACTTAAAGCTTAAACAACCCAAAGAGATGGATACAATTATCACCCCCATTTTACAGGTAGAGAAACTGAGCTCTGTTCTAAGCACTTTACATGTGTCAGGTCCTAGAGATCAGATGGATCTGTATGACCGTCAACGTGAGGCTAGCAGACCTGGGAGGCAGGTGCCATGCTCCGTGTGCTTCCACCATGCGCCATTCACTTCAGTTATTTCTACTCCCAGAAACAACAACGGCCACGTCTGACAGTGACAAAGCGACAACTGAGTGCCCTTAGGGCAAGAACGACTCCTCTACTTGCCCGGTCTGTGGAGTCATTTGGGGTGCTGCTCTTGACTAAGTGGCTTCCAAACTGTTCTCCCACCCTCCCAGAGAACCTGTCAGCCTCTGAGATTCCCTAGAAAATGTATTTCCAGCCAGAGGTGTATTCAGCCGTTGCAGCTGAAGTCACTGGTTGATACATGTGTACAACACGTGTTAGTTTTCTCTTCTCTGCAAGTTTGCATGGTGTATCAAGATTTTAAATGTTGTTTCACACTTACATCCCTTATTAAGAATCACAAATTTCATGATGTCATCACATAGACTCTTGGAAAGTCTCAAGTGAGTTTTCTTAACAGAAAAAAGGTGTGTCATCATGTGATTCTCCAAGCTGAGATTCCTGTTGGAACGTAAACAGCACTATTCCTTCTTTGATGTCTCCGAGGACAAAGAGGAATGGGTGAGGGTTTTCAGGTCTTCAACAGACTGTGAGTTTGGACTCCTCTGGGCACCTATTCCCGCCTCCTCCACTCACGAGACATACCCAGGATGATGATCCATCCTCTCTTCCAGCTGCCCAACTCACTTGACCTTGGGGTGGGGTAGGTGAGAGGATGTGTTGCCTTTGGAAGCCCATCTCCAGCTTGTTTAATTCTTCCTCCAAACCCATAGATAATTGTTGCAGGTTTTTTTCCCAGCTTCACTGAAGTATGATTGACAAATAAATATATATTTGAGGTATAAAATGTGATGTTTTGGTATAGGTATACATTATGAAATGATTATCACAATCTAATTAACATATTCATCTCACATAGTTATGTGTGTGTGTGTGTGTGTGTGTGTGTGTGTAGTGAAAAAGCTTGAGATCTACTCTCTTAGAAAATTTCAAATACACAACACAGTATTGTTAACCTTCGTCACCATGTTGTACACTAGGTCTCCAGAGCTTGTTCATCTTATAACCAAAACTTCACAACACCCTTTGACCAGCATCTCCCAGTTTCCCCCACCCGCCAAGCCCTGGTAACCACCATTCTATTTGCTGTTACTATTGATATAAAGTCGACTTTCTTAGATTCCGCATATAAGTGAGGTCAAGCGGTATTTGCAGACACAATTGTTGTTAAAAGAATGATTCCACAAAGTCCTTTATTACTCATTTATTATTTTTACAGTACAACTCATTTATATCTGTTATGAATATATTCCAAACTGGAGATTCACAGATGTTAATGAACTTGCTCACTGGGTCACTTGTCTCTTAATCCCACTACCTTGTGCTGTTTGCACTTTGATTCAAGGATGAAAAAGACAATGTGAACCCACGTGAATCAAGTTCAAGGACAAATGCTGTCAGGGACCAATTCTGTGCTTTGTGTGTGTGATCTGAGGGCCAGCCAACCACTGCCTCTCGGGGTAGCAACTGACTCCCTGATGGATTGATAAAAAACACATATTAAAATGATGACTCATGTAGTAAAAATAAATTGCTTCATTATTTTTAAAAAACTGTGAGAAAAATGTTAGATTAACATTGCATTTATTAAATGCCTCTTAAAGTTATACTCTAGGTTTAACATTTTACTTCATACAATTTTAATTTGCCATACAGAACATTTATCTATATACATAAGTACTTGCCTTTTAAAAATCCACAAAAACAGAGTCATTCTGTGCAGTACAGATTCTACCTGAGATGCTTGAGTCACAGTCTTAGGAGTTGTTCTCAGGAGGAATGGGATGCCAGGAAGTAAGTCAACATGGCTCCTGCTGCATCCTTTCCATCGGGGAGTGTGCACTTCTGGGTTGAGCTTGTTTCCAACAAGAGCTAAAATGCACAGAAAGCTGTCGAGCCAAAGAAAGAATGTGTTTTGCCAAAATATTTGATATATACTTGGCCTTGTCTGCCAGGTCTATAAGAGACACAGATGTGGCATGAAACAGAACAACATAATCGGTGACATGGGGCTAAAGAAAGACCCACTGAATGCAGCATCACTGTGGATTGAGAGACACTGTTTTTTGTAACACAAAAGTGTGTGTACATGCTCTTCCCTTTACAGTTGCAGCAGTATTTTCAATTACTTTTAAAGCAGTATTTTCTGAGAAAGAACTGCATTTTACTTTACTGCCATATAGTTTTCTAGATATTTTTGCTTTCCACCATGAGAGGAAAATCAAGTTCTTCCTGGATGAAATAGGATATTTTGCATTTTGCTATTACATAAAGCATTAAACAGGAAGTCTGAGTCCTTTTTTATACCACTAATAAGATAACGTGGCTAAAAAGGCTTTCAGAGTCACTCTTCAATTCTTTCCAAAGCATTGTCAAAGTTTTTGTAATTTTTGTAAATTTTTTAACATATCAATATTATTAACCACATCAGCGCCAGCCTTTCAAGTCCCTACACAAACCTTCAGTGACTTTTCACTCAGATTTAATTTAAAATCCTTTGAATTAGAGGATACAGAGCTCAAAATAATCTGACTCTCCACTCCCAATTCCCTGAACTAAGCTCTCACCACCTCGACTCTGCGTCCATCAGCCATTTTGGACAACTTTCTTTCCAAATAAGTGTATCTTGCTCTTACCTCTGAGTGCTTGCACTTTGCCTGGAACACTGTTCCTCAGCTCCAGGTAGGAGCGAGCTCCCCCTCTTACCTGCTTCTTATGTCACTCTCCCTGACCACGCTTTTGAATATTGCAAGTCCCTCCTCACTTTTTTCCCCTGTAGCACTCATCACCACCTAATATGTTATATAACTCACTTATTTCATGTTTTGTATATAAATGTCTAGTGGAAACCAAGCACTCTGAAAATACCAATTGCTTTTATTTGTTTTCTGTTTGCATTTAACTTGAGCATCCCCAAAACCTAGAACCGTGCTTAGCACAGAGGTCGTCAATAAGTCTTGTTGAATAAATTTCTAGTGTTTTAAAATAAACAAATATATATATTAAAAAAAGAAAAGTATGTGTACACATACATACACTTATACATACATATGTATGTATGTGTATCCTTTCAAGTATCAGAAATCTATTTGAAAGTGTGCCTCAAATATTATAAGGTCATAAACCATCAGAGAAGGAAAATAGAGAGCCTTTAGGAGTTGGAAAAGGGAAATTAGGTTCTGGGTCATTCCCATACTCAGCCTTTGAGTGAGTATGATGGTGGGTACAAGTTGGCATAGTAAGAGGATTTCCTAGAGCAAACAAGAATAAAGTGGGGAGACAGGGCATAGCAGGTTTATGAGTAAAATATGAGGGTCATAAGCAGTCAATAATTCAGTAGACATGTCACTTATAAGAAGAGCGATATGGAGGATCTATTTAGATACATAGGCCAGAAAGTCCTTAGGGCTAGAGGTGCATGGTCAATGGCAAAGGTGCAAAATCGGAACTACAGAGAGAGCGGAGGCAGGGATGAAACATCATGGTAATGAAGATACAAAGGTGTTGCAAGAAGAAAATAGCACCTCAGCCCCCAGCCACCTCCAGGGCTCCTCAGGGCTCTCTGCAGCATCGTGTGAAGCCTTGGGACCAGCCTCCTCTTTGGTCTCCACCAGCTTTGACCTTAAACACTTAAATGAGTCTTCTTGGGGGAAGATTCTCACAAATTGATTTTTACTAAATCCATTTCATCTCTGAAAGGGGACATAAAGAACAAAATGTTCCTAACACAGGGAGCCACTTCATGGGGTATCCTGGTGAGGATCCAGAACTCGGCAAGCAACCCCAACAATAAGGCAGAGTCTTGAGAAGAAGACAGCCAGGTTACCCAGTGGATTAGCAGGGAGCTATTTCTGAAGACTTTCTGCAGGTAGGCAGGAGGCAAGCCTGAATCTTAATCAGAACTGGTCCCTAGCATCCATTCTCATGTCCAGCCAAGACTACATCCCACAAGGATGTACCTAAGTGGAGAACAGGCTGTAGCTGTAAGGGCTGCTGAAGGAAACAGGATTGTCAACCAGGGGCAGGCAGAAAGGAGCCAACCTTGGGTGAGTGATTTCTTACATATGAGACACTATGCTAGACTGTCAATTTTTGTCATCTTTTTTAGTTCTTACCACATTTTGATGAGGGTAAGTTTATAATCCTTATTTAAGTGACAAAGAAGCTGAATTTCAGAGAGGTTAGGTACTTCATTCTAGATCACAGAATGATGACAAAATATGAACCCAGAAATGTCTGACTCCAAAATTTATGCTGTTTTCAACAAACCTAGTGGGTTCCCTGAAGGATTCTCAAATTAGCTTATTAATTCTTCACTCAATGCATCTATGTTTTAACCAAAAAACTAGAAAATCTCCAGATGTTTAAAAATTAAGCAACACATTTTGAAATAACAATTAAATCAGAAAATATTTTTAACTAAATGATCATGAAAAGAGACATATCCAAACATTTTAAGAGCTGCAGCTAAAGCAGCACTCAGAGAAAAATTTATAGTGCTAAAATGTACATATAAGAAAAGAAAATGTACTGAAAAATCAATGATCTAAACTTCCATCTTAAGAAGCTGAATAAAGAAACCCAAAGAGATTAGAAGGAATATCTATATCTCTAATAATAAAGACAAAAGCAAAACCCAAATAAGTAGAAAGAGAAAATCAACAAAGTTAAAGGTTGGTTCTTTGAAAGAGTAGTAAAAATGATAATCCCCAAGCAAGACTAATCAGGTAAAATTCAAGTGAGAAATAAATTGTCACATCAAGAACAAATATATATATATTAACTGCCTCCTACAGAAATAAGACACTGAGAATGAGGAGGAGAAGGAAGAGGAAGAGGACAAAAAAAGTATCTGTTTTGAAGCCATCTAGAAAATCACATTTCAGATTCTATTGTATTTAATTTAATCCAACATGCATTTATTGGAAGAGAACATAAGGGCTGTCCATCTGGTTTTATCAGTCTAGAAAGAGAGAGCACATGAATTTTGGAGTTCAAGAAAGCTGAGTTCAAATTCATTCTCTACCTTGAACTAAATGTATGATTTTGGGAAAAGTATATAAACTCTCTGAACTTCCTTTTTCTCATTTGAAAAATGGGGGATAATAATATCAACTTCATAGGGCTATCGGAAGGATTAGAGATAAAGCACCAAGCATGTGGGTAGCTTATATCTTACAGAATATTTTTCCCAACATGACCCATAACCATGGCATTTATAGTTTATCTGTAGGAAGGGTACAAAAATATATCCTGAAACAAGGTCATTCATTTGGAAATGTAATCTTTTCTGAAAAGTCTGGGCATTTACTTTTCTTGACCTGCCAATAAGAGAGGCTTGGAGCAGTCATTCTTCAATGGAAAGGATGTTACCAACATATTAATAACATAAAGCATCATATGAAAATTAAAATGAAATAATATAAAATTTCCACTCTAATTTTATACAATAATTAATCTCTCTTGACTATTAGGAGATCGAAATAAAAACTATGCCAATAACATAAGTTATTTTAAGACTCTAGAGGAAAAGGCTCCCATCTCCAGAGTTGATATTATGACGGAGAATTCTCCTGAATCCTCAGCTTTCCACCAGCGTGTCTCCTGAGTCATGCATTTTGATGTATACTGCAGGGCCTCAACCACACAGACTGGCTCATCTGCAAGATGAATCCTCAGGCTTTTTCACACACTGAAGGAACTTGCCAGAGCTATGACGAGAAAGGAAAAAAGGAGATCAAGAGGCAGTACAATACACCTATGGTCAACTCACCAATGAAAGAAGCCCCTTTGTTAACGACAAAACTACGCATGGACCACTTAGCATCCACACAAGTTTCTTTCCTGCAGTGACGACAAGGAGAAAGGTCAAGTCCAAGAGTGAATGACTGAAAGTACAGCCCAATTTAGCTTCATTTCATTTGTAAAGCCATAGAAATAAATAACTGATGTTTGATGATAATATGTGGAGATGAAAATGTCTGGCTCACACAAGTCACAGATATGTGCCACGAATGTCAGCTGAGAGTCAGGAAGCAGCAGAAGCAGCAGCCTAAGAGGAGGGACCTCCATATTTTCTGCTGAGGATTTGCTTTCTCTTCAAAAACTTCCTGAGGAAGTGTTGGGTCTAAGCGTCAGGCAGCAAGAGGTCATAGACTCTCTGGGAGATGGCTGGCGGCCATCAGCAAAAGGACCGCAATCCCTGGCACAGAAAGAATCCTAGATAAGTATTAGCAGGTGAATGACTCTTGCTTTCATAAAAATCAAATAACACAGCCACAGGGTCCAATGGGAGTGGTTAGCACATGGAGGAGAGGGGTGGAGAGCAGGGTAAGTGGTTCCTTAGATTGCAGCTGAATCTGTTTTTGCTAAATGTGAGTCAAGAGAGAGAGAGCGAGAGGCTTAGAAGCAGCTACCAGTACCCCTGGATTTCTAGGATAGGCCATCTCAGGCTCATCTCTAGCCAACTGTCATGACCAGTTGGGTATAGTGGCTCTAAGTAGAGAGTCAAGCCATCCTCACCAATACAGTGATCTGAGATTCCCCACATGAATACATTCTAGGAGGGAAAAGTATCTTCTTCCTTAAGGAAATAATGCTTCAGAAAAGGAATCTTTAGAGGACTATTTAGGATTTTTGAAGCCACCTTTGCTTTACAGTAAATGAAGAGAATAGGAAGACATTGCTTAATTAGTTTCTCATTTATTGGGAAGTCAATTTTAGTAAAGGAGCAGCAATGGTGCTGTTAAGATAATCTCTCTCCAATGATATATAAATACCCACATCCAATGTTCCAGTAAAATGGACACACTTGTGATATGTTGGATAACACATTGAGGATAGAGACAGAGTATCTTGAAATAACGTAAAAGGAGAAATGCACCTTTAGGGTTTTTTAATATGCCACTAGAGCACACTAGCCAGAAAAAGCAACCTGACTATTTGCTTTTTTTAAAGTAATCTAAAAAGTAGTCTTTTAATTCCACTGGTTAAAACATATCTTAAGAAATTCTGGGGACATCCCTGGTGGCGCAATGGTTGGGAATCCGCCCGCCAATGCAGGGGACATGGGTTCGATCCCTGGTCCGGGAACATCCTACATGCCACAGAGCAACTAAGCCCGTGCGCCACAACTACTGAGCCTGCGCTCTAGAGCCCATGAACCACAACTACTGAAGCCCGCGAGCCTAGAGCCCATGCTCTGCAACAAGAGAAGCCACCACAATGAGAAGCCCACGCAAGGAGGGAGCCCACACATAGCAACGAAGACCCAACGCAGACAAAAATTTAAAAAAGAAAAAAAAGAAAATCTGTGTATATTTTACAAAACTGAGTGTGTGTATGGAAAAAATGACTTTAAGGATATACAACCATATGTCAATCGTGTTTGTCTCTGAGTAATGAGATTTATTAAAAGGTAATAGAATCAGTAGAAGGTCTAATCCATGTAAATGTAATTACAATTCTGTTTGCTTATTAAAAAAATCACACTGAAACAGCGGGACAAATTTGGCTGAATCGGAAAGTATGTTTGGGATGGAGTGATTTAAACTACCGTCTACATCTATATCCATGACATTCACTTTGGGCTCCCCTAGAGACAAGCAGCTTGCAAAGCCACAGAACTCTTAGACACAACAAGGGCTCCTGGTAATTCAAGGAGGCATGCCGAGTATATCATGACCTCATGGGTGGAGAAAAACAACAGGGATTTCAAATATGATCCCCAAGTTTAAGGTCACATGAGCTGGTGCTCTGAGTGACAGGTGCTGGCTTATGAATCACGTCTTCCTAGGTGAGCCACTATACAAGTCCAGGTGGGACTTGTATTATAATCTATTCCCAGGTGGAGAATGAATGAGCTCACCCAGAGCCTGCAGTTTGGGCCATTCATAAAAAAATGGGGAATGCTTAATGTAAGAAAAGAGATAAAAGAGTGTTGGGGACGACTCATCTACATTCCCCAATCTTGTCCTAGGTTTTAGCATTCCATTTTCTCAATGCAAAGTATCTTTGAGTAACTTAACCTGGTCAGATGTTTGCCATGTTTCTTTTATAGTTGTTCCTTTGTTCTGTTTGTTTTCCCATCTAACTGCTGTAGAAGGCTTCTGTTATTTTCTGGCAGTTTCCAGAGAGAAGCCAGCTGACTGATGGGGAATTCAGGTCATTTGAGAGACAAAGGCCTCAGTGAATGTTCTTTGAATCTGTCCTTCTGTTTTTCTGACATGGTTGGTGGGAAAGGGAGGTGATAGGGAAGTGATGGGGAAAGTATCCTAACGTTTCAGCTTCTACATTCCTTAAGAAAAGTTTTCTCTCTGCATCTGTCTTGTTCCAAGCTATTACATATGGGAAAATTTCCAAAGATGCTTTTAGCAAAGACCCCTGTCTATATTACGTATTGGCCACAACTTCTTAAAAATAGTGAGGGGAGAGGGGTCCCAGTTTTGATAACAGGGTTGCAGGTGACTTTAAATATATATACCTATCCGTAATGTAAACTTTTCTCCAATAAACATGTATTACTGGTAAGTATTTTTTTTAAGATTTTACATTTTTTCATTAGAAAATGATAAAGC
Organism: Phocoena phocoena; assembly: GCF_963924675.1. Classification (NCBI taxonomy): domain Eukaryota; kingdom Metazoa; phylum Chordata; class Mammalia; order Artiodactyla; family Phocoenidae; genus Phocoena; species Phocoena phocoena. Next base: position 96,176,417 of record NC_089223.1, read on the forward strand.
TTGGTAAACTGCCATTTGGCAACTTACCAAGTGTTAGGCGTCTACACTGAGACCCAACTAAAGAAACCTCACCTGCAAAATTATGCCAAATCACAAGGATTTTATAAATCCTTTGCATATGGCAAAACGTGCTTCTACTCCTCTGAAAGCTACGAGTTCTGGGTCAGGCCTCTCATGTGGGAAACCAGGAAAGATGCCCTCAAAGTCTGGGTCAGCTTTACAGGAAAATAACTGCTTGAGTCAGGTGTGGAAGGAAGAGAAAGAGGAAGGAAGGTGGACAGCAGGAGGCCACTGGCTGGAAACACCTTCTGGGCTGAGCTGGGGGAAGAGCAGAGCTCACCATAAGTCAGCACCCAGATCACCATCAAGGCCCAAGGGAAGATGCCTGTGGATGGCTAGACAGCCATTTCTTCTTCAAGAAGACATCAATTACCTGTAGTTATCCTGGCAAGTAAATTTGATATTCCTTTGCGTTATAATCCATCTCAGATCATTTATGGAGGAACCCGAGCAGGAGTCACTGGGAAAAAAAAGAAGAAAATGTTAAAATAGCAACAGCTCACAAACATTTCCTGAGTCTCTTGGTTTCTTCCAGGTAGCAGGCCCTGGTCAAGGCCCTGGGGTAAAGAGGTGAAGCAGAGGTAGCTTCTAAGAGCTCACAGGTCAGCAGGGGAGCCAAAGGTGTGAACTACGTAGATACCTACCATGGAAATAAAATTAAGAGACTGTTGGAATGGGGTAAATGTAGAGTAAGGCCCCATTCATTTCCTGAGCCAGTCCTTTCTCAATGCATTTCTGTGACTGTGGACTCTTTCATGGACTGATTCCTGAAATAACCCTGAGAATATATGGGTACAAGGTAGTAACATATACCTGGGAAATTTTCCAAGGTCATGGATCACCCAAGCCTGTAGCGTATGAACCTTCGTTGGATTCAAGTTATGGACTTCCACACGTCCAAAAGTGCTAAGATGGAAGAGACAAAGAACATTGTTAACCCCAGACAAAATTTTTCGGGCATCCACAGCCCCTGCGAAAAGCCAACAGGCGGGGTGCCATTGGTTAGCACTTACCCTTTGGATGCGATCCGTGATTTGCATTAAAATCAGACATCTTTACCCATTCAGTGTGACCCTAAATGAGTAAGATTCTCAAAAGAAGATTCTTAATCTGTACATTGATGTTGATTCCTTAAGTCCTTGCTATTCCAAGAGTGGGCCTTAGACCAACGTAATGAGCTCATTAGACCTGCGGAATCTCTGCCCGCCACCACCTGCTGGATCAGCACCTGCGCCGAACAATCGCCGGGTGATCAACTCACTCTCTGAGTCTGAGAAGCACATCGCTGAAAGACCCCGATGTCCTGCTCTAACCCCAGCCTTAAACTCTCCCCACTAGTCTCTACCACTCCTGTTACGAGTACTTGGATCCCTAATATCGGATTACAAAATTCTGGAATGTTAACACCTGTACCCATAAACCTACAAGGTTGGGGTCAGAAGAAGACAGAAGGACAAACGTTTCTTGGTGGAATTAAACATTGAAAGAGGAGAGAAGGAAAATTAATTTGGGGCACGTGGAGTGCCTGGGGCACATTAATACATGCTCCCTCCTCTCAATCAGACTTATCCGGGGAAAGACTGAAGAAGAGAGACTGGAAAGGTAATCAACTTGGTAAAAACTCTAAGTATGGAAGGGTGTTAGAGAAGGAAGGCATGAGTGTGACCAGAGTCAGTGGTTAAAGGAGTAGATGTGGAATCTAGAAAAATGGTACAGATAAACTTATTTGCAAAGCAGAAATAGAGTCACAGAAGTAGAGAACAAACTTACGGTTACCAAGCAGGGGAAGGTGGGGTGGGACGAACTGGGAGATTGGGACTGACATATATACACTACTATGTATAAAATAGATAACTAATGAGAACCTACTGTATAGCACAGGGAACTCTACTCAGTGCTCTGTGGTGACCTAAATGGGAAGGAAATCTAAAAAAGAGTGGGTATATTTATATGTATAACTGATTCACTTTGCTGTACAGCAGAAACTAACACAACATTGTAAAGCAACTATACTCTAAGAAAAATTAATTAAAAATATGGAATTTCCCTAGTGGCACAGTGGTTAAGAATCTGCCTGCCAATGCAGGGGACACGGGTTCGAGCCCTGGTCCAGGAAGATCCTACATGCCGTGGAGCAAATAAGCCCGTGTGCCACAACTACTGAGCCTGCACTCTAGAGCCCGCAAGCCACAACTACTGAGCCCACGTGTCACAACTACTGAAGCCTGCGTGCCTAGAGCCTGTGCTCCACAGCAAGAGAAGCCACTGCAATGAGAAGCACGTGCACCACAACGAAGAGTAGCCCCCACCTGCTGCAACTAAGGAAAGCCCACGCAGCAACGAAGACCCAACGCAGCCAAAAATAAATTAAATAATTTTTAAAAATTAATAAAAAAATAAAAAACAAAGGAGAGCACAATAACTGATACTCATCCAGCACTTTCTCTGTCAGGCACAGGGCTCAGCATTTTTCATACATTATCCCAGTTAATTTTCATACCACCAGCACCTCCTCAGGTACATACATACTACAGGGGCCCTGCTAAGGTCACATAGGTGAGATGTCATGACCTCTGGAGTCCCCGCTTTTAACCACTATAATAAACCACTGACACTGTCTGCAAAGAGGTAATGAAGGTCAAACGCCCAGCAGAACTCCTGCTGTTCCCAATAGTAGACTTACTGCTGACTTGGGATTCATACCGTCCAGGGAGGAGAGAGGAGTCGGGCAGATCTTTGTGGGTGGTAAGACTTTAGACAGTCAGAAGGAAGGAGGGGCCAGGTCATATGGGGGAGCAGCGTGAACAAAGGTGGAAAATGGGCAGGATGGAGTGTCATGGGAGAGAGAGCTGAGAAGATTATAGCAGGCGTCGTAAAGCCAAGAGGAGGAGCTGGACACGTGCAAGGGCCATTAGGACTTTTGCAGGATTTTAAACAATGGAGAAACCAGACAAAAGTGTTGACTTCGAAAGACAAAGCTCACCATAGAATACAAACATTTTACCTTTTTTAGCCTGGATTCAGTACTGACCTTCAACATGAAAAGCATATTTTTCTAAAGATGAATTGGCCCATAGGAGACTGTGCTAACCCTTACAAATAGGATGCAAAGAAATAAGTACCTCTTTCTATCAAAGGCGTTACTGATGGATCCATTGAGCACCACCTGGACCACACCACAGGCATTTTCTGCAAACTTAAGAACAGAAACACCATTCCTCAGCATGCAAACGTAAGTGCTACGCCCCAGCACTTCCATCCCAAACAGCTCTTAGCATCATCTGGTGAAGGAGGAACGGCCTGTATGGCTCTAGCTCGGTCAGGCCAGATCTGTGTAATTTTCATCCCAAGCCATCGGAGGGATTATGCTTCCCATGAGAGCTTTCTGGAAGCAGTTGCTGCAGTCTGTGTCTGAACAATGAAGTTCAACATCATCACTGCTAAATTGGCGGTTCAGAAGGTGGAAGTCCAGGGAGCCCCCTGGCAGTCCAGGGGTTAAGACTCAGTGCTTCCAATGCAGCGGGTGTGGGTTCGATCCCTGGTCAGGGAATTAAGATCCTACATGCCACGTAGTGCGGCCAAAAAAAAAAAGGTGGAAGTCCGGATGACTAAGAGCAACATAAGGAGGAGGGAGGAAGGTAAAAGCACTTTCTTGGGGCCATGCACTGTAGACACTGCACATTTCATTTAGTGGGAGCAGAGTAGACACGTAAGGAGTAAGAGAAATGAAGAAAGAAAAAAGAAAACGTCAAGAAACAAGAAACCGTGGAGACATGGTGACACTGAAACCTGCAAAGGCATAAAGAGAAACGGGGAATGGATGAGTGTGTATTTTTGAGCAAGGGGTTTTAAAACTAAGCAATATACTTGTTTCCTCCAGGAGGCGCATCCAGATCCCTAGGACTAGCTCAGGTGTCCTTCACACATTATACAACTATACCGCATTGTGAGGTTGAGCTTAACGCGGGGTTAGCCACCGGTACCGAGAGTTCTGTGAGAGCTGTGAGCCTGGCTGTCCCGCTCGCCACTGCAGCGCTGGAGCCTCGCAGCTAGGGCACCCAGGGAGAATCCACGCATGGAGAAGAGACAAGGGAAAGGGGAGGCAGGAAGTCCAAATACTCTGAGATGGAGAGTATGGAAGAACCCAGGACAACAGAAGCCAAGTCCTGAAGGATGAATCAGATTCTGCCTGGTAGAGGTCGAGGCAGACGCAAACCAAAAGGCCCAGGAGCTTGCGAGAGGAGTGATGTTTGGGGGAAAACTTCAGTGGATGCTGAAGCTAGGTAGATTAGTTAGTTCACAGAGGGCCATGAATGCTTTGCCAAGGAATCCGGCCTTTACTCCGCAGGAGATAAAACACTACTGAACAATTTGAAAGGGAACTGTGAAAATCCTGTGCGGTGTCGGTCTTTCTCCTGGGGGTGATGAGCAGAGGACAGAGGCCCGATTACTATCAATCACAAGTGCTAACCCAGCAGAATGGGTGCCAAGCACTAACCCTGTCCTATGTAAGTCTCAACAGCCCCTGCAGAGTAAATCTTGGGTCAGTTTGCCCCAAGGTCATATCACTTGGAAGCAAGGAAATGAGCAGGTGGGGGGGTTGCCGGGGAGACGGAGGGGGCGGGGGGATCCAAACCACCAAGCAGCACTGCCTCTGGTGTCAGAAAAAGAAAAGATCAAGTCGGATGAAAGAAGCCCATTTACATCCATCTATCTCTGAGAACTTGGCCAAGATAAAGGTGCAGTCCCAGGGGAGCTCACAATGGTAGAGCACCTTCCTTCATTTTCCTGTGCTCCTGGCCCCAAGGACAGTGTGAGGAACACAAGTAGGTGCTTGACACATACAAAATGTGACTTGGCTTTCAACGTTTTCAGCAACAGCACTGCCACCAAACAGATCACAGAGTGATAACATACATAGAAACTATTCTCAGAAAAAGCAAACAAACAACGACAACCAAAAACTGCAGTGCCTCTGATTTTCACAGCACATAGTAGGTACTCTACAAATATTTGTTAAAGGAATGCATTCAGGTAAACCATACCAGGGTTTACCTGAATCTCCTTAAGGTAGGTGAGGCTCTCAGCTCTGCTACTCACTAGCCCGTTGACTTTGAATGAGTCACTTAACCTCTTAAGTTTCCTCACCTGGAACATGGACATTTGTACCTTCTCATGCCACCTGTTGTGATGACTAAACAAAATGACACAGGTGACACAACTGGCCCAGGACTTGTCATGAATATGCACTTAACATATGTGAGTTCTCACTTCGCCCAGCTCATCCGATGTCTGAGTTAATTTTGGAGAATTCTAAGTAGTGTAGTTTCATTTTCTCCCGTGTTTTCCATTCATTTCTTTTCTTTCTTCCTTTCCTTCCCTTTTTTTCCCTTGTCCGCTTACAAATAAGCAACTTACAAGAAAAATAAATATGCACAAAGACAGCTTAGAGTGAGGTCAGAAATAGATAGCGGGGAGGATGGTATTTCCCAGCCTGGATTCTGGATCTGGAGTCAGATAATTTGGATAAACACCAAGCTCTGCCACTTCCTGTGTACATTTAGTAGAAGGCTTATTTACCTGCACCTCCATTTTGTCACCTATAAAATGGATGTGATACTCATGGTGCCTACTTCATAGGGTTCCAGTGAGGATGAAAGATTTGAATCCATGTAAAGACCTGAGGACTGTGCCTGGCACACAGTAAACGGTCTGCAAATATAGATTATTAAGACTGTCCCAGGAACCTAAGATTGGCCAATACCAGGATCAGAGGATTTAAAAAACCCAGAGATGGGCAACCAAAGCCAAAAAATGGATAAGAGCAAGAAGTCTTCAAATAGAGCTCAGCGACCTTCCACGAATGCCCACAAATTACACATGAAAATATTCTAGCATGTGCTTATGAACATTTTTCTGAGGAAAGAATACTAAACTTCTGTTTCTAAAATGATCTGTGACCCAAATGAGTTAAAACCAACCACTTACTGGATGACCTCTTAAGCTCTTTGGTCTCCAAGATTCTAGAATTTCACTTGTGGTACTCACCCTTTTGGACACCAAGTCCCAGAATACAGAAACAAAGTTGTTGCTGCAGTCTTTCTTCCAGTGTGGACAAGATTGATAGTTCATTTCTAAAAGACATAGTTTACAGAAAAGTAATTAAAGTGGAAAAGAAAAGGTATAATTGATCTCTGTTCTTCGCGGGCTATTGGATCCCAGTGGAGCTGCTTTCCAGTGGCATCCCTGCCAAGATGGAGGATGGAGAATGGACACATCTCAACCCAATTTAACTAAGTGCCCCCTGAATCCCTTCCAAGTCCTTACCTTACCCTCCAAATCCCAGACAGGAACACAGTGACCAGCTTTGAGTCATCATTCTGGGAAATTACAGCAAAAGTTCATCTGACAGAGACAAGCCCCCCCGTATTATTTCCGCTTCCAGGAAGAATTAGAGATAATTTCCTCCCCCACCACCTTCTGTCTCCACACCCTTAGGCTCAGATGCCCTCAGAGTCTTTCTATACTCGCCCCATCCAGACAGGCTTAGCTGTCAGTGAGGAACCACAGACATAAGGCATGAACACATAGTTTCTGTGATACTTCTTCCAAGGATATCTGCTTTAACGCGCCAGCGTTTATTTTTTTTAATTTTTTTATCGAGGTATAATTGACAAATCAAATTGTAAGATAATTAAATGGTACAGTGTAATGATTTGATATGCATACACATTGTGAAAAGATTCTCCATCAAGTTAATTAATATGCTTATCACCTCATATTCTATTTTTTTTTTTTTGATGAGAACTTTGAAGTTCTACTCTCTTAGCAAATTTCAATTACACAATACAGAGTTAACAGTTATAGTCACCATGTTACACCTTAGATTTTCAGATCTTATCTGTCTTATAAATGAAAATTTGTACCCTTTTACCAACTTCTCCTTATTTCCTCCACTTTCCAGCCTCTGGAAACCACTTATCTACTCTGTCTTTATGAGTTCCACCTTTTTTTTTTTGATTCCACATATAAGTGATACCATGCAATATCTGTCTTTTTCTGTCTGATTTATTTCACTTAGCATAAAGTTCTCCAGTTTCACAGTGTTGTCACAAATTATGGGATCTCCTTCTTTTTAAAGGTTGAATAATATTCCATTGTGTGTGTGTATTTACATATATATACGTACATATATATACACATATATACACATATATGTACATACATATATATATATATGTATGTATATATATATATATATATATATATATATCACATTTGCTTTATCCATTACATTTGACTACACAAACATTTATTGAGCGTTAGGCCCTGGAGATAGAGAGATGAATTAGATAAAGGGCCTGCCTTCAGAGGCCACATAATCTACTATAATCAAATAAATCAGAGAAAGAGCAACTTGGGTTGGGGGTGGTGTGCAGCACCATGTGGGAAGGTTGACGTTGAACTTGGTTTTGCAGGATGAATAGAAGTCTTCAGACAGACGTGCTAGAGAAAGGGGCTCCATGCCGAGAGAGCATGTGCAAAGGCACCGGGTTGAGATTTGTACTGCCAGAGTAGAAGGGATAAGGAGGGGATAGATGGAAGATGAGACATATGAAAGACAAAGGCCAGGCCAGGCCAAGGAATTCCGACTGTATCTTAGAGGCAAACAGAGCTATTGGGGTTTTAAGTGAGAGACAGAAACAATTCCATTGTGGTGTCCAGACGGAGGCTGACCTAAAGGGGTCAGGGGTGAGCAGTTGGGATCCGACAACAGTCCAGCAAGAAAGGAGGGGGCCTTAGTGATCTGGATTCAGGCAGTTGTAACAGGCACAGGAAAGAAAGGATGAACTGCTATAGGTAAATGACTAGTTGGTGACAGATTGGGAATGGCAGAAGAGGATGGAGTGAGAATGAAGGCAGAGTCTGGGATTGTCTCACCTCAACTTTGCATCATCCAGCAGGTAGGGGAAGTGCGGGGTGAGAAGCCCTGGAACCCTCTCTTGGTGTCCCAGAGGTCAGGCATGCGGCAGCCACCTACTTCCGCTGTGGGTACACGTACAGCTGACCCTGCACAAATACCCATCTTTCTACTTCCACTTTGTTATAGGTTGAATCGTGTACCCCCAAAAGATATGTTGAAGCCCTAACCCCCAGTACCTGGGAATGTGATCTTTTTTTTTGGAAAAGGGTGTTTGCAGATGTAATCATGTCAAAATGAGGTCATTAGGGTGGGTGGGTCCTAATCCCATAAGACTGCTCTTCTTATAAGAAAGGGAAGTTTGGTCACAGAGACAGACAAGCACAAGACGCACAGGGAGAAGACAGCCATGTGAAGATGGAGGCAGGGACTGGCGTGAAACAAGGAGCACCAAGGGTTGCCAGCAAACACCAGAAGCTAGAAGAGGCCAAGGACTCTCCCCTGGAGCCTTCAGAGAGAGCACAGCCCAGCCAACACCTTGATCTAGGACTTCTAGCCTCCAGAACTGTGAGAAAATAAGTTTCTATTGTTTTAATGCCACCCAATATGTGTTACCTCGTTACGGCAGCCGCAGTAAAATAATATAACCACAGACGTGGGCTTGACTGCCAATGACCAGAAAGAAAGTTCTAGATCAGAAACACTTCTGGGGATGAGGAAGTAATCCTGGGAGTTTTTATAATAATTAAATGCATTAAAAACAAAACAGCACAAATTAGAAAAAAAATCCATGGACAGATGTAAATAATTACTGCGGAGTCAAAAGATAAATTTGAATCATCTCCAATAGATGCAAAAATGTTGACGATGATGAAATGAACATAATTTTGTAAGGTGCTACAAGGGTGCCCCTGTTCATAGGTTTTCATGAACATAAAGCTCTTTTATCTTCACAACCATATCCGGAGAGAAGTCTCTGAGTTTCACCTACCCTCTCCCCACAAGGATGCTCCCCCTTGCCACCTGCCCATTAAATAAAATTTGAACATCACAGAGAAAAAGAAAAGGAGAGAAATTTTACAATAAAGTAAGATAAATTAAGTATATAAAAAAAGCAGAATAAGAAGTTAATAAAAGGGAGAGATTAGAAGCTTATAACAGAAACTATGACTTTCATAATAAAACAAGTAAACAAGGCAAAACCAAGGTAGAAAAAAATTAAGGAAAAAGTGTTTAAGCCAGACAATAGAACAATTAAAATATAAAAATTAGGAACCAGAAAGGCAGCAAATAAAATAAGGAAAAGAGGTTAAAATCAATAAAAATTGAGGCCAAAGGAGAAGGAAGTAGACAGAATAAAACAACCTAAACAGGATTCAGTTGAATAGAAAGCAAAAATAAAGAACTCTAAAAGGTAAACTGATGAGAAATAGATTTTTTAATTTCTCCAATCTTTTCTAAGAAAGAACTGACGTGGTATATTGAAAAATAAAACTAAAAGCAAAGTTTATAGGAAATACATTTAAGCTAAAAGGGTTAAATGAATGACCTTGAAAAGTTAACTTGCAATAAGGGAAATTTAAAAAGGAAAGCAAGAAATATGGCAAAAACTATAGAAGTTAACCAAAAAGAAAAAGAGTAAATGGAGAGATATATTTATATGCCATATTTCTAAGTGCAAAGAGTCTGGATTAAAGATTAATTGAAAAGTTACAAAATAAAAACACTAGATGAAAATATAGAAAACTCTCCAATCTTGAGTAAGAAAAATTTAAGCAAAATATGGAACCCAACAGCCAAATAGGAAAGGATAGACAGATTTGTTGCATTTCTGTGTGGCAAAAGACAATATAAACAGTATTAGAAAAAAAACAGAAACTGAGAAAAATAGATTTGCCACCTTTGTGCCAGAAAACAGGCAGGATGACACGTGGTTAAGAACACGAGTTCTACAGCCAGTAATCGTGGGTCTCTCCCAGCTCTGCCACTCACTAGCCGGCAACCTACTTAACAGCCCTGTGCCTCAGACTCCTCCTTTGTACAATGAGATCATCACAGGGGCTGTGAAGGATTAAATGGGTGAATATTCATACAGCACATAGAACAACGGCTCATAAGTAGTAACTACTATTGTTAATTTATATTGAACTTCTATAAATAAGAAAATAATAGACATCCCAGTAAAAAGGGTTAATATATATGAACTGCCAGTTTACAATAGAAGTAGAAATATCCACCATTAAATATACAAATATACTCAGCTTCACAGCAAAAGAAATGCAAAAACAAGCCGAGGTATTATTTCTTTATCAAAATGGCAAGACATTTTTTAAAGTATTAATGTCCAGTGTTGGTGAGGGTCTGGGTAAACAGATTATCTCATATATTTTGAGAGTATAAATTGTTACCACCTTTCGAATAACAATTTGTCACTTTCCACCACAATTTGTTCCACACTGAAATTCCACCCATAGACATTTATCTTTCAGAAATACTTCCACAAGCATGCCTGTGTGTGTGTGCACTCATGTGCGTGTACAAAAGTGCTCCTTGCGATGGTGGTTGTAACAGCAAAAACATCTGAAAAACCTAAGTGTGCATCAATCGGAGGTTGTTCAGATAAATTATGATTATGTCCATAGAGCACATAAGATGAGGCCTTTTTAAAAAATATGGCTGTATTTATACCTACCAATTTAAAATGAATAAAGCAAGTTGCAAAACAGCATGTGTACATTTCAAATATACAGACTGTCCCCGACTTGCGATGCTTGGGTTTAGGATTTTTCAACTTTTTGACAGTGTGAAAGCAATATGCATTCAGTAGAAACCATAATTTGAATTTTGAATTTTGATCTTTTCTCAGAGTGGTGATATGGGGTCTGATCCTCTCTCATGATGCTGGGCAGTGGCAGTGAGCCTCAGCTCCCAGGCAGCCACACCAGCCAGCGGGTAAATAACCAAGACACATACAACCACTACACCCAGACAACCATTCTGTTTTTCACTGTCAGTACAATATTCAACAAATAACATAAGCTATTCAACACCTTATAAAATAGGCTTTGCGTTAGGTGACTTTGCCCAACTATAGGCTAATGGAAGTGTTCTGAGCACACTTAAGGTAGGCTAGGCTAAACTACGATGTACAGTAGGCTAGGTGGATTAAACGCATTCCTGACTTATGATATTTTCAACTTATGATGGGTTTATGGGGACATAAGGAAGATCTGTATGTATTTATATGAGCGCAAGGAAATGCAGGGTATGTACCAAATTGTTGACAACAGTCCCCCTCTGGGAAGGAGCATAAAAATTGAGGAGTGGGGGAAATGGAATTTTTACTTTTTACTTTGATGCATTTCTGTATATGCAAGTATTTTTCAATTAAGAGTATATCTTGGGCTTCCCTGGTGGTGCAGTGGTTGAGAGTCCACCTGCCGATGCAGGGGATGTGGGTTCGTGCCCCGGTCCGGGAAGATCCCACATGTCACGGAGCGGCTGGACCCGTGAACCATGGCTGCTAAGCCTGCGCGTCCGGAGCCTGTGCTCCGCAAGGGGAGAGACCACAACAGTGAGAGGCCTGCGTACCGCAAAAAAAAAAAAAAAAGAGTACATCTTTTTTGTAATTGGAAATAATGCAAATCCGGGTTGAAGAAGCTACTACAGTAAGTTTTTTTAAATAGTCAAAAGCAATAAAAATAAGAATAAAACTATATAAAGTAAAAATATCCACATTATAAATAAAAAGAGAAAAAAAGAAGTGAAATGATCTCAATCGGGCTTTCTCAGTAGAAAACATCTCCCCTCAGTGAGGTGTTCTGGGTCTTTCTGGACAAGGAAGGTGACCTCTGATCAATGGCAAAACCACACACTGGCCCTAGACACAGAGAAGCCCAGCATGTGGTCCCTATGGCTGTTCTGTGGAACAAGGACTTTGGCCTGGTTCCCTCGGAGTCCTCATTCTGTTCTAGAATTCTTTGGTCCTGAATGATGCCCTTATAGAAAGTAAAACACCAACAATTCAGAAGCCAGCTGCTCTTGTACTCAGAAAGGAGGGAATCAGGAAGCATGAACGGCCCTAAACTCTGAAGTCAATTTTTCTAGAAAACATGAGTTGGTCTACAGAATTCTGTTTTACATGAGCCTCAGTTGTCATTAAGGGTATAGATGCCATCAGGGTGGGCACCTGTGGCTCCTTCCTCCACACTTGTCTTCTGGGATCCCTAGCAGAGCTCAGGGCTCCTGCACCCTGCACGTCCCCAGGCGACCCCAAGTGGACCAGATCCTCACCATTAGAGCCTGCATCTCCGCACCAGTTAAGGTCATCCGCAATGTAACCCAGCAGTGTGTCTTCCAGGGTGAACATCTCTCGCCGGACCTTCGTGTACTGATGCGCCAACTCCTTGGTTTTGCTCCAAAAGACTGTCTAAGAGAGAATAAAGACAATCTATTATTGAGATCAATTTACTAAGTCAAAAAAACTCCACCGAATTTGTATCTTTTTAAATGAAAGAAAACACAGGAAGCATCAGAATAAATCACCTATAGTAAGAGTAGGTGTTGTGGGTTTCACGGATCTCTGTGTGTGAGAATGAGAGAGAGTACATGTGTGGAGGGTGTGTGTGTGTGTGTGTGTGTGTGTGTGTGTGTGTGTGTTCTCTAGGTCATGATGTAAAATGAAGTTATTATTCTGGATTGCAGGGAAAAAAGTCTGAAAGCCACTGATCAAAATCTTATAATAAACCTAAGCTCCAAACACATCTGGGCGAGGCATTAGGTAGTCCCAAATTCCTAAAGTTCTCGGCAAAACAATTTTTTCTAAGTGCTAGTTTCTGGGAGAAGTGCCCTTTGATTCTTAAACAGCTCCATAACCCCTGCTTTTTTCCCCGAAATTCCCCTATCCCCTTACCAAAAAAGGAAAAGAACAAATACAGTGAGTTTTTGCAGGGTCCCTTGTAAAGGTGCAGAAAGTCAAATTTCAGAACAATCTTCTCTTCCATGGATCTACTCATTCTTAGTAGGAGGCAGCGGAGGTTTGAAGCCAGGGCCCTGGAGTCATGCTGCCTTATGAAACCCAGCATCACTGCTCACTGGCTGTCTGACCTTGGACAACCAAAGAATTGCTAAGCCTCACTTTCCCCATCTGTAAAAGGTATTGATAATAATTGTAAGGAAGTCCTGAGATGCTGAGATGAAATGAGACAATGCAAATATGGTGTTTGTCCTGTGTCTGTGGGCAGTCACTTATTCAGCCAGTGTCCCCTGGTGATGATTTACCAACAGCTACTCTGTGTTGGGCTTTGGGCTTGGTGTACACCTCGGAGCTCCATAGTCGCTCCAGCTCTAACAATGGGAAGAGACTGTAATGTGTGGCTGTCTTAAGGGCTTCGTGAAGATGATTTGGGGCACATTGAATTTTCACCCTAAACACTGACTTTAGAAAAGATGCACTGCATTACAGACCTTTTCCAGTATAATTAATGTATTAAAATCCAGGCCTCTATGGCTCTAAATCTTGGGTCATTTACATTTCAACTGGTCACTTTCAAAACCATCAAACTTGAGTAATCACTGGTCACCTAAACTTGCCAAGCCTCAGTTTTCTCTCTAGTGAAATGGGATTGCTGATGTCTGACCTACCTATTCCACAAGTTGACTGTGAAAACCTAACAGGATAAAGGTTCAGAAAGTCATTTGGAAGCAAAAAAAGGCCCTCAGCAAATGCAAAATGGCATTGTCGTCGTCATCATCATCGTCATTGGAGGTCAGGGAGACTTTTGCAGTTCTATAAGGTGGATTATTTTTGTTGGGATTGGGTTGGGGTTTGTGTTAGGTTTGTTTTGCCTGTTTTTTGTCCGACTCTCCTTTCCTCTTTCTCTGTCCCTAGTTCTCTCTCTTACCTCCAGTCCCCAGATGTTCTAAATCCCAATGACATCCTGGTCTCCCAATGGACCCCAAGCTCCCTCCCTGCCAACCATGCCTACATCCTAATATACAGATTTTCCTCTTCCCTCATCCTGGTCAAAATGTGGCCCCATGGGCTTCCCTGGTGGCGCAGCGGTTGAGAGTCCGCCTGCCGATGCAGGGGACACGGGTTCGTGCCCTGGTCTGGGAGGATCCCACATGCCGCAGAGCGGCTGGGCCCGTGAGCCATGGCCGCTGAGCCTGCGCGTCCGGAGCCTGTGCTCCGCAACGGGAGAGGCCACAGCAGTGAGAGGCCCGCGTACCGCAATAAAAAAAAAAAAAGTGGTCCCATGACCTCTTCCCTTTGACTTTTATCTTCAGTTTTTAAATCCATAACTTGACCAGTTACCTTGTCACAAGGCACAGTTAGATCCACCAGCTTCATCAGTGGGTGGTAGTCTTCCTCTGTCGCACTGCAGGGGTCCTTAGAGATAAATGCATTCCTGAATGCCTCCCTGATCTTTTGGCAGTCTCTATCTCTGTGAGATAAAACATGGGAAATAAAATAAAAGATGAATAATTAGATTTCAAACATATGTTTAGAGCATAATTACCCCCCAAAACATTCTGTGTGCCAGCTGGTTCATATACACCATCACGTCTCACGTGTACAAGAGTTTTATGAGATGAGCATCACCCTCCCTGCCCTACAAGGTCCCTGCACTCGTGGGGCTTACTCTCTGGTTAGAGAGACAGACAGTATACAAACAAGAAGATAAGCTAACGAAATAAGTATGGATTATGATAAGTATGCAGGAAATCAGTGGGGAATATTGAAGCAATGACCACTGGTCTGGAGAGGGCTCCCTGAGACTAAATGTTGAGAAGGAGTGCATTCCAGACAGAGGGTGCCGCAAGTGCAAAGGCCCTGAGGCAGAAAAGAACTTGCTGATTTTGAGGAAGTGAGAAAAGAACAAAGGGAGTGGTGGTGAGAAATCAACAAAAATAATCAGTCTTTCAGACAAGGAAACGATTTCAAATTTTACCTAATTACCATGGGAAGGCAGTGGATAGGTTTAAGCATGGAAGTGGCCTCATCTGATTTTTGTTTTTGAAAAAGCCACTCTGAAGAATTTTGTGCCAGCCCCAAAGATGGAGCAAAGTCTCTGAAATAGGAATTCCAACCCCATGTCCTCTCCAAACAGCCCCTGGCAGTGAAAAGGCAGGCTGGTGAAGCAGCAGAGATGGAGGGGAGGGAGGGATGCTGGAGAAGATTGCAGCTGGACCTTCCCTTCTGTGTCTGTGTTAACTAGTGCACCTGAGCCCATCATTTCCTAGAGGGAAGGAAGTGGGTTTCCACTGGGAGTGCTCAGACACGGTTATCAGGACAAACTCCAGCTTTTGGACCCGGCATCCCAAGTACAGTACCAGGTCAGGCAGCTAAACCTGGGGCAGTAAAGACGAGTTCCTCGTTTTCTATTCCCTCTGAGCCTGCTCCGGCCCTGCAGGGCATGAACAAAGCATCCATTCCAGAGGGTCTTTTGCCTTCCCAACTCAGGCTGGCCAAGTCGAGTGGATTATTCCTCCTGATAAGCCAAGGAATCAGAGGATACCTGTGAGACACAGGGCCTTACACCAAAGCCACCCTGTGTATGTTGGAGACTCATCTTCTCAGTCCAGAATAGCTGCTCCAGTTCCAGCCATCATGACTACATTGCAGCCAGCAGGAAAGGTTAGGGAACAAGAAAGGAGGAGAAGGAAGAGAAGGGAGAAGTAACTGCAGCGATGGGCACATGCCAGCTGCCTTTTAAGGACAGGTGCTAGAAGATGTTCTTGCTATTTGCTCTTATATTTGCTAAAATGTAGTCATGGGCACACTTTGCTACAAGGCAAGATGAGAAAGGCAGCCTTTAATGTTGATGGCCGTTCCACATCAAAAAGTACAGTTTTACCACAATGAGCTATCACCTCACACCTGTCAGAATGGCTATCATCAAAAAGAACACAAACAACAAATGTTGGTGAGGGTGTGGAGACAAGGGAACCATCCTATGCTGTTGGTGGGAATGTAAATTGGTGCAGCCACTGCAGAAAACAGTACGGAGGTTTCTCAGAAAACTAAAAATAGGACTACAGTATGATCCAGCAATCCCACTTCTGGGGATATATCTGAAAAAAATCAAAAACACTAATTTGAAAAGATACATGCACCCCGGTGTTCATAGCAGCATTATTTACAAGTTCCAAGATATGGAAGGCCCTACGTGTCCATCAACAGATGAATGGATAAAGAAGATGTGGTGTATACATATACAATGGAATATTACTCAGCCATGAAAAAGAATGAAATTTTGCCATTTGGAGCCATATGAATGGAGGCATTATGCTAAGTGAAGTAAGTCAGACAGAGAAAGACAAATACTGTATGATCTCACTTATAAGTGGAATCTAAAAAATGCAACAAACGAGTGAATACAACAAAAAAGAAGCAGATCCACAGATACAGAGGATAAACTAGCGGTTACCAGTGGGGTGGAGGGACAGGCAACATAGGGGTGGGGGAGTGGGAGGTACAAACTATTGGATGTAAGGTAGACCCAAGGATGTATTGTACAACATGGGGATATAGCCAATATTTTATAATAACTGCACATGGAAAGTAACCTTTAAAAATTGTATAAAAATTTAAAATAAAAAAACCCCAAAAATTTAGAATAAAAAAATCATGAAAGCACAGTTTTAATTCTAGAGAAGGGGCCGGCCTGCAGGCTCTGCCCCAGGAAGGTACCACCATTGTCCCATTTTACTGATAAAGAGGAAACTTAAGGCTGTGAATTTAACCAATGTGCCCGAGGTAACATGATCAGTAAGTGGTAAAGCAGGATTGGAGCCCAAATCTGTGGAAGCCTCCCACATGGCTACAGCCTTACCGGGCAGGCTATTAAACTGTTCCAGCCTGTTGTCTTCATCTGTAAGAGGGAAATAAGAATACTTCATGCCCGGGACGTTTTGGAGGATTAAATGAGATAACACTTGGCTTGTCCCCAGGGCCCCCGGCTCTTTCATGGACGCCCCTCCCCTTCCCCAGCATGCATGGGACCGTTCACCTGCATCACTGCTGGCCTGTGAAAGCTCTGCCGGGAAACCAACATCCACCTGGCTCTGCCCATACATTATATATGTAAGAGAAAAACGTTCTTACATTATGTACTTCGACATCAGTCAAAGTTTACGGGGCACCATCACGGGAAGTTTAGAGCAAAGGTGTTTGGAGGCTGTTTTACTTTAGAGGACCATGTTTTACTTCAATTCATGTAATGCAGTGGTCCTCTCAGGAATTTCCTGTTCTGATCCCAACTCCCTCGTAAACTCTTCTGCCTCCCTCCTCAGCCACAAAGAGTAGAAGAGGAGAGACACCTCCATGACGTGGAAGGACAGGAGAATTTTCCACCACAAAAAAACTGGCAGTTCAGCGAAATCACCACGCGCTGGGCACCTACCATACACCAGATGCTTTCACCACCAAAAACGGGAGAACTCACAGACCTCCAAGAAGATTTTTATGCTTTTTAGGTATATAGACCCCTTCAAGACACATTACCTTAAGAATTCAAGAAACCCCAGGTTAAAAATTAAAAGTTTTTATGCTTTTTAGGTATATAGACCCCTTCAAGACACATTCCCTTAAGAATTCAAGAAACCCCAGGTTAAAAATTAAACAGAGTTCCTTGTTTAGAAGGAGCAGAGTTTAGAACATTAGAGTTGAAACAGACCTTGGAAGAGTTTATAACTCATCCATCTTCCCTTTCACTGTCTGAGAGCAGAGCCTCCTACATGCCCCAAAAGTAAGAGGAAATGGGGAGAGGTGATGAGAAGTTTGGGGGCAGGCTTTATGAAGCCACTTTTCATCCTTAAAATCCTGGGGGTTGGTAATAAATTTGGAGTTTGGGATTAAAATATACACAGTACTAGAAATAAAATAGATAACCAACAGGGACCTACTGTATAGTACAGGGGACTATACTCAATTATCTTGTAATAACCTATAATGGAAAAGAATCTAAAAAAGAATATATATCTATACATATATACATATATAAACAATCACTTTGCTGTATACTTGATACTAACACGACATTGAAAATCAACTATATTTCAACAAAAATTTTTAAAAAATCAAAAGTAAACATTTCACCGTGGATGAGCAATAAGCATTTTAATTGGTAGATAGAGAGATAGATGGATGGAAAGAAAGATAGAGGGAATTCCCTGGCGGTCCAGTGGTTAGGACTCCACACTTCCACTGCAGGGGGCACGGGATTGATCCCTGGTCAGGGAACTAAGATCCTGCATACAACGCTGCACAGCCAAAAAAAAAAAAGAAATATAGATAGATAAAAATAAAAAGAAATTAGGACAGAGGGTACAGAGATGTCAGCAGTACTCATTCATACATGTCATTGCAGACATGGGCCTCAAGTTCACAAGTGTGGCTGGAAAAATGTGAGCCCTTAATTTGGTTATTTTTATTTGCAAAGCCCACAGTCCTCGTTTTTGTCCCCCTGGGTAGAGCACCGTTCCATCAAATCAAATGGCAGCCAAGCAAAAGCTGTTTCGAGTAAGCAGGCTGGCTTCAAGGAAACAGAGGGCCTCAGGATCCCTGCGTCCTGCGGGGATGGAAGCAGATGTCTCTAGCTAAAGAGGCAGCGTGGGAGAAGTAAGAACCGTTTCTGAGAGTTCAGTATCGCTCTTCTCTTCAATAGCTCCTCTGTTCCAAAATTAGAGGCTTTAATTGTGACACTTCTAGGGCGGCCTACCCTTCACTGTGAAGGGGATCCTGAGCCCGGCGGCTGTTCCTGAGAGCTCAGGCCATGCCTGTGGCCCCTACCCATGGTCCCCTGGCCCAGAGGGTTGTTGGGCGTCACCGGGTCTTGTGAGCTCTGGCCACACATGAGGATCCCCTGGAGAGCTTTGGTAAACACACAGTGCCTGGCTCTGGACCAACCAAGGCAGGATGAGGGAAGGGGAAGAGAGCAGAACCTGTAATTTTCCAAAAGCTTCCCATTCCCACCTCCTCCCAGACCCCTGGAAACAGCCCTCCTACTTCCTGTCTCAATGAATTTGAAGACTGTAGTTACCTCCTATAAGTGGACTCAGACAGTATTTTTCTTTTTGTGACTGACTTATTTCACTGAGCATAATTACCTCACGGTCTGTTCATGTTGTAACATGTGTCAGAATGTCCTTTTTTCAGGCTGAATAACATTTCATCGTAGGTATTCACCACAGTTTGTTTATCTCTTCACCCATCATGGGCACTTGGGTTACTTCCTCCACCCATCCTTTCATTCCACGAATATTTACTGAGGGCCTACTGCTAGCTTCACAACAGACACAGGGCTAAAAAGATAAATACACACCATTTCTATCTTCAAGGCACTCATGTCAAGGTCTAGAGCAGACAAAGAACAAAACTCATTACAACTAAAGCACTGGTGGCTTGCCCAAGGCACCAAAATTTGCAAACACAATAAAGAGTAGAACATTTTCTCATTTTCTACTACCGAGGATAGAAACATTTAAAAAAGAAAAACAAAAACTTGATTAAATGTGAATCAGGATCCTCATTTTGAGAATGATTTTTCTGTTTTCTCCCCCAATTGTTGTGACACACGCAAAATCGATATATGCTTATAACCTCGGTGGGTTTCTCTTTGACCACCTGCTGGCTTTGCTTTCTTTGGTGGGTTCCAGAGTGATTAGTGATTTGTAGCCAACAAAAAGGAGATGCTTTATAGGGCGCCTGTGCCCA
Organism: Phocoena phocoena; assembly: GCF_963924675.1. NCBI lineage: Eukaryota > Metazoa > Chordata > Mammalia > Artiodactyla > Phocoenidae > Phocoena > Phocoena phocoena. The sequence continues at coordinate 96,196,117 of NC_089223.1, forward strand.
GCGGAATATAAAGCAGTCTTTGAACAAGGTTTTTATACAGAGCTTGGAATAGTTTGGGTAATGTTTATTATACATTAAGTGGGAAAAGTAGGCCTAAACTTAGAGAAATAGAAAAAGAATGGCAGCAAACTGATCACTGGAGTTGTCTCTGGGAAGAGAAATAAAGGGGAATTTCTGCTTTCATCCTATACTTTTCTGTTGGCTTACAACAGAAATGGATTCTTGTATTATGCAAGTAACCTAGAAAAGAAGAGGTTACATTTTTTAAACTGAAGATCTGGTATGATTACAATCAATTTTTAAAAAGTGGAAAAAAACCCCACAGTAATCAAACCGTGTCTTAAAAATAGTAATATCTCGTTGCTAGGAGTATAAGGGCTACTTTGTGACCTTTTCTTCCCTATATTTTGAATGTTTCTATAATAAGCATATATTACAATGGGGGGCATGGCAAAACTTTCATTTTCTTTTCAAGTTGCTTGAGCTGTTAGACCAAGCATTTGAGACTCTTGGAAGGTCTTAGAACATGGGAACAGCTCAGGTCCAAACCCCCGTGGTCACCACCTACCATTTCTGTGCTATCTCCCACATCTCTGGGCCAAAAGGTGACATTTCCCATTCCTCATCTGGTTCAGTTCAACACCAGGGGAGACTTAGTGTTGGTGACCCAGATCCATTTCTCAAGACCTAATGACATGAAATATGGGGTGAGGTGAGGGCTAGGGCCATGCACCTCTTCCAGGGCATCTTTCTTTCCACATTAAAGACTTCCTTGCATCCTTAAGCAAAATCGGATTGTCAGATCACCCTCTCACTTATCCCAGATTGTACCCAGAATCAAACTTTGTGAATAATTTCAAGGAGACGGGTCATCGAGAAGCTCAGACAAAGCAAGGACAGGTCAGGGCATCCTGTATAGCCTTCAGGGTCCATCCTGTCCTCCTTCCTGGCCCAGAATGATAGATGAAGTTACCAAATGAGGTTTTGCAAGGTTCCTCACACAGCCAGAAGGACTGAAGTGATGAGGCATCTCCATTTTATTCTCTGGAGAACTCTACAGCTTCCATGATTTTTCAGGGACTCAAACCTCACATGTACTGCGGTTATTTTCTATCAGTGATCCTTTAACAAAGGACATCCTGCTGAGGGCCTTCAAGAGACAAGTCTCTTCATTCTAACCAATATCACTAGCGTATCTGCCCAGAGGGCCAGTTGTCAAGGAGATCCCAGCAGCTCACTTGCCTTCCTTTAATTCCCTCAGGGGCATCCCTCTTCCTAAATAAGTAAAGCCAGCTACTATAGCTCCTTCCTCCCTGGGGCCCAGAGTGCACCAGGTTGTATGTGTGTGGAGATGGTGGTGATGAAAAAGAGAAACTCAGCCCTTGACACATGGGAGCTGGCCTGGCACTGGTAGGAAGGCCTTGGTGTTCTCCTGTGGACCACAACTCCAGGACAGTGGCATCAGGTAAGGTCACTGCGTGACCATGACAGCACGCCATGTGAACAGAAAAAAGCAATGTCCAAACCGCACACACACAAATGAAGTGACCCAATATTCATTCGTTGTGGCTCATAAGAGTGACTGCTGCTTCTTTACCAATTACAGCTTCAGCTTTGCTTCATTCTTCCAGCCTGATAGATAAGATTTATTAAGATTCCCTATCACAGAATTACCCCCTTCCCCTCTGCTTCCTGGCAGCAAAGCCAGCCTCCTCGAACCTTTGCCAAATCTCATAAAATAAGCCTGAATCTTACAAGTCCTTTCTACCATCCTCAGACAGAGCCCTGCCCTGTGGGTCCCTATAGTGAGCGCTCAGTCTTCTTGCAAAGAGCAATGCAACCACCTTGTTCAACCACCGTGTAGTGGGTGGTCTTGGGGTTTGGGGGAGGTATCGACGGTAACCCACCGTCTAAATGGGACATTACAGAATCGAAAGGCCTGTAAAAATCATCACACCTTTATCAGTGTTTATGCCTGACAAGCTCCAGGAGCAGCTTCTGAAAGACATGGTTTGTTAATAAGCAACTTTCCGTGTTGAGCTGGACTCTCAGTCTGACAGCTGTTTTCTGTTTGCCTCCTTGACTGGTGACCTGGAGGCTCAGTGCATGCAGGCTGGGCACAGATGTCAGGATTCAAGGTCACTGGGATGTCCTCCCCCTTCCTCCCACTCAGCTCCTTCCAGCAGATGCCATTACCTATCCCCTGAGAGTATTCCCTCTTGTTCACTTCCCACGCCTTCTCCCTACCTCTGACCCACCTAGGTAGGTTGTCTCCCGTGCCCAGAAGTCATGCTAGAAGGAGAAAGGAGGGGGCACGAACACCACAGAGCACTCACCGTGTGCCAGGCGCTGCGCTTGGCGCTCACTTTGTATGCATCCAATTTAACTCTCACACCAGCCCCATGGGGGGCAGGGGTACAGTCCCCTGCTACTGAGGCTCAGAGCTTAGTAACTTGCCCAAAGCCAGTCAGCAAGTGGCACAGCTGCCTTAGGTCCAAACTCTGCTCTCCCTGCTAAACAACACTGCGTCCCACAGGAAATGTTAAATCATGTCCCTACCTATCCCCAGAACGAAGTGGGTCCTAACAGAAAGGAGGACCCAAGACCCCAGAGGGGTTGTCGTTTCCCTGTAGGTCACATGAGAATTTGAAGACCAGAATAGGGACAGAAAGTAAGTGGAATAAGAGGGGACAGGGCAGAAAGTGTTAACGTTTTATGCTAATGCGAAGAAAACAAACCAAAAAAAGATATATTTGGTGGTTAAATCCATTTTGTATGCTGTCAGCCTACTTCAGGCTTCATAACTCTGTAATGTCACCTCTCTCTAAACCTACATCCTTCCCGTAAATGACAATTATATTTCAAAGTCCGCATCAACGCAGCAAAATCACCTTCGTAATGTGTTGCTCCCTGGGGAAAGTGCTCACATCCCAAATCCTCTTCCTTAAAAGCACTTGAATCTCAAGGGGTAATTACACTCAGTCTGTGAATTTTCCTGCTGTTATGTCCTGCAGGGCCGCTTGTCTTGGACCAAAGAAAACGTGCAGGTTAACTCAGCTATGAAGTCTCAAATTTGAGGCTACTGGAAGCCTGCATTGAAGGTGAAGACTGCCACCTAGTGGAAGAAGGGGGTGATTGTCAGGGTTCACTGAGGCAATTAGGACTTCCCTAAGTAGGATCTTAAAATCAGACTCTTCCGGCTGAAGGAAAGCTCAGAAATCATTAATTCATCAAGCTGGCAAATGTTTATTGAGCATATACTATGTTCCAGGCGCGTTTATGAGTAAGTAAGATATACCAGTGAACAAAATACACAAGAGTCTCTGTCCTGTGAGAATTCCATTCTACCAGAGCAAGACTGACAATAAACCAATTTTCGGCAAGACTGACAATAAAGATAATGAATGTTGTAGAGTATCCTAGAAATTTATAAATTCTATGAAAAACAGGAAAAATAGAATAGGATAAGGGTGTCAGAGGTTATGGGGGAGGAGGTGTCTGTTTTTGGCACTAAACAAGTAGGACAGTAGATGACCTTTTAGCAAAGAATTGAAGGAAGCAAAGAACTTAGTCATACAGACATCCAAGCAAACAGCGTTCTTGGCAGAAGCAACAACCTTCCCAACAGCCCGAGTGCCTGGTGTGTTCAAGAAACAGTAGAGAAGCCAGTGTGGTTGGAGCAGAGTGAGCAAGGTGGACAGTAGATAGAAATGAGGTCAGAAAGGTGATGCTGCCCCACTGAGCAGAGTTTCATAAGCTTCTACTCACGGTGAACTGAGGAGCCATAGAGGATACTGAGCACAGGAGGTACATGATATTACTTAAGTTTCAAAAGATTTCTCTGACTGCTTTGTTGAATATAGTCTGAAAGAGGGAACAGGCAGAGGACGGTAGACCAGTAATCTGGGCAAGTGCCCATGGTGATTTGGACCAGGGTGGTAGCAGTGGTGATGGTGAGAAGTGATAGATTCTTGATTCATTGTAAATTTCCTAACAGATAAGATGCATGGTGTTAGCGAAATAAGGAGTCAATGATAATTCCAGGGTTTGGGGCCTGAGACACTGGAAGGATGGGGTTGCCATTAACTGAGATCGAGAAGGCTTTGGGTGGAGGTATTGATCAGGATACATAATATACTATGTAGTATATATTATAACATATGCTATATATGAAATACTACATACTATATACTATATATTAAAATTATATTCTACATATTATATTGAAGTAGGATATATACATATATAATTATAGGAATGCAAAAATGGGAATTATTGAGCCATAAATTTAACAAAATATATGCAAGACTTGTACTCTGAAAACAAAACATTGCTGAGAGAAATTTTTAAATGACTAAGGAAATAGATATCCCATATTCATGGGTTGGAAGGCTCAATATTAAGATGTTACCAAATCACAAGTCAAAATTTCAGCATGCTTTGTTAAAAATATTGGCAAGTTGATTCTAAAATTTATGTGAAAATACAAGCTAGCCAAAGCAATCAAAGGAAAAAAGCTGGAGGACTTATATTATTTGGCTTCAAGACTTGCTAAAGAGCTTCAGTGATCTAGACAATATAAGAGTTGTGAAAGGATAGCTATAGGTCAAGGAAATAGAACAGAGAGTTCAGAAAGAAACCCATACATACATGGTACTGTAGAGTGAATTTTGTGTCCCCCAAAATTTGTAAGTTGAAATCTATTTCCCAAGGTGATAGCATTTGGAGATGAGGCATTTGGGGTAATTAGGTTATGAGAGTGGAGCCATCATGAATGGGATTAGCATCCTTATGAAAGAGACCCAGAGAGCTCCCTCCTCCCTTCCTCCATGTGAAGACCCAGAGAGAAGGAGGCCATCTTTGAACTAGGAAGTAGGTTCCCAGCAGACACTGAATCCGCTGGCATCTTGATCTTGGACTTCCAGCCTCCAGAACTGTGAGAAATAAATTTCTTTTGTTCATGAGCCACCCAGTCTGTGGTGTTCTGTTATGGCATCTGGAATTGACTCAGACATGGTCAACTGACGTTCAGGAAAGGAGTCAAAGAGATTCAGTGGGGAAGAGAAAGCTTTTTCAATAAATGATACAACAGCAAATAGGTTTCTCATATGTGAAAAAAATGAAATCGACCCTATTTCACACCATATACAAAATTAACTAGAAATGGATCAAAGACCTAAAGCACCGTTATATAAGAAAAAATGAACAAGTTGGACCGTATAAAGATTTAAAAAACAAACTTTGCTTTTTGAAAGACTCCATTTAAGAAGATGAAAAGGCAAGTCATAAAGTGGAAGTCAATATTTTCAGGATACACCTGTTAAAGGACTTGTATTCAGAATACATAAGCCACCTACAACTCAATGAAAGAACTAAAACCTAATTTTTTTTAAGATTGGGAAAAGATTTGAATACATACTTCAATAAGCCCATGAGATAATGTTCAACATCATTAGCCATGAGGAAAATGCAAATTAAAACCACCATTAAAATACCACTGCAAACCCATCAGAACACTTCTAACAAGGACGTGTAACAACCAGAATATTTATACCCTGATAATGAACGCATGAAACTATACAATAACCTTGTGAAACAGTTTAGTAGTTTCTTAAATAGCTGAACTACATGGTTCAGCTACCTCATGTTTGGACATTTACCCAGGGAAAATGAAACCACGTGCCCACACAGTAACTTGTATACTCATATTCATAGCAGCTTTATTCATAATACTGTATCCAAAAAGTGAATACAAGCCAAATGCCCATCAACAGATGAACGGATAAACAGCTTATGGTATATAAACGCAATGGACTACTTATTCAGCAATAAAAGGGAAGGAACTATTAATATGTACAAAAGAGTATGTAGTACGTGATTCTGTTTATATAAACTTCCAAAAACATGTAAACTAATGTCCACTAACAGAAGGAAGAGGTACCCTACTCAGTGTCAAGACATTAGTAATTTAAACAATGTGGAGTGGTATAGAGAAAAATAGATCATAAAACAGATTAGAGCCCAGAAGTGAACTGATAAACCTGATATGCAACAGAAATGGCATTATAAAGCCCTTGATAAAGGATGGATTATTTCATGATTAGTACTCGCACAACCGACTATCCATCTGTAGGGAAGAAAATGAAATTAGGTTCCTACTTTATACCACACACAAAAATATATTCCATATGGATAAAACACTTAATGAAAATCAAACATTTAAAGTTTTTAGATTATATGTGACACTTTTGTTACCTCTGGTAGAAAATAAGTTTTAAATAACACAGAAAAGGCACAACTATAAAAGATAAATATGGTTACATTAAAATCTTCAGTAAATAAAGTCAAGAGTCAAACCACAGATTGGGAGAACATATTTGCAATCCACATAACTGACAAAAAATTAGAATCCTGAACGTATAAAGAAGAAAAACAATTCAATACAAAAACAGGCAAAAGACAAGAATAGGCATTTCACAGAAGAAACCAGAATACCAATAAATACATTAAAAAATGATCAATTATGTTAGTAATCAGGGAACCAAAAATTAGAGCCACAAAGAGATGAGTAAAATTGTTTGACAATTCCAAGTGCTGGTGAGGATGTACAGTAGCAAGTAAATTCACACTGCCTTTGTGAAAGGACGTTGATCCCACAAAGTTGGAGACCTGTTTGGCCATATGTAATGTGGCAGACACTGTTGCTTCCCAACCCAAATAGATATTCCTCACCCTTCTTCCCTACCGGCAAAGCATGTCTCCTATCATAGTGATTCCAAATATCAAATACTCACTTCGCAAGCCTCCTCTACAGTTTGGGCAGCCATGTGAGCCAATTCTGGCTAATGAGATTCAAGGGGAAGCACAGAGGCAGCTGAGGAAGGGCTTCTGGGAAAGATGTTATTCCCTGATAAAGAGACTTGCAAGGAGGGCACTCCTGCCCATCCTCCTGCTCTCTGTTCCTGGGTATCACTCTCTAAGGACATAATGCCTGGAACTGCAGATGCCATCTTGTGACAAGTAGCTCAAGGATGAAAGTCATCCTAGGGAGATGGAGGAGTGAAAGGTCCTGGGCCATCAGTGAGCTGCTGAATCTACCAAGGACCACCCCACTTCTGATATCTTGTCATGTGTATATATAAAAAATCTCTTGCATTAAACCTCTTATAGTTGAGTATTCTTTTACTTGCAGCCAAAAGCATCTTAATTGGTGCACCCATTGTTATGGGCTAAATTGTGTCCCCTAAAAGATGCTGAAGTCCTAACTCCCAGTCCCTCAGAATGTGACCTTATTGGAAATAAGATCTTTGCAGAAGATCAAGTTAAGAGAGTAAGGGTGACCCTTAATCCAATATGACCAGTGTCCTTAGAAAAGGAGGAAACTTGGATCCAGAGACAGACACACACAGAAGGAAGAACACGTGAAGACACAGAGAGAACATCATCTGCTAGGCAAGGAATGCCAGAGGCTTCTAGAAATGAGAGGGTCAGGTAGCAGAGTCTTCCTCACAGCCCTCAGAAGGAGCCAACACTTCTGACACCTTGATTTCAGACTTCTGGCCTCCAGAACTGTGAGGCAATAAATTTCCACTGTTTAAGCCACCCAGTTTGTGGTACTTTGTTATGGCAGCTCTAGCAAATTAATACACCCAGTAAAGGTGAAAATGACATACTCTGTGAATTTGGAATTCTGCCTCAAGGTAAACATCTTAGAAAAAAATCATAAGCGCAAGTAGACATGTATGTTTTAGCATTGTTTATGTCAGCCAAAACTGAGAATAAGGGAATCTATTAATAAGTGTAGGTTACGGTCATTCAGCAGGGTACTATACAGCAGTTAAAATTAATGAACTAGTGCTCGTATAGCAACATGAATAAATCTCTAAAATAATGTAATCAAAATCACCAAAACATATTGGTAAGTGGAAAAAGCAAAGGTTATTCTACAGGCAAAAACACAAAATAAATACAAATTAAAATTCAGTAACATCCTCCCTTATTAGATTGGCAAAAATCAGAAAGTTTGAAAACATCCTGTGTAGTGAACGTATGAGGAAATAAACTCTCATTGCCTCATGAAGAGAACTGCCTTATAAAGCGAAATCTGGCTATGTTTTCAAAATGCAAAATGGTATATTTTTTGACTTAGTGATTCTGCTTCTAGGATTCTATCTTACATCTCCAAGTATTTTATTGCAGCATGGTTCACAATATATTGCAAAAGTTTTAAAACAACCTAAATGTCCATGAGTACAAGTCTAGAATATGGTAAATCTATACAGAGGAATATTATTAGAATGAGACAGAACTACATTGATAATCAAGATAAACTGTTAAGTGAAAAAAAAGTGAGACAGAAGAGAGGATGTGTATAGAAAAAAAGAATATATGAATATACACTTATATAGTCAGAGAACATTTCTAGAAAGATACAAGTGAAACAAGGAGTATTTGCCTCTGAGAAAGAAGAAAAGAAAATTGAGGGGGGAGGTATTTTGATTTTTATCTATAGCATGTTATTTCTTTTAAAACTAGGGAATAAAAGATCTGACAGAAATATGACAAAAGTTTTATTGTCTGTTAATTCTGCACGATGTGTAAATGGCTAGTTGTAACATTGTTCTATGAATATTTCAGTGCATTTAACATTTTCATAACTTAATATGTTCAATTTTTTAAGAAAAGAATGGAGAGGAGAGATGACCTGGGGAATAAGGAATATTGAAGGAGAAAGTAGTCCCTTGAATGGGAAGAATGAAGAAAACTAGACCTGTCAATTACAAAAAGGACAATTTTTAGCTGTAAAGGGATATGTTCGGGCTTCCCGGGTGGCGCCGTGGTTGGGAGTCTGCCTGCCGATGTAGGGGACACGGGTTCGTGCCCCTGTCCAGGAAGATCCCACATGCAGTGGAGCGGCTGGGCCCGTGAGCCATGGCCGCTGAGCCTGCGCGTCTGGAGCCTGTGCTCCGCAGTGGGAGAAGCCACAACGGTGAGAGGCCCGCATACCCCCCCCCCCAAAAAAAGGATATGTTCATAACCTTGGTTTCCAAAGCACCTTTTAAAATTTTTACCAAGAAGTATTAAAACATGAAATCAGATCCTCAAAATGCAATTAATTCTTTCATCTAAGTCTCACATAGTCCTTTGTAGTTTTAAATCTCTCCCAGTTTCAACTGTATGTCTTCCGTCTTTCTTTACTCTTAAAGAATCCCCAAGGAGGGCTTCCCTGGTGGCGCAGTGGTTGAGAGTCCGCCTGCCGATGCAGGGGACACGGGTTCGTGCCCCGGTCCGGGAAGATCCCACATACTGCGGAGCGGCTGGGCCCATGAGCCATGGCCACTGAGCCTGCGCGTCTGGAGCCTGTGCTCCGCAACGGGAGAGGCCACAACAGTGAGAGGCCCTCGTACCGCAAAAAAAAAAGAATCCCCAAGGAGATTTCATTACTGCTCTAGACAACTTAATTCATAAACAGATGTTTACTCCTAGAAACCAAGATAATGCAGGAAGCAAATTTATTATGAATTTCACAATATTTACACCATGAAGTACCAAAACCAGAAATGACTTTATAACATTTACTTGTTAGTCATAATAAGAGAAAACAAACCTTTGAACTATCAAGACAAATCTGGACCATGGCCAAGTAACTGCGTTGGGGGAATTGTTAATATCTCTTCAAATCAAGCTTTACTAATTGCTTCAATACATCCAAAGACTAAAGATGTAGGCAGCTTTCTGCTATGCGGATATGTCATTTTGATACAGCAGGTAAGAAGTGGAGAACTAAATTTAGCAATTCTTGAAATGCCTCATTATGGAAGAAATTTGAATTATGTCTATAAAACTACTAAGCTAAAGCCATTCATTTAAGCAGGTATATAGCTTCCTTTTGTGAAGCTCCTTACTTTTTTTTTTTTAATTGTGGTATACCCCACTATTTAGAATTCCACTTGGGGGGTTAAGTGATTTTGTATTCTTCACTATATTTTAAAAATATTTTTCCAAGTATTCTAAAATGGGCATGTTTTACTTTTATAATTAGAAAAAAATGTCATTGGAAGAAAAAAGAATGTCATTCTCACGCTCTGTTTATTCTTCAAGTTTCTGACCTCAGTTTTCACTTTATTTTTTGTCTTTAATAACAAGATTCTCATCATCTCCCTGCTTCCAGAGCAGGTATTTACTGGTGATATTTTTTTGAAAAAGATGAGCCCCCATTCCCGACTCATATCAGCTATGAAAACTCGTGGATATAATCAATCCTTCCCTTCCAAGCCCTTAGTCTTTGAAACACACACACACACAAACACACACACACACACACACAGAGGAAAACAATTCTTGATTCATCTCTCATTCAGTTTCCTGTTTTTTTCTCACCATCTTGCATCTGTTCTTTCCACCACAGCTCATTTAAAGAAAATGTTGTCCTGGTTGTTTTCTAACCTGATCTAGGTCTAAGGCAAGAAACAGATCTTTAATGGCAGAAAAAAAAAAAAAAAAAAATGCATGACCACTTCTAAATTCATATTTTGCAAAAAATCTCTTAACTGACCAGTATTTAACTGAACCACTTTCTGTTCTCTCTGTACAAGTTGCCTATCTTCTACACAATTAATAGGCTACTCTCTGTATCCCCAAGGACTTTCATTTTCACTTACTTGGTTGTTTATTTACCTATTCTTGAAAATGTTTATGCTTGTTGTTTTTGCTTTAATTATATGCTTTCATTAAATTGTTCATAAATAAATTGGATAAGTGGAAAAAGAAAAAAACATGTTTTCTATGAAAACCAAGTTGAATTTTTTGGTAAAAATGACCCAGGTGAGTCACTTTAAAAATGTTGCTGACTGACAAAGGATTAATCTCCAAAATTTATAAGCAGCTCATGCAGGTTAATAACAAAAAAACAAACAACCCAATCCAAAAATGGGCAGAAGACCTAAATAGACATTTCTCCAAAGAAGATATACAGACTGCCAACAAACACATGAAAGAATGCTCAACATCATTAATCATTAGAGAAATGCAAATCAAAACTACAATGAGGTATCACCTCTCAGCAGTCAGAATGGCCATCATCAAAAACTCTACAAACACTAAATGCTGGAAAGGGTGTGGAGAAAAGGGAACCCTCTTGCACTGATGGTGGGAATGTAAATTGGTACAGCCACTATGGAGAACAATATGGAGGTTCCTTAAAAAAATAAAAATAGAACTACCATATGACCCAGCAATCCCACTACTGGGCATATACCCTGAGAAAACCATAATTCAGAGTCATGTACCACAATGCTCATTGCAGCTCTATTTACAATAGCCAGGGCATGGAAGCAGCCTAAGAGATCATTGACAGATGAGTGGATAAAGAAGATGTGGCATATATATATAATGGAATATTACTCAGCCATAAAAAGAAACGAAATTGAGCTATTTGTAATGAGGTGGATAGACCTAGAGTCTGTCATACAGAGTGAAGTAAGTCAGAAAGAGAAAGACAAATACCATATGCTAACACATATATATGGAATTTAAGGGGAAAAAATGTCATGAAAAACCTAGGGGTGAAACAGGAGTAAAGACACAGACGTACTAGAGAATGGACTTGAGGCTATGGGGAGGGGGAAGGGTAAACTGTGACAAAGCGAGACAGAGGCATGGACATATATACACTACCAAATGGAAAATAGATAGCTAGTGGGAAGCGGCTGCATAGCACAGGGAGATCAGCTCGGTGCTTTGTGACCGCCTGGAGGGGTGGGATAGGGAAGGTGGGAGGGAGGGAGACGCAGGCGGGAAGAGATATGGGAACATATGTATATATATAACTGATTCATTTTGATGTGAAGCTGAAACTAACACACCATTGTAAAGCAATTATACTCCAATAAAGATGTAAAAAAAAAAAAGTTGCTGAATTTGATATTGGTAGGACAATTGTCAAAGACCTAAGGAAACTGTAGAAATCTAGAAGCATTCTTTTTATATATTTATATATGTATATATATATAAAGTTACTTATTTTATTTTTGGCTGCATTGGGTCTTCATTGTCACGTGCAGGCTTTCTCTAGTTGGGCTTTCTCTAGTTGCTGCAAGCAGGAACTACTCTTCGTTGCGGTGTGCGGGCTTCTCACTGCGGTGGCTTCCCTTATTGGGGAGCAAGGGCTCTAGGCACGCGGGCTTCAGTAGCTGTGGCACGCGGGCTTAGTAGATGTGGCACACGGGCTTAGTTGCTCCGCAGCATGTGGGATCTTCCAGGACCAGGGATCGGACCCGTGTCTGCTGCCCTGGCAGGCAGATTCCTAACCACTGCACCACGAGGGAAGCCCAGGAAACATTCTTTACTTAGACAACTTCTCAGTCGACTTTAAAGAAGCTGGCTCTCAAACCCCAATTTCTTCCATCTTGAATCCCTCCTTATCCATCCAACCAGCACACTATTTCTGCTCTCCTTTCCAGCAAGACCCCTGGCGAGAGCTGTCTATGTACAGTCTCCAATTTCTCTCTTCCCACCTTTTTCTTGAATCCATTCCAGACAGGCTTTCACCATGACCACTCTTCTAAAACTGATCTTGTCAAAGTCATCAATCCATTGGTCAATTTTTAGTTTTCATCTTACTTAACCAGTCGGAATCACTTGAATAAGACAATTAACACTTCCTCCTTACAAAACATCTGCTTGAATTTCTATGCAGAGTTGACTTCCACATTTATATCTCCAGCCCAGACCTCTCCCTAGTACCCTAGACTCATAGAAACCAGCTTCCTATTCAATATCTGCACTTGAATATCAATAGACATTGCAAAACTAATATGTACAAAGCCAGACCAGTGTTTCCTTTCCCAACTTGCTTCATCCCAGTAGTTCCCTTTCTGATAAATGGAAATTCATTTTTCTGGTAACTCAGCCCACAAATCTTGTTTCTTCTTTTTCTCTAACATCCCATACACAAGTCCATAGTAAATCACATGGAATCTACTTTCAAAATGTATCCAGAATATTTCCCCTTCTCATCACCATCCATCACTATCCTAGTCTCAATCACCTCTCACCTGAACTGCTACAAGAACTCCATGGCCTCCATGCTTCTGTCCTTGCCCCACTACCATCTATTTTCAACCCAGCAGCCAGAAGGATCCCTTTAATAAGGTGTTAGACAGTGGTACATGCTCTATACATCACTATTCATCACTAGTGGATGTATCCTATATCCTAAGGACAAAAAGAACCATAAAGACATTTAGATATTTTGTTAGTAATAATAATAATACATACATACATATTATTTGTATGTATGAAAACGAATACATAATTATACTAATGCTATTAGGAACCAAGCTTTTTAGGGTCAGAGAAAACAGATACAAACATAAAATTTAGGAATTCCCTGGTGCGTCTCAGGGCTCATCCCCTGGGATCGCGGGTGTTTGGAGGTGGAACTGATCTCAGACACACAGATGACAATCGTCGCTCCCCTGTCTGCCTTTGGCAGCCTGAGAAGCAACTTTTTACTTCCCAGCTTATTCTGCTTTATGTACAACTTCGAAAAATGAGTTTTCCGGGTGAAACCAAGCCCTGAGAATGGAAGTCAAGAAAGCGTTTCACTATGGGGAGAGATTAGAAGCTAGCTGGGAGAGGGCCCGAGGAACCTTCCGGGAAAGTTCCGTAGACTGATGTGGGTGGTGTTTCTCGGGTCTGAACGGAATCATTAAGCAGATGCGCTTTACCGTGTGTTTTATCTTTAAAATTTTTTTAAGTTGTTACCGCTTTGTTTTGCTTTGTTATTGGATGCTGTGGTCACATTCATTTCAGGGAGCACGAAAAGAATCGGGATGTTGTTTTATAGTAATGAATGAAACTAACTTCAGTGATCGGGCCCTTCAGACACCATCCTCCCACCTCAGGCTCTGCAAGCCACTTCACCAGGTGTCTGTAACTGTCCGGGGCACTTTTGGGTCAGAGATGGCGAACGCAAACCCCATGAAATGTAGGAAACGCCAGCAACTCCCCGGCTTCTTGGCAGAGTGGGGCTGCAGTCCCAAATGGGGCCGGGCTCCGGGCGTCTCTGACAAGTGTCCACCAGTTGAGCGCAAGGGCCAAGGAGCAGCGCGCTCGCCACCGCCCGCCTGCACCTCTGGGGACTGGCGCTCGGACTCGCGAGCCCGGACTCCCTACTCAGCACTGCCCCGCGGGCTCTCAGCTGACTCGGAACAGTCGATGCTTTGTTTCAGGCAATCCTGACGGCTACACTGAGCGCACGGTCCGGCTGTGCCCAGCCGTGCCCAGCCACTACCGCGCGCGGTGCCCCGCCATGCGCCAAAGACGCCGACTCACCTGAGCTCCGGCTGCACCAACTGCATGTAGTTGTAGCATCGCTCCAGGACGATTTCTTGAAAATGGGCAGTGCTGCCCGTCCCGTTCCACTTCATGTGCTCGGACGAGTGGCGCCACATCCGGACTCCGACCACCACCGCGATGACCCCCACCACCAGAAGACATAGAAATATGCAGAGACAGATCTTGGCTTTCTTGGGTCTGGAGTCGGCCATGGGGTCCAACGCGGGTCGCCCCGGAGATGTTGGAGGAGAAGCTGCTGGAGGCTGGGCAGGCAGGGAGGAGACAGCAAGCTCGGTTCTGAAACTGCACTTCCCCTTTATCTCTCACTTGCCTTTTCTCCGCTTCCTTTCCCACCCCCATCCCCTCCTTCAAAGTTCTTAGATCGCGGTCGCTCGACCAACAAGGATTTCAAGGTCTTAAAAAGCCTTCGTGACCACCTAGAGGGGTGGGATAGGGAGGATGGGAGGGAGGGAGACGCAAGAGGGAAAAGATATGGGAACATATGTATATGTATAACTGATTCACCTTGTTATAAAGCAGAAACTAGCACACCATTGTAAGGCAATTATACTCCAATGAAGATGTTAAAAAAAAAAAAAAAAAAAAAAAAAAGCCTTCAGCACCTACTACAGCCGTTCACTTCCCGACTCCTGAGCAGAGAGCCACCACTTTGACCTTACTTGACAGGCACTCAAAGAACAGAGTACAGCCTTATACTCAGTCGGCTCCCTTTATCAAGCCACACTTTACACTTTACCCACATCTGCTTCCTGGACAGTGTCAAGGCGACTGCCTCCATACCTGTGTACATGCAATGCCTTCTGCCCGCAAAGGAAGGCTCTACCTCTACTTATAAGGTTGAGGAATACCTGCTCAGCCCCCTGTAAAGGCTCTACTTAAGCCTTATGCCTTCTCTCCATCGGCATCAGATTATGCTATGGGTTCAAACTGAGCTCTGGCTGGGTGATGTGTGGTAAGTTACTTGACCTCTCTGTGCTTCAGATGTAAAGTGGACACCATAGCAGTACTCACTTCATGGGGCTGTTATGAGGATTAAATGAGCTCATATTTATGAAGTGTTTAGCCTGGCACATGGTAAGCACTCACTAAGTGTTAGCTATTCCTACCTGCTCCCTGAGGCTGTGGAGGGGATGCAGTTTTGTAATCCATGAGGTGTTGCTTGGAAGTGTCTGTCATGCAGTAAGTACTCAAAGTAGTGGTTCAACAGATAATCCAGTAGCTTTTCCCAGATGCCCCCTGCATCGCTTCTCTCAAGGTTTCCTAGCACTAGGAGCATCTGTGACATTTCAGCAGAGACCTAAGGCAAGTGGAAGATCAAGCCAAGAGACTTCCTGGGGGGCTTCCCTGGTGGCGCAGTGGTTGAGAGTCCGCCTGCCGATGCAGGGGACACGGGTTCGTGCCCCGGTCTGGGAAGATCCCACATGCTGCAGAGCAGCTGGGCCCGTGAGCCATGGCCGCTGAGCCTGCGCGTCCGGAGCCTGTGCTCTGCAACGGGAGAGGCCACAACAGTGAGAGGCCCACGTACCGTAAAAAAAAAAAAAAAAAAAAAAAAAGAGACTTCCTGGGGCAAACAATTTCCAGACAGAGGGGAGAGCAGGTGCAAATACCCTAAGGCAGAAAAGCCCTTGGCCTGTTCCAGGAGCAACAAGGATGCCATTGGAGTTGGGGTGCAAGAGTGAGGGAGGCAGAGCAGGAGAGAAGTTCAGAGGGTAGGAGGAAGAGGCCAGGTCACCCATGGCCCTGTAGGACAAGATAGGACTTTTTGTACTGTGAATTTTATTTTTAACCTATTCAAGGTCACTGAGTGACTTGATCAGGCATGAATGACATTTTAAAGGCTCAATCTGGCTTCTGCATTGAGAATAAATTGTGAGAAAGCAAGGATAGAAAGATGGAGACCAGTTATGATGACTTTAACCAGGAGAGTAGTAACAAAAGCAGCAAAGAAAAAAGGAAGTTGGATTCTTGATGTAGTTTGAAAGCATAAACAATGGCATGGACCGATGAGTTGGATGTGGGGTTTACCAGAGAGGGGTCTAAGATGATTTCAGGAATCTTGGCTTGAGTAACTGACCAGAGAAAGGACAGCATTGCCATGTATAGCAAAGGGAGAACTAGGGGTGAAATAGATTTGGTTTGGGGGAAAAGGCATGAAGAAAGAATTTGGTTTTGGAGGTGTTAAGTTTGAGATGCCTATTAGATCCCCAAGAGGAGATATCAAGTAGCTAAGTGGGTATAAATATCTGGTTTTCAGGCAAGGAGTCAACCCTGGAGACATAAATATGGGAACCTTTCTCATATAGTTAGTTTTTAAAGCCAAGAGGATAAATGAGATCATGTAGAGATTGTCTGCGGACACAGAAGGAAGGGGTTCCACTATGGGGCATGTGTGTAGAGAGATCAGAAAGATGAGGAGAGCTCCTGCAGAGAGAACTGGGCAGAGAGACCCCTGACACCAGAGGGAGGGCCACTTGGGAGTTACTGGTGCAGTTGGCAAGAGCAGTTTTAGAGGAATGTCCAGGACAAAGCCGGATATGAGTAGGTTGATGAGAGTATGTGAGAAGAGAAGGTGGCTTCAGTAAGTTGGTTGACTTTTTTTGGAAGAGTCTTTTTTGTCAAAAGGAACTGAGGACATGATATTGAGCAGAGACCTGTATAATATGTTTGTAGGATGACAGGGTAACCCAGTGGACAGGCAACAACTGATAATGCAGGAGAGGGGAAATTGCTGGAGCGGAAGAGCTCGCATGTAGGTGAGAGGAATGCCAGGCACGAGCCGGTGTGGCAGGTGCTGCAGCCATCACGGAAGGAAGGTGGAGGACATAGATTTAGGGGAGGAGGGCTGGTGGATTTGCTGACAGCGACTACGTGTGGATGGTCACTTCTTTTTTTTTTACATCTTTATTGGAGTATAATTGCTTTACAATGGTGTGTTAGTTTCTGCTTTATAACAAAGTGAATCAGTTATACATACACATATGACCCCATATCTCTTCCTTTTTGCGTCTCCCTCCCTCCCACCCTCCCTATCCCACCCTTCTAGATGGTCACAAAGCACGAAGCTGATCTCCCTGTGCTATACGGCTGCTTCCCCCTAGCTATCTATTTTATGTTTGGTAGTGTATATATGTCCATGCCTCTCTCTCACTTTGTCACAGCTTCCCCTTCCCCCTCCCTATATCCTCAAGTCCATTCTCTAGCAGGTCTGTGTCTTTATTCCTGTCTTACCCCTAGGTTCTTCATGACATTTTTTTTCTTAAATTCCATATATATGTGTTAGCGTACGGTATTTGTCTTTCTCTTTCTGACTTACTTCACTCTGTATGATAGACTCTAGGTCTATCCACCTCATTACAAATAGCTCAATTTCGTTTCTTTTTATGGCTGAGTAATATTCCATTGTATATATGTGCCACATCTTCTTTATCCATTCATCCGATGATGGGCACTTAGGTTGTCTCCATCTCCGGGCTATTGCAAATAGAGCTGCAATGAACATTTTGGTACATGACTCTTTTTGGATTATGGTTTTCTCAGGGTATATGCCCAGTAGTGGGATTGCTGGATCGTATGGTAGTTCTATTTGTAGTTTTTTAAGGAACCTCCATACTGTTCTCCATAGTGGCTGTACCAATTCACATTCCCACCAGCAGTGCAAGAGTGTTTCCTTTTCTCCACACCCTCTCCAATATTTATTGTTTCTAGATTTTTTGATGATGGCCGGTCGCTTCTGACTGCTTCTCAGTGAATAGAGAAAGTCACCTGCTGAGCGTGGGTGGGGCCAGAGCAGCTCAGGAGACCAGGAGGGAGGATGGAGTGGAGACATCAGAGGTTCCCAGCGTGTTGTTAAGGGGTCAGGAAGCTAAAGAGAAGCCAGTCAGCGAGGGTTTCCTTCTTTCAAGCCACGCTTTGTGACGATGCAGCTTTTGAAACCTAACTCCGGTTACTTTACCCACCCCAACTCCCTGCTTGCTCTAGACACAGAAAGCAGGCATGGAAGCCTCCAGCCTCCAGGGGCACCTCGCCCCCCAGCCCCTATGGCACTCCAGTCCTGGGGCCCTTCTCTCTGTCTCCAACCAACCAAAGCTCTTCCCTGATGCTGGGCCTTCACAGATGCCATTACCTCCCCACCCCTACCCAACCCCTGCTGAGCTCCTTCAATGTGACTTCCTCAGAAAGCCTTTCCTGACCCCACTGAGCTCCCAAACTGAGTTAGGTCTCCAAGTTGTACACTTTCCTAGCAGAAGAACACAGATGCCAGTGGATCTCCTGGGACCATACAGAACCCAAAAGCTCTGGTGTGGATCACCCAGACCAGAGAATTTCTTCAAGGTGTCCTCTCCAACTAGACCAGGGTTTGCTTGAGACTAGGTCTGCAGGAATTAAGACATAGAATACAAAACTTATGGTTACCAAAGGGGAAAGGGAGGGGGGAGAGATGAATTAGGAGTATGGGATTAACAGATACATACTGTTACAGATTAACAGATACATACTTACATATATATATAATAGATAAGCAATGATGATTAACCATTGACACAGGGAACAATATTCAATACGTGGTAATAACCTATAATGGAAAATAATCTGAAAAAAACACATATATATAAAACTGAATCAGTTTGCTATACAACTGAAACTAACACAAAGTTGTAAATCAACTGTATTTCAAAAAAAAAAAAAGCCTCGGGCTTCCTTCGTCACGCAATGGTTGAGAGTCCACCTGCCGATGCAGGGGACACGGGTCCGTGCCCCAGTCCGGGAGGATCCCACGTGCCGCAGAGCGGCTGGGCCCGTGAGCCATGGCCACTGGGCCTGTGCGTCCGGAGCCTGTGCTCCGCAACGGGAGAGGCCACAACAGTGAGAGGCCCGCGTACTGAAAAAAAAAAAAAAAAAATCTGCGTGCATCACTGAATTATTTTGAGCATTGAATCAGGTAACATATAGAGAGAATAGCTGAGTGACCCCTTAGCAAGTGTTCAACAAAGAAGCACTAATAATGGGGGAGCTGCGTGAGGACAGGAAGGATGGCGGTGAGTCAGAGTAGATTTTCGGAAGGCTTTGGAGAGACAGTGACACTAGATGAGGCTGTGGAAGGGCAAGGAAGGTTTGCAAAAGGGAGAGAGACATGGAAACAGAACTGTAGGGCGAACTGGGGGCAGACGATGGGATGTCTGGGGCACCAGAGGAGTGACCACCCCCAGGCCACACACCTGGTTAGTGGAAGTGCCGGTCCTAGAATGTGGGTTTCAAGCTCTTTTTATCCTTGGTCAACTTCATTAGCCATTTTTAAATCATTCAAGTAATACAATCACATTTAAAAAATTGGAAATAGAGAAAAGATCATTGCCTCTACTCCCATTCCAAAACCCTAACCCAACTACCATTAGCATTTTGGTATTTCTCCTTCCAGCCTTTTTTTCTAATCTCTGACAGCTTTAAAAGTATTTATAATATATAATATTTTATATATATATATATATATATATATATTTAAATTTCTGCTCTTTCCTCCTCACTGTGCAAATGTGGTCTCTGCCAGGCCATATATCCTTCCCCAAAACACTGAGCCCAGGCTCAAATCCCAACTCTCCATCCCTAGGTAGCTCTTTGAGCTGAGCATTTTATCCAGTACTCTCCCAGTGTTCAGGCTGGCTGTAAGAACCTGGGAGTGTACACATAAAGCAAAGAGCAGCCAACTTCCACGCGATACAGCCTCTAGAAAAGGGGCTTCCTCCTCTCCCCACGCCTCTCACCAGAAGCCCAGCTCCACAAGAGCTTATGTTTTGTCCTAGCACCAGGATAATGCCTAGTATGCACTTGGCACTCAAGCAATGCCTGCAGAATGAACAACTCCCTCTCCATCAGATTCACCAGCTAAAACCCACCCATCAGTGGGCATTTGTTGTTCATCTGAGAAGTAAAGTGCAGTGTTGAAGGGAGGAGAGTGGAGAGGCTATGATTAATTACATAATTCTTCTTTTTCCTCCTTCAGTAATAATTACTAACATCAATTAGTGTCGAATACTTTGTGTACAATAGCCTACAATATTGTCATCATGTAAATATTTTATTATTCCCATATTGCAGATGAGGAATCGGAGGCTTAGAAAGGTAAGCAATTTGGGGCTTCCCTGGTGGCGCAGTGGTTGAGAGTCTGCCTGCCGATGCAGGGGACGCGGGTTCGCGCCCCGGTCCGGGAAGATCCCACATGCCGTGGAGCGGCTGGGCCCGTGAGCTGTGTCCGGAGCCTGTGCTCTGCGGCGGGAGAGGCCGCGGCGGTGAGAGGCCCGCGTACCGCCAAAAAAAAAAAAAAAAAAATGAAAGGTAAGCAATTTGGCCAAAGTTAGTTAATCAACAAGGGTTTTGAACCCAGACAATCTCATTTCAAGCCTGTCCTACCAACCCTACCTCGACGTCCTTAGGCAGCAGATAGTTAATGGGTTCCCACTCAGTGCTGGGCCAGAGTTGACAGACTCAACTTGTTCTCACAGAGGATTTGTGATCCAGCATGAGAACTTCTGGAAACACGTTCTTGGGCATGCAGCCATGAGGCTCTGAGCATCACCCGGAAGCTCAGGGTGGACTTATTTCCCTAGGAAGGCGTTTGTCTCCCTAACGTGTTTTCAAATCAAAAGAAGGGTGAATAGATGCTGAATATTGAAAACAACAGAAATGCCCACTCATTGATGTCAGACACAGCACAGCCTGTCATCTGGGTTTTTTTCTTTCTTCTCGTAGTCTTGTGAAAAGGAAAGCTGCACGATTTCTCCTCCCGTATCTTGAAACATAACAAAGCCACGTCATTCACTCTTTATTCTGTATTTTCAATGAAACAGATTTAATAGGACTTGGCAGAATGCCTCGGATTGCTTTCAATTCACTTGAGCTGTCTGTTCTTCTTGCAGTGCCCTGGCTTGCTTGTTATATCAACAGAGCTACTTCCTCAGTTAGGGCTAACCTTAGCCTAACAGATTTGGCAACTTCTCAGCTCTCCCCACATCCCACCTCCTTCATCTAGTTCCTTGCTCTTTCCTGAACTTTCAGATGACAGCTTACACACCCCATGTCTAGAATCTTTTACAAGCTCTCTCATTCCTGTCATGAGTTTCCACATGCACCCTATACTTCCTGGTTGTTTTTTTTGTTCATTTGTTTTTGGTCAGTTTCCTCATTCCTCTTGCCCTACTCTAGACTTTAATTCGAAGCAGTCTTTTTCTCAGGTATGATCCCAATGACTAGCAAGTCTCTGACACCTGGTAGACGCTACAAAACTGCGTGTTGATGAATATCACACTTCAATGCAAATCTTTCTTCGTTCATTCATATGTTCATCCATTCATGCATTAAATATTCACCGAGCACCTACTATGTTCCATGAACTGTTTCATTTTTTTAACCTCTTTTCCCCAGTTTTATTGAGAAATAATTGACATACATCACTGTATACGTTGAAGGCATTTCCATGAACTGTTTGAGGTACTGGGTATACAGCAGTTTAAAAAATTCAATCCTTATGGAACTTATATTCTAATGGGAGGGCGCAGACATATAATGGACAAAATATGTAAGTAAACCATAGGGCATGTGAGGTAACGATGAGAGCTAAGAAACAAAATAATCAGGGAATGAGATAAGGACAAGGGAGGTGGGAGGGAGGATTGCAACATTGGAATGAGGACGAAGGAGACTCTCACTGAGAAGATGACATTTGAGTAAGGATCTGAGGAAGGTGGGGTAGCCACATGATATGGGGGGAAACAGGGTCCCAGAAGAGGGAAGAAAAGAGCAAGGGCAGGTAAGAGGTGCTAGGTGCAGAGAGAGCAAGATGGGAGGAAGTGGGAGAAGAGGTTGGAGATGTGATGGCATGTGTGGGGAGTAGGGAGGGTGGATGGACACTCACGGTGCAGAAGAGTGACATTATCTGACTTGGTTTTATCGGGCTTACTCTGGCAGCTTGCTGAGAATAAACCAAAATGGGTGAGAGCAGAAGCAGAGAGAACGTTTAGGAGGCTATGGTGCCGTAATCCAGACGGGAGATGATGGTGGCTTGAACCACGTCGACTTCAGCGGATGTTGGCTGAATTGTGGATATATTTTGAAAGCAGAACTGAGAGTTGTTTATGGAGTAAAGAGACGAAGAGAGGGACTTCCTTGGCAGTCCAGTGGTTAAGACTCCGCACTTCCACTGCAGGGGTCACAGGTTTGATCCCTGGTCAGGGAACTAAGATTCCACGTGCTGTGCAGTGCAGTGGGAAAAAAAAAAAAAAAAGACAGAGAGAGAAAAAGAGAGAGGTCAAAGACAACTCCAAGGATTCTTGGCTTGAGCAGCAGGAAGGCTGGAGATGTCATTCACTGGGCTGCAGAAGACAATGAAAGAAGAATTCATTTGGAGAGTGTTAAATTTGAGATGCTCATCACATGCCCAAGTGAAAACACCAAGGAGACAAACATCATGCCAGGCTTTACAAATATTAACCCATTCAATCCCCATAGCAATCCATGAGATAGGGAGCATTCTTGGCCCCATTTTACAGGGAAAGACTGAGACTCAGAAAGAATGAGTGACTTACCCAATGTCACCAAGTCAGTGGGTAGTGGAACTAGACAACTGGGATTCAAACCCAAGCCATGGGATGCAGAATGCATGCTCTTCTACACCATACTGCCTCTTAGCTGAGAAAACACACACACACACACACACACACACACACACACACACACACACACCTCATTCCAATCACTTAAGAAAATCCTTGCCATTAGCTCTGAGCTGATCACTGTGGCCAGGGCCTGGCATGCTCTTATTAGACTAGGTCTAAGTCTCCTGCTGCCTGAACTGGGTGGGGGTAGAGCCCCACATGAGGGGAAGTTCTCCACAGGACAATCAGGATATCATCCCCAGAAGAAGCGTGAATAGATGCTGAATTTCAAAGACAACAGGAAAGCACACTCATTGGTGTCAAATTTAGCCCACTCATAACAACTTGGGCAAAGTTTATACATTAGTCATTCCACATATGCATCTCAAACCACCCAGAACACCCCAAAAGTCATGCCAAAATTTTCTCAACGGATTTTCTTATAAGATGTTTACTTGATTCCCTGGGACACTTGTGCTTTCCATTCTTATATTCCAACACAGAGAGGCTAAAGGTCAAATATCTCAGCTGGGAGGAGGAACACATTCTTGAATATCTAAGAGGCAACTGTGAAATGATGTTTTCTCAACCTAGCGTTTTTCAGAGCAGGCTAAAAACAAAATAAACAGAACACTCAAAAGAAAGCACCAAATAGAATTCATTGAAAGTAAGGGTACTGAAAATCATTCACTGGTTTGCTAATTTTGTTTTGTTTTGTTTTGTTTTGTTTTAATAAACAAGTCTTTAGAGCCGTTTTAGATTCACAGCAAAACTGAGCAGAAAAGAATGAGTTCCCATACACCCCCTTCTCCCACGCATCCACTGCGTTGCTGCGTTGCCCACCCTCAACCTCCACCACCAGCAGGGCACATTTATTACAATCCAGAAACCTACATTGACACATTATAGTCACCCAAAGGCCATAGTTCACATTAAGATTGATCCTTGGTGTTGCATACTGAACAGGTTTTGACAAATACATAATGACATGTAACCACCATCATAGTATCATACAGAATAATTTCACTGCTCTAAAAATCCTCTGTGCTCTCCCTATTCATCACTCCTTTCCCCCTAACCTCTGGCAACCACTGATCTTTTTACTGTCTCCATAGTTTTCTCTTCTCCATAATGCCATATAGTTGGAATCATACAGCATATAGCCTTTTCAGATTGTTTTTTTTTCCTTCCACTTAATAACCTCCATTTAAGGTTCCTCCATGTCTTTTCATGGCTTGATAGCTCATTTGTTTTTAGCCCTGAATAATATTCCATTGTCCGGATGTACCACAGTTTATTTTTCCATTCCACTACTGAAGAACATCTTAGTTGTTTTGTTTTCTGAGTCTAAATTTATTTCAACCTAATAAATTGTAAAATTCTGATTATTTTACTTAATAATTAGTAGTCTAAGCAAAGTTCAAATTTATCTTTTAGAAAGATATCCCTTCTTGAAAAGTAACAGCTCTACAAATAATTTTTTTTATAATATCAGCTTTGTGCTCATATGTAATTTTCTAAATTAAGAAGACTATAGACAAAAATAAAATTACTCATAACTTCACTCAGAAATAAATATCATTAATATTAACAATTTGTTGTTCTGTATATGTATACATATATATATATGATTTTCCTAACATTTGTACCCTAGGATTTTAACACAGATACTTTACCCTCTTTAAAAATTCTTCAGGGAATTCCCTGGCAGTCCAGTGGTGAGGACTCTGCACTCTCACTGCCAAGGGCATGGGTTCGATCCCTGGTCGGGGAGCTAAGATCCCCTCAAGCTGTGCAGTGCGGCCACAAAATTTAAAATAATAAAAATAAAACCAAAAATTCTTCATAAGTAGTATTTCTAATAATGCATAGTCTTCCATAGTATTGTCCTACCATAGTTTATTTGATCATTATCTCAATTTCAACTATTTCCAATCTTTTGCTATGCTATGGTAAAAAAAAGTCCTCTGGGCACATCCCTTAAGATTTTCTTACAATAACTTCTGGAATTTGAATAAAATATTATTCTTGATGTTAGAAGACAAAGGACAAAAATCTGAAGAACTGGGAATTACAACATATTTTATATGTAATCATTAAAACTGGTTGGAAGGGGCTTCCCTGGTGGCGCAGTGGTTGAGAGTCCGCCTGCCGATGCAGGGGACATGGGTTCGTGCCCCGGTCCAGGAAGATCCCACATGCCATGGCAGCGGCTGGGCCCGTGAGCCATGGCCGCTGAGCCTGCGCGTCCGGAGCCTGTGCTCCACAATGTGAGAGGCCCACGTATCGCCAAAAAAAAAAAAAAAAAAAAAACTGGTTGGAAGAAATTTTCCCATATCAAGGTATGAGGAAGTCATTCTGGCTTATACACGATTTAACTTAAACTTTATGCTAACTAGAACAGCCTGGTTTGTGGCCTGTTAAAACATACATTGTGCATTTGCTTTAACCATTAAAGAAAAGAATGCATTTAAAAATCAAAATGGAATAACTGTGGTCCAGGCATCCAAAATGAAGCCTAGTGGCCACTGTGCTTTCAGACACAGTCCTGCAACACACTGAGAACTGAATTTTCTGAACTGAATCAGACTCAAGGACACCACCAACTATTCTCAAAGCTACATCTGCTGCCAGCTGCCAACTGCAAATTTATGATGCCAAGTTCCCCCTTGTAACTATGCAACCATTTCAGACCCCAACCAATCCTTACTTATCAAGCATCCTTACTTCTTGCCAGC
Organism: Phocoena phocoena; assembly: GCF_963924675.1. NCBI lineage: Eukaryota > Metazoa > Chordata > Mammalia > Artiodactyla > Phocoenidae > Phocoena > Phocoena phocoena. The sequence continues at coordinate 96,221,861 of NC_089223.1, forward strand.
TCCAATCATGATTCTTGACAAATGACACGTAATTGGCGGGGGGGGGGGTTGCCTTTATAAGAGTCCCCCATTTTGTAGTCTAATGGAACACAATTCAACTACTTCTTGAGCCTGAGTCTCCTGGGCTATAGTCCTCAGTTTGGCTCAAATAAAACTCTTTTCTATTCCTATTATAAATTGTTTATCAATTATTTCCATCGACATTGTTTGATATAGTCTGCTGGTTATCAGAAAAACTCACCTGTAGTCTACTTTGGTACTGAGCACGGGCCCCTTGTGAGCACCCCTGCCCTTCCTACCCCCAGCTTTCACATCACTCTTCAGGTGCTTCAGTGAGGTTTTCCTGATATCTGGATCTCCCTGTATTGGGTAATGTTCCAAAACTTTTATTTGAGCTATTATCTTAAGACTTGGAGTCTTAAGGGGGTACCAGTATATTTCGTAGGTGAAAGGGACCTAAGGGGAATTTCCTAAGCAGAGGAGCTAGAGGGGAGTTCCTAGCAGGGGACCTCGTAGGAAGTTCTTAGGCAGAGGACTTAAGGGGAATTTCTAAGCAAGGAACCTAGAGGGCATTTCTAGGAAGGAAAGACCTAGAGGGAACTTTGGAGTGAACTGAGTTGGCTAATCTTTTTAAATGTGGCTTAAAATTGGAAGGATTTGTACTTTACAGTAAAATGAAACTGAAAGAAAATGGAAAATTGTGCTTCTAAAGCCTACCATCTCCCAGCCACCCACTGGAACTCCAGCTGAATTCATGTACAATTGAGATGGACCCAATACTTGCATGTACAATAATTCTCTCACCCTGAAATGGCCAAGATGGGGCTCTTTTGACATTCCCAAACTGGTTTTTGTGTGTGCAGTTAGAGAAAGTTAGCATGATAAAACAGTTTTTCAAACTTCTCACCCTGAGAGAACAAAACTATTCCTAGGAGAAAGATTAAAGCTGTAACTCTTTTATCATGTCCTTGAAATGTAAACACAACCCACACTGCCTGAGACTGTGGCTTTGACTCAATTAGTAGAACCTAAAACTAAAAGAAAAAAAAGGCGGGGGTGGGGAGGCCTTTGAAAACTCAAGCAAGTAAACTTATTCTTACTATTATTTATGAGCAAATGAGTTTTATATTGAAAAGCATGATTCATGACTAAGTTTTAAAATGAAAACTATGTGATCTCTATGTCTATCTAGCTGTCTGTATGTAGGTTACAAATATATGTTTCTACCTCTGGGTGGTAAAAGAGCTGTATTTGATTGAATTAAAAACAAGTGCTTACGAATTAAATATTTCTAAACGTAACATGAAATAGCCTAATTTTTTATAGGGATCACAAGATGAGAAGAAGGCGACAGCAATAGTAGACAGCTGTAACCCAAGAATCTGGGCCAGGCCTGTATGATCCATCCTACTAGCTCAGTTGAATTGTTTACCAAATGTCTGTCTCCCTATCAAAATTGAAAGCTATTGTTTTACTTCTAGCTAACTCTTGCCCCAATATACAGGACGGAAAGAAAATTCTTTAGCAACGTTGTCACAAAGTATAGCTACTGAGGGCAGTCTAACCAATTGTTGGATCTGTCATCAAATTCCCAGGTCAATACAAGACTGATATAAGCCTCTCATAATACCTGTCACCAAATTTTCAGGTCTTCCTAATGTTACCATCCACCTAGACCGACCTCCCTAACTTTACAAGTTCAAATTTTCCAGCAAATTAACATGTCCAGTCCTTGTCTGATACCATCCTCAATCCTTAGAGACCAAGCACAATAACCCCAGACTACTTTGTTCTTCCCCTTACTTAAACTGAATAAAGTCTTAAAGAGTAAACGGTGAATAAATTATGCCAGCAACTCCCACATGTTAAATACCACACAAATGACTTTTGGAAAGCTTGCAAGAGAAATGACCCATGGTTTGATATTGTGTTGACAAAACTTCCAATAAGAGCACTCCGGGAGGGGTCACTGCACTTCCCCAGGTTTTGTCTTCACGTGTGATACTGAAATTGACACACCTTCCCAAGGATGGGCACATAAATATCTTCATAGCTGGAAAATAGAAGGTTTATTTTTACTGGGTTTATATTATGCATTGTCTGTATATAAGGAAACAGATTAACCTCCTTTTTCTCTTCATTACAGAGTCAAGAGATCCATGTTAGCAGGATACCAAGATACCTAAAGCATTGCAGCACAACAGACATGCCTAAACTCCTTAGCCCAAGTAATGTTAGATAACGGGGTTGCCTTAGATTCTATGCTGACTAAACAAGGAGTTGTTTGTGCCATTGCTCATACTACTTGCTGCATTTGTATCAATACCTCTGGAGAAGTTGAAATTCACCTAGAAAAAATTTCCCAAAAGGTAAAATGGTTACAAGATGTAAGACAAACTGACCCTTTAAATGATCTGTTCAGTTATCTCCCCTCAGGAATAGACAATTTTTTCTGCTTTGCTTTATAGATGATTGTCTTTATCATAGTATGTATTACTATCTTTTTCTAGCTATTAAACTACTTATGACATGTATCACTGCTTGCTTTAAGTCTTCTGCTAAAAGTGCAGGTACAGTCATAAGTATATTGAACAGATTGTACATATGTTTTCGTATATATGGTGCAGACAAAATATATACAGTTGTATACATACACACACATATATATAAATGCCTAGTTTATATTTAAGTCTGAAAACGATTCACAAGAAAGAAAATGGTCTATAAACACTAAAGTTAATGTCACAAAAATTTACTTGTTCATTCATGTTCACACTTCAAAACTATGCACTAAACCTACTCTCTGCACCTGGCTGTGGACTATATTCTAAGAATATAAGGACTTTAAAGCCAAGGTGTCTGCCCTGTACAGGTCTATATTCTATTCTGGAGAAAGAATTCTTATTAACTAAGGATAATTGATTGTTATGCACATCATGATACAAGCTCTTTGACAGAAGAGTAGTAGCAGGAGTGAGTGAATAGTGAATAAACTAAAATTAGAATTCCACTAGGTCCTCATTCATAAATTATTTTATCATATTTTACATAGAGTCCTAGAGCTTGGTTTTCCAGCTACCAGCTATGAACAGCCTAAAGGTAAGAGTAAAGAAACTACCTCCTTTTTTTTTTAGCACTTTAATGTGTGCCTATATTATCCCATACATGCATTATTATATGCAATATTATCATATTTAAATTTCACACTAACCGTTCTTCCTTTTAGAATGATAGGGTGGCACACTGGACACCAAAAAGAACGCTGTTGCTCAGAATTACACAGGCAGAGTGGAATTTCAAAATCCTATTTTTTTTTCAGTGTGTTTGTCTTCATTTTTCCCAGTTTTATTGAGATATAATTGACATACATCACTGTATAAATTTAAGGTGTACAGCATAATGGTTTGACTTACATATATTACAGAATGACTGCCACAATAAGGTTAGCTTCCATCATCTCATATAGATACAAAAAGAAGAGAGAGAAAGAAAAAAGAGGAAAAAAAATTTCCTCGTGATGAGAACTCTTAGGAGTTTCATGTATATCATACGGCAGTGCTAACTCTTGTCATCGTGCTGTATATTACATCCCTAGTATAGTTGACACTTGAACAATGTGGAGGTTAGGGATCAACTGCCATGTAGTCAAGAAACCACATACTGCTATCTCTGAAGTAAAACAAATGAACTGATAAAAGACTCACCCAAGGGCAGGAAGCTGAAATAGTTTGGATGGAATCAGCACTCAAACCCTGGTTCTTTCTATTCTCCATATTGTGGTCTCTGAACACAAATTTTCCCCATACCTAGTTAATTTAAAGATCTGTAAAATGAAAATATAGGTACTATATTTATTGAAAAAATCTGCATATAAGTGGACCCTCACAGTTCAAACCCGTGCTGTTCAAGGGTCAACTTATTTATTTACCTTGTAACTGGAATTTTGTACCTTTTGACCAACTTTCTCCAATTCCCTCTCCCCCCAAACCCTGCCTCTAGTAACCGTAAATCTAATCTCTTTTTCTATGAGCTTATTATTTTTGTTTTTAGATTCCACATACAAGTGAAATCATTTTAAATTGGATTGTTTGATTTTTTTTTTTTTTTTGCTGTTGAGTTGTATGACTTATTTATAGATTTTAGATATTAACCCCTCATCAGATATATGGTTTGCCAATATTTTTTCCCATTCCACAGGGTTTTTTTCACTTTGTTGATTGATTCCTTTTGCTGTGCAGAAGCTTTTCAGTTTGATGTAGCTGCTTTTGCTTATTTTTGTTGTTGTTGCTTGTGCTTTAGGTACTATACCCAAAATATCGTTGCCAAGACACATGTCAAGGAGTCCTTTTCCTACATTTTCTTCTAGGCGCTTCATGGTTTCAGGTCTTACCTTGAAGTTTTTAATCTATTTTGAGTTAATTTTTGTGAGTAGTGTAAGATAGAGGTCTTTTTTTTCAGTAAGAAAGAGAGTGAGACAGAGAGACAGAAAGAGAGGAGGGAAGGAAGGAAGGAAGGAAGGAAGGAAGGAAGGAAGGAAGGAAGGGAAAGAAGAAAGAAACTGTATGTCATATTTAATGTTCAAACAAAAATAGTTTATTTATGCTTACTATATAAGGAAAACTTATATCTTCATCAGACAACTATTAATTCATTTTTTCAATTTGCTTAATTAATACCTGTGTTGAGTTTACCATATACCAGCACTACTATATCAGCAGTGAACAAACAAGATGAAAATCCCTGCCCGGCCAATGTTCATAGCAGCATTACCATAATAACCAAAAAGTAGAAACAACCCAAATGTCCATCAACTAATGAATGTATAAACAAAATGTGACGTACCTGATGCTGAAAACTTGGTCTCTGTGCACTGGTGCCAAATCGAATCTTGGAGACAAAGTTTGGGTGAAGTAGAAAAGAATACCTTTATTGCTTTGCCAGGCAAAGGGGGACACCGAAGACTCATGCCCCTCAAAATTGTGTGTCCCAACCCGGGAGGATTTGGTGAGGAGTTTTACAGCAGTTGTTCAAGGGTGGGGTTGCTGGTAAGGATTAGGGTGTGTGCAGGGTGTGCAATCCTTTAATCTGGCCTCAGGTGGTCTTCTCTGAAATGAAGAATGCTAACATCTTCCATTTGTTGAGGGTTTTAGTTCTGTAAAGAGCTTAAAGATAGTGTTATGTGTATCCCTTGAGGCAGAACCAGGACCCTGCCCCAAGGCTGCACTATTGTTTCTTGACTGCTCCTCCCTTATCTCTGCATCCCCTCCCTTCTCTGGTTAGCAACTGTTTGGACCTGCCCTAAGAACTCAGGGAAGGTCATGGAGGCTGAAGGCTGTTCCCTACAAACAAGAAATGGAGGGACACAGAAAGGTTTCCATGCCCAGGAGTCCCACAGTGTCCTGTTCGGTTTCATACCCATGCAATGGGATAATGTTCAGCCATAAAAAGGAATGAAGTACTAACACATGCTATAACATTGTTGAACCCTGCAAACATTATGCTAAGTGAAAAAAGCCAGTCACAAAAGACCATATATTGTATAATTCCATTTATATGAAACATCCAGAACAAGCAAATCTATAGAAACAGAAAGTAGATTAGTGGTTGTGTTACCAAACACCAGTTTGTGTGCCCCACGCACAGTGAGGCCAAGCAAACCGAAACGTCAGAGTTTGGAACAGAAAAAGGTTTATTGCTGGGCCAAGCAAGGTAAACAGGTGGCTCATGCTCAAATAACCTGAATTCTCTGATGGTTTTCAGGGAGAGGATTTTATAGACAAAATTTGGGGTGAGGACTACAGGGTAGTGGCTTTCTTCTGATTGGTTGGTGGGGAGGTAACAGGGTGTTGGCCCAGGGATCTTGTGTTCAGCCTGAAGTCACCATCCTCCACCTGGGTGGGGGCCTTGTTTCCAGCAGAAGAACTCAAAGGTATTGTTAGACACATTCCTTGAGGAGGAACCAGGACCCTGCCCCAAAGCTGTACTACTTTTTCTTGACTGTTCCTCCCTTGTTTCTGCATTCCTTCCCTTCCCTGATTAGCAACTGTTAGAATCTGCCCTTTGGAACTCGGGGAAGGTCAAGGAGGCTGAATGAAGCCTATTTCCTACAAACAAGAGACAGGAGACGTGGAAAGGATTTGTACCAGGGAAGGCTCCACAGGGTCGTGCTCTATTTCAGTTGCTTAGGGCTGGATTGTAGGGGCAATGGGGAGTGACTGCCAATGGGTATGAGGTTTCTTTTGGGGCTGATAAAAATGTTCTAAACTTAGATTGTGAGGTTGCTGCAAAACTGTGAATATACTAAAAGTATACATTGAATTGTAGTCTTTAAAAGGATTAACTTTATGATATGTGAATTACATCTCAATAAAAATGTTAAAAGAAAAACCCTGCCCCCCATGGCATTTACATTCTCTAGTGCAGCTTCCTCCCATTTCTCCTGGATCTGATATGAAGCCAGCCCATTTCATACCTCATGGTCCAGGTTTCAGTTCCTTTGTGCAGAAATCTGGGCAGTAAGCTCTCTACTGAACCAGTGGTGTAATCTAGGTATTATTCTTGGTTCTTTCTTAATTCCTTCACCCTCCTAGAAATTCTGGAACTTAATTTCTTATAATGCACTATTGGGAGATAGTTCTGTTTTACATATCTAAGAACCCTGACTATGGCAGTGACCAAGTAACTTAAGACCCATCCAGTTCAAGGCATTGACTCCTATAGACAATACTGTACAAAAGGCTTTGAACTGTGAAGACTGTAGCTCCATGGTGCCACCCACAGTGAAGACCAGCATACCACTTGTGATGGACAACACATGACTCAGGTGGGAAACACTTTGTTCTGTTTCATTATAGGAATGACACCAAATACCTTATACATATTAAAACCATTAATTGATATTGAATATAATTAATCAAAATGCTTGTGCTATTATATTTTTTAAAATTGAACATTTACTCTCTAATGAATTACCTGTAAATGAAAATGATTCTCTGTAATATTAATATTAACAGGAAGAAGTGCTGAAAAGAGGGTGAGATCGCGGAGATGTTTTAACAGGAGGACCACTGTTTACAACAGTCCTGGAGCTGTATGCTTTGTCCTCTGACAGACAGGGGAAGCTCCATCTCGTTAGCTAAGGTTACAAGACAGAGACATAGTGGAACTGGGGTGGATCTTGGGGCCCAGAAAGGCACTGCGAAGACTGACCATCATGGAAAGAGAACTGATCAACCACTGCACAACTGTATATCACACAGAAAAACTGTGAAAGTCACTCCAAACCTCATCCTCTGGGGCCACCAGCGGGAATAACAGCCTGACACACCTGCAGGATGCTATAATAACCCAAGTTCATGGTGATGGCCTGACTCATCTAGAAGGGATTCACATTCTATTCAGGGTACCAGCTGCACAAGGCCAGGAAGTGCATAACCCACTCTAAGTCAGAATCGTTTTCAGTCTTTCTTAAACTGTCCACCACATTCTCATCACATCTCCACTCAGCTGCCGAAAATGGTTGAGTGTCACTTCCTGGGTGTAGCTTGTACTCCAAATATAACTTCAATATGTTTTTTTTCAAATACACCCCAACCCCAGCCCTGCCCTGCAGTTCAAACCTTTAGCCACAAACAAAAATTGCTAAAACCAAAATATTGGAGATTGGGAAGAAAAGTTCTCAGCTAACTGGGTGTTTCATGGGGCTAAACCCATTCTTCTCCTGAGCGTCTTTAATAGCTAAGTTTTACCGCACAGTCTATTTTCACAACCTTTAAAAGTCCGGGACTTCTTGTGTTTTTCTTTTATGAGCAAAACTTCCCTCGACTTGTTATGAACACAACTTGGGTCTGCTCACCTTTGTGCAGCAAGACCAAATTTACTCACTCTGGGCTGTGGTGAAGGAAAGTTCAGCATTTATTGTAAGCACCAAACAAGGAAGCTGGGTGGCTAATATTCAAAAGAACCAAACACCCGGATGGTTGTCAGGGAAAGGTTTTTAAGGACAGAGTGAGGGAGGAGGTTGCAGGGTATGTGATCAGCTCACGGACATTCTTCTGATTGGTTTGAGGGGAGGCAACTGGGAGTCAATATCATCAACCTTCTGGTTCCAACTGGTCTGGGGTCAATGGGCTTGTGGGCAGCACACAGTTAACTTCTTCCACCTGGTGGGGGTTTCAGTCTCTGCAAAACAGCTCAAAGGATATGACTCAGAATAATATCTAGAGCCCCTGGGGAGGAACTAAATATGCTCGACTTTGTTTTTTTTTTTTTTTTTTTTGCGTTACACGGGCCTCTCGTTTGTGGCCTCTCCCGTTGCGTAGCACAGGCTCCGGATGCGCAGGCTCAGCAGCCATGGCTCACGGGCCCAGCTGCTCTGCGGCATGTGGGATCTTCCCGGACCGGGTCACGAACCCATGTCCCCTGCATCGGCAGGCAGACTCTCAACCACTGCGCCACCAGGGAAGCCCTCGACTTTGTTTAATGGCTAAACTGTTTTTATTTTGTCTCGCTTGAGTGTTTTCCTATGTTTCTGCATTTTCTCACTTCCCTGATTAAACTTATTCTCTGGAACTTGAGGAAGGCCTAGGAAGCTAAAGGTTTTCTACAAACAAGAGGCAGGCAGAGAGCATGGTGGTGGGTGGGAGTGGGGTGTCTGTCCTGAGAAGGCCCTATGGTCATTTAGAAACCCACCTTGCGGGCTCCCCTGGTGGCGCAGTGGTTGAGAGTCTGCCTGCCGATGCAGGGGACACGGGTTCGTGCCCCGGTCTGGGAAGATCCCACATGCGGTGGAGCGGCTGGGCCCGTGAGCCATGGCCGCTGAGCCTGCGTGTCCGGAGCCTGTGCTCCACAATGGGAGAGGCCACAACAGTGAGAGGCCTGCGTACCGCAAAAAAAAAAAAAGAAGAAAAAACCACCTTGCTGTGTATTAGCAAAAACACTGGAAAGTGATTTTTTTCACATTTGGTTGTTATTGTTAATGGTGTGTTTTGTTTGGATTTCCTTTTTTTCCCAAAGTCCATGGTTACTTGCAAAATAAAGATTTATTTTACTGTGTAATTTTGAAGTGTATGCCTCTGTTTCAAGGAATGAGAGGAGTTTTCAGACCATCTTTGGAACCCTAGAGCATCTACCAATCAACATAATACTTGCCCTGGTGGAGGAATTCCCAGCTTTCAGATTACCTTACCTTTGTCCCCTGAAAGCTCTAGACCATTGAAATTAAAAGCTGGAGTCTTTCTTTTTTTTTTTTTTTTTTTTTTGCGGTACGCGGGCTTCTAGCTGTTGTGGCCTCTCCCGTTGTGGAGCACGGGCTCCGGACGCGCAGGCTCAGCGGTCATGGCTCACGGTCCCCGCCGCTCCGCGGCATGTGGGATCCTCCCAGACCAGGGCACGAACCCGTATCCCCTGCATCGGCAGGCGGACTCTCAACCACTGCGCCACCAGAGAAGCCCTGGAGTCTTTTAAATAATTAAGAAATTTGTTTCTTTGGAGGTGGGGTGTAGTGTTTATCTGCAGTAATAACCAGATGTCTAGATTTTCTTCAAATGGGTTCTTGGAGTACACATCAAGTTTGCATTCAGGGATACATAAACACTCCAAGATGTTCATCCTTCTTAAGAAGCAGCACTCTACCCTGACTGAAGTTTCTATCTGTACTCAGCATTTAGTTTCATCTTTGGAGCTTTTCATTTGGAAATATATGTGGTTGTTCAATTCACTGCTAGACCATAGCCAGCAAAGAATTAATATACCAATACATCAGTCTTACAAATGCATTTACTCCTTCACCCACTGACTCCATATCTAGGAATTTATCTTGCAAATATCCCTGCCCACATAAGAAATGATGGGTATACCAAATTATTCACTGAAACACTGTTAATAAGAGAAATGACTGCAAACAAACCAAATGATGTCCCCAACAGGGGATGGGTTAAATAAATTATGAAACATGTCTCCCACGGAATATTATGTAGCTGTAAAAAAAAAATAGTGAGGAATTGCTGTATGTGCTGATACAAAGTAATCTGTAGGATACATTAGTAAGCAGAAAAACACAAGATACAAGGTATTATTTATGGAACACTCCCTTCTGTGTAAGAAAAGGTAGAGAGTAATAATATTCATTCATATGTTCTTATATTTTCACAAAGAAACAAGTGGTTATCAGAGTGAAAGGAAGGGGACAAAAGAGGTGACAAGGGTGGGAGTGAGGTCTTTTACGTTGTTTTGTTTTTACTTTTGAACTATGTGTAAGTATTGCCTTTTCAGGGATAACATAAAAATCACCCAATGTAATCTAAAACAACTTATAATATATTAGAAAAATGGACCCTTGAGGCAGCATGTGTTTCTCGTCAAGCATGTTTATCAAATCACCCTCCAGTTGAGAAATCAACAAAATTGTGTACGCAGCTGCATCCTTTGTTGTTTCTTCATATGACTCAGAACCACACAGAGTAAATGACAACATCCTTCCTCTAGGCATTGGCCCCTCCACACCCACCCCAGGGACCCTGGGAACAGAGCCAGCAGACCGGAAATTCTCTTAGAGAGCAGCCCTGGTAGATGTGTGCATGACTAAAAGACTATTTGGAAATTCAGAAATCTTTCCAAGCTACACATGATTGTTTCCCTGGGTCTCTTGAGGTCAGAGTTCACAGTGGGGTCACCGTAACCCTAAGAACCTCTGTCGCAGTGCCTTTTGAAGCCTCCATGTATTTTGTAGAATATCACCTCCTTTCCAAGAGTCTCCACCTCACTCTCTCTATGGGTCCTCATGGGGAGTATTGCATCTCTGGTCACAATGTCTGCTTATGGCAGGTGGCTTCTGTCCTTTCTTGCTCAGCCCCCACTAGTGACATGTACTGAAAAGGCTGAGGGCTGGACACCTCCCACTTGATCCTCCAGTTTCTCCACCCACTTCCATTTGGCTCTCTGCCCCCATCCTACCCCAGCAGGCTCTCCCAGAGGGAGGAAGGAGAAAGCTATGTATTTCCTGTCTTAGTTCATTTGGCTACTATAACAAAACACAAAGACCAGGTAGCTTCTAAACAACAGAAATTTCTTTCTCAGTTCTGGAGGCTGGGAAGTCCAAGATCAAGGCAGCAGCATGGCCGTGTTCAGGTGAGGTCCCTCCTCCTAGTTCACAGATGGCACCTTCTCGCTGTGTCCTTACGTGGCAGAAGGGGAGAGAATCTCTGTGGGTTCTTTTTCATAAGGCACTGATCCCATTCATCAGCCTCCACCTTCATGGTTAAGCACCTCCCACCAGCCCCACCTCCTGTTACTACCATCTTTGGGGGTTAGGATTTCCACATACGATTTGGGGGCACACAAACATTCAGACCACAGCCATTGCCCCGCCTGGCTCCCTCCTTTCAGGGTGGCTTCCCACCTGCCGGATTCATTGACAGAAGGTCACTGCTGCTCTCAAGGTGACCTCTCCATGGAACTCTTTCCTTCCAGATTCTTGTGGCCACCTCATCCGCTGGTCCCTTTAGGCAGTGTTTCTGCACACTTTCAATATCTTTGTAAATGGTCTTTTGTTAAACCTTCTTCAAATTATCCAAATTTGAGTGTGTCATCTGGGTCCTGCTAGGACCCTGAGGGAGTAGACTGGCCCTGCCTGCAAAGTAGTTTGATTTTGCCCCATCATTGCTTTTGATGACCTCTCTCACTGGGAACCTGCATCTATGCCATAGTTGGGTCACTCTTTGGTAGCTCGGACCCCCCATGATGCTATTCGTGGCTCTGTGTCCTGTCCCTAAGGCTCTCTCTCCCAGAGAGAGATGCTGTTAAATAATTACACTGGGACAAAGGAAACCAATTGGCACTATGGGCCAAACAGGATGTATGATGTCCACACACACACACACACACACACACAACAAATCTCTACTACAGATATAATGATAACCTTCTAATTCTTCTCCACTTTCCAGAATTCCTTTGTTATCTGATAACCCCTCCCACAATGGATTTCCAAAAGCCCCATGCCATCAGCCCAGACCTATCTGAGCCCCAGGGATAGACACAGCTTTGACAAAAGCTCAAAAACATGTAATCTGACATTTTAGAAGAAGAGTAGAGTGTCTTGTGTTTTAGATATGACATTATTTCAAAGACATAGAGGTAGAGAGTAATCCATTGTCAGATGAAACTCTACCAGAATAGTACTTCACCTCCTTAGGGATTGGTATTTGATTGATATCCTCAACCAGTATTGGGGGGCGTCAGTATGCTGTGGCCAGAAGGATCCTTCCAACAGGCCTCCAATGGCTTTCCATCATATTCAGAGAAAAGTCTGCAAAATGGCCTGCAAGATCCAACCCAATTTGTCCTCTTTCCGTCTGTTACACTGATCCCACCATCCTGGTCTCCTTGCATTTCCTTGAATAATTCAGACACACAGCCCCCCAGGGCCTTTGCTTCTGTGGCTCTTGCCTGAAATGTTCTTTCCACAGAGATCAGCTTGGCTTAATCCCTCCACTCCTTCAAATCTTTGTTCAAATATCATCTTCTCAGGGAAGGTTTTCCAGACCTCCTTATATAAAACAGTAACCCCCAGCCCAACACTTTCTATCATCCTTCTCTGCTATATTTTTCTTGATAGCATGTATCACCTTCTAAAATATAATTTACTTCTTTATAAAGGCTACTTATTGTTCATCTCCCCCACATACTAGAATACGCACTCCAAGAAGGCACGGATTTTTGTCTGCTCACTGAAGTAATCCTAGCAGTTAGTGCTTGGAACCTATAGACACACAATATTTGTTGGATGAGTTAATGATTAGAGCACAGATCTGATCATCCATCTCCCTTGTCCAAGTTTTTCAGTCTTCAATAGTTCCACATTTCTCTAAGGACAAAACTAAAGCTTTTTAGGGCTTCCCTGGTGGCGCAGTGGTTGAGAGTCCGCCTGCCAATGCAGGGGCCATGGGTTCGTGCCCCGGTCCAGGAAGATCCCACATGCCGTGGAGCGGCTGGGCCTGTGAGCCATGGCCGCTGAGCCTGCACGTCCGGAGCCTGTGCCCCACAACGGGAGAGGCCACAACGGTGAGAGGCCCGTGTACCACAAAAAAAAAAAAAAAAAAAAAAAAAAACCTAAAGCTTTTTAGCATACTTGTAAACTGGCAGCAATTTACCTTCTGGTCTTATACAAGCCTCCCTCCCCTATTGCCATGAGTTGTTGTAAGAGAAGAACTAGGATGATCTGTGAAAAATGAGAAATTCTGGGTTTTCAGTGTTGTGTTGAGAAAAGAGAAGCAAGGATGTAAACATAACATGACTAAGGAAATGGTGAGTATTATTTATAATACTCACCATTATATACATAATAATACACGGAAATGGTCCATGTATTATTTAGCCTACTCAGCACTCCTCCCTTCCTGGACCAGCACGACCTTTCTTCTAAAGCATTGCTTTTTCTCTTCTGAATAGGAAATATTATATGTGGAATCTAAAAATATTACACGTGGAATCTAAAATAATGGTACAAATTAACTTGTTTGCAAAACAGAAATAGAGTCACAGATGTAGAAAAAACAAACTTATGGTTACCAGGGGGGAAAGGGAGGGAGGGATAAATTGGGAGATAGGGATTGACATATACACACTACTATATATAAAATAGATAACTAATAAGGACCTACTGTACAGCACAGGGAACTCTACTTAATACTCTATAATGACCTATATGGGAAAAGAATCTAAAAAAAAGTGGGTATATGTATATGTATAACTGATTCACTTTGCTGTATACCTGAAACTAACACAACATTGTAAATCAACTATACTCCAATAAAAATTAAAAAGAAAATATTTGCTGAATGAGTGAGGGGAAACAGCACATTTGGAAATAGAAAAAGTTAAATGAGTAAATTCAGGAGAAAAAAAGACTGTCAGTGGATCTTGGGGAGAAGGAAAGAGAGTACTTCCAGATGTTACTGGGTTCAAAGAAAACCAGAATCAGACAGAAGTTAAAACAGCAATGGCAAATTTTATTCAGGAACTATTATAATATGGGAAAAAGAGAGCTTGGTATAGAGCTAGCTCCAATCTGAATAGAACATGGACAAGTAGAGACTTACAGCCAAGGCATAGCGGGAGGTCAGTGGGTGGAAAATTACCAACAAAAGACATCAAGAATAGGGGAGGTTATGGCTAAACTGACTTTAGGGGTTTTGCTAAAGGCAGGTACAGAGGAGGAAAGAATAATTTTGCCTCTACCCCTTTATGTTTTTGGCCAAGGGCCCTGTAATAAAAGACAGAGAAAAACAAACAGATTTATTAACATGTATACCTCATGCATACATGAGAGATACCCAGGGGAAAAAATGAGTAACTCCCTGAGGTGGCTTAGCATTCAGAATTAAATTCCACCTTAATAGGGAAAGGGGAGTGCGGGGTGGGGGTGCGGGACGGGGAGACAGTTCTGGGAGGTTATCAGGAAAAACATGGCAAACAGGGCAACATTTGTTATGCAGATTTAAGTGAGTGCCTTCTCCACTGATAAGATTCTCTTGTGATTTTGTTTTCAGCTATATTGAGGTATAATTGACAAATTGTAAGATATTTAAAGTGTACAACCTGATAATTTATATACCTATACATTGTAAAGGGATTCCCCCCATCAAGTTAATTAACACACAATTTCCTCACAAATTTACCTTTTTTTTCCCAGTGAAAACATTTAAGATCCATTCTCTTAGCAAATTTTAATTATTCAATACAGTGTTATCAGCTGTAGTCACCTCAGATCATAGTCATCCTAAAACTGAAAATTTGTACCCCTTTACCAACCTCTTCCTGTTTTCCCCTCCCCCCAGCCCCTGGCAACCACTTTTCTGCTTTCTGTATCTTTTCACAGAGGTACGGTTTACCAAGTTAATGTAAGTTATAGATAGCTTAAGAGAAAAGAGAAAAATGCTTCCTTAAATCTGTAAAACAAACCATTAAAGTACCAGCAACATCACCTAGCGGTAGAAAAACACCACGTGTCTATAACATTCATATAAAGGCAGACACAGAGATAGTACAACTTTCGTTCTAAAATTTTGGTTATGAGACAGGTACAATGATACAAAAGTCACTGATTTATAAAAGAACAGCTAGATCCAAACTGTGGTTCTGGCAGATGGACTATGTTAAGTTTACCCACTCAGATGGCCAAAAATTTTAACTAATATTTGTGGCAAAGACCTTGTCAAATAACAAAAATAATACACTTTAGTAAGGAGTTTGATGTCTTTTTATCAAGGGAAGACAATCCATGGATTGGGAGACTGCTGTGCCTCACAAGCTGTGGAGCAATCTTCTCTAAAAATCTTGGACAAGGGCTTCCCTGGTGGCGCAGTTGTTGAGAGTCCGCCTGCCGATGCAGGGGACACGGGTTCGTGCCCCGGTCTGGGAAGATCCCACATGCGGTGGAGCGGCTGGACCCGTGAGCCATGGCCGCTGAGCCTGCGCGTCTGGAGCCTGTGCTCCGCAACGGGAGAGGCCACAGCAGTAAGAGGCCCGCGTACCGCAAAAAAAAAAAAAAAAATCTTGGGCAAGAGGAAGTTTTATACAATATTAGAAGAGGAAACATGGAAACAGGGCATGATTGGCTGGGAGGTCAGGGATTTCCTTAGACGACTCCAGGTCCCGTTTTCTTGGGCAATGTGACCTAGCTAAGCCAAGCTGGTGGGTTCAACTTTTAAGATGCTTCATTTGCTTTGTTTCCAAATAGCTCAGGTAGTTGCTTTTGGGGTTGCTTGAGTCCCTGGAGAGCCCCCAGTGGAGAAGGGGGGCCAAAGTTCAAGTGACTGTAGGAATTGAGGGGCTGGAGAAAGAAAAGTCTGGGAGGCATGGACAGAAGGATGGAAGAGGCTGTGATTTTTGGTGGCCTTGACCTGTAGCGGCTTGAAGCAGTATCTCAGTTCCCTGACCAGAGGTTGAAGCCAGGCCGAAGCAGTGAGGGCACCTAATCCTAACCACTAGACCAGGGGCCAGTGGCCAGCAACAAGGCCCTGGCTCGTTGGCTTTGGAGAAAGGAGTTTCAACAAAGAGACGGAAAGTAGTGAAACAAGTAAAATGTTTATTAAGGGGGAAAGAAGTATGTGTGGATAGACACACACGGTCAGTCTCAGAGAGAGAGTTGTTTAAATCACTTATACGGGGGCAGTTCTTCTGGGTTTCCTCTGGCCAATCATCTTGCTTTGTCTGACTCTGAGTCCATTTTTGGTCTGACTCAGGGTCCTCCCGCATGGGCACGCACATCTCTTAGCCAAGATGGATTCCAGTGCAAGGGCTTCTGGGAAGTTGACAGAACATATTATGGTCTGGCACACACACACACCCCTTCTCTGACCTGTGAGGAACCTTTCTGTGCATGCGTAGTTTGGGAGGTCTCCTTGACCTCAAGAGTGAGAAATATTTGGACTCTTTATTTCTTATCTGGGGAGGACTCAGCTCCTCTTTGCTCCTGCCATTATCTTCTTGGAGTATCTTGGAGATTCTGTCCACAGGGGACAGACTCCAGCTGCTCAGCCTGGGGCCCATCTATCTCCTGCCTCACTTGAACAGACCTGTATCAAAGGACTCAAGGGAGATGGATGGAAGACAGAAGGTGACATGAGGAGGAAGAATGTTTAGAGGAGCCACTCTGGGGAGCACTTACGTTTCCCAAAGAGGCCAAGGAAGTTCCAAATTATCCTCAGCAAAATCATGCTAACAATGAGATGGGCAGAGCTGACAGAGCATAGAGTCAGCAGGAGTTTGAGAAGGGGTTTCTGACTGAGAAGTTCCCATGGGGGGAGCAGCATCAAATAAAACAGACAGAACAGAGACCTTTTAAAAATAGCTCCTGGGCTTCCCTGGTGGCGCAGTGGTTGAGAGTCCGCCTGCCGATGCAGGGGACACGGGTTCGTGCCCCGGTCCGGGAAGATCCCACATGCCGCAGAGTGGCTGGGCCCGTGAGCCATAGCCGCTGAGCCTGCGCGTCCGGAGCCTCCGCAACGGGAGAGGCCACAACAGTGAGAGGCCCGCGTACCGCAAAAACAACAACAACAAAGAAAATAAAAATAGTTCCTATCAGCCTCTGAATATCAACTTCCAATATGGCTAACTTCTGACCATAGAGCTATTTTTAAAAATTCTTTCAAATATCTTATTATCAGATTTCAGCTGGAACAAATAGTAAATATTCCTGGTGGTATTAAACTCTTCTCTTTTTTTAAATCCTTTTTATCTTAAACCAAAGATATAGCTTTTCTCTTCCTGGTACAGAGTGGGAGACACTCTTACAAATAGAGATTTCCTTTATAAATGTAAATTTCCCTTACAAAAGGGTAATTAATCCTCAGTTTTCGAGTTTCTCAAGTATCTGCTGTTTCTTAATCAGCTCAAAGTAATCCTTTGGCCCAAGAGGCACATTTTAGGGTGACATGTTCTACTCTCCTTCACAGGGTAGGGTGATAAGATTTTGAGGGTGGAGGGCGATGAACTTGACCATCCATCAAAGGTGGGGAACTTTGGCTAAACTGACCCAGTGGCATTCTGCTTTAGCAAGTGTCTTTGCTAAAGCTGGACTGAACAGAGTTCAAGATCAGAGCCCCAGGTCAGGGTCTTGGGAGTTTAGAGGAGCCTGACTAGAGTGAGGTCAAGGAGAATCTTTGTCACTGGTCAGATACTTCCAGAGTCTCTGGGCAGGGTCAGCAGGAGGAAATTAGCCATGTGGTTTCACAGGCAAGTTATTCACCATGTGAAGTCAGTCTCACTGCTTGGAAGGAAGCTCCTGAAATCGGGGACCTAAAGCTGAGGAGATGGGGCTACTTGGTCTCCAGGAGCCCTGGGAGGGGCTGTGGGGGATGCTGGGACTGTTCTCCCTGGACCTCGGCCCGTCCCTGAGAGTCCACACCAAGAGGGAGCAGACCAGGGCTGCAGGGCAGCACTTGAGCCCCAGTACAGGTTTCTGGAATCTTGCAGCCAGGGTTCACATTAACTGGTCAGTAACGAAAGTCTCAGACCTTCGCCCCTGAAATCAACATGTATGTGGGGATTAATGAGTTAATACATTAACTCATTTTTTGTATAACGTAGTTAGAACTCTGCCTGGCACCAAGCAAGCACTCGAATATAAGCTATGTGTAAATAGGAAAAATTTGGAAAAATATCCACTACACTCAGACCAGTTATCTCTAGTGAATGAAATGTGGCAAAGGTACTTTCACTTAATACATTTCTTACTTTTCTGGCAATTAAAGAAATACATTAATTAGAGCCTGCAGATAGAAGTTGATAATGATGAGGACGATTCTGGCAAATAGTAACTACATGGATGATCCAACATAGCTGTTAAGAGTACAAGTTCTAGAATTACTTCGCTGGGTTTGAGTCCTGGCTCTGTAATTTCCTAGATGTGGTATCTCACTGACTTATTTTCCTGCTCTACACTCCTGAGTTTTCTCACCTTAAAAAGGGGGAGGGGGGATATTATTAACTATAAATTGCAGTGCGAGGCTCAAAAGAGGTACTACATGGAAAACACTTAGAACTGCTCCAGACACACAGCAAATACGTCATCATTGTTAGCTAATATTGTCCAGTCATTTCTGGTCTTCTAGCTTATTCACAAAACCTTTAGGATATAGGGCTGGGATTTTTATAGCAATATAACTGGAGCTCTTAGGATGGTAATTAATACTCTGTTGGGGTTTTACGTTGTTGTTTCATTTTGTTTTAGTGTTTTGTTTTGTTTGTTTGCTTCTTTTTAGATTTTACTTAGCTTTTCAAACACACAAAAGTAGAGAGACCAGGAATGAACCCCGCTACACCTTTCATCTGACTTAAACAGTTATCAACATGTCACCAATCTTTAATACTGGATTTTGTTCCCTTTCAATTAGGACACAGATTTGGTGAGATTACATGACTTGCCCTAATTGGTGAATCAAATAATTTGCTGTGACAGGTAAATTGGTGAGAAGTGCACAATGGTTTCATTTTTTAGTTAATTGTTCCCTCTTCAAGAATTCAGAAGTAGCTTAACTGTCCTGAGGGCTCAAATTTGTGGACTTTTGACTCACATTGTAGTTTATGGCGGGCCATGTGATAATTCTTTCTAGATCAGCACTGTCCAGTAGAAATATAATGTGAGCCATAGATGTAATTTTAATTTTTCCAGTAGCCATATTTTTTTAAAAAAGCAAAAAGAAACAGGCATAATTAATTTTAATAATATATTTTATTTAACCCAACCAATCCAAAACATCATTTCAACATACAGTGAATATAAGAATTATTAATGTGATTGCTTACATTCTTTTTTCTTTGTTCTAAGTTTCTGACATATGGTGTTTATTTTATATTTATAACACATCTCAGTTGGGGTGCTCAGTAGACACAAGGGGCTAGTGGCTACCATATTGGACAGCACAGCTCTGAATAGTAGTTCCTTGAGGTTTAAGATCTGTATCTTCTTCATCCTGCTGTCTTTTACAAATAATTAATGAACCGCTCTCTAGTTTTGAGCAGAGATACATATTAAAATTCTTCCACCTGAAGGGGTAGGAATGGATTGCTAACTATTCCTCACTGTCATTTGCTAGAGAAAGCCACATCTGCTACATTTTGGGTTTGTTATAGTTTTAAACAAGGAAGCTCCATCATTTTAATGAAATAAATACCTTTATTTTCAAAGGTATCCTTTGCTTTGAAAAATAAGAAAGTGACCAGGAAAGTGATAGAGTAGGAAGTCTGCCATGAATTAGGCAGTACTGTAGCAAGGAGGGATTTTGAGGCAGAGGCAAAATTGAAAGGATCCTAGGAAGAATCCCTAAATAAAATCCCTTATCTCAACTGGGAAGTATTTAAATCAAGTGAGAAAGAAACCAACCATAGCAGATAATGCTGGTGTGTGATGCTTACCCCCTTGGGCAGTTTCTGGGCACTTGTCCAACTGCCCAGGGGAGGCACCTGCAACTCTTTGTCTGGGAGCTTTCTCTGACTTCCAATACCTGCTCTATCCACACACATGGTAGCCTGAAAGTGCCCAGGAATTCACACCCTCCCTGGGAGCAGCCCTCAACCAATGACTGACTGGAATGAAGAATAAAGACCTCAGCTCACATGTGCTTCTGAAGTGTTCTACCCTGTCAGCCTAAAGCTGCCTGCAGGATCAAGTTCCAGTTGCCCTCAGTGACAATTTGCCTGGAAATCCATCCTTTATTGGCTTCTTCCCTCCCTGGTCTCAATGTACTCCTCCCCTGACATACAGTGGCATTACAATCACTAGGACCATCACAGGAGGGAAGCTCATGGGCTCAGTGAAATGGATACATCCATTTATATACTATCTGAGCCACTGAGAAATGTAAGGAAAATAGTATTGTAAGGAAAATAGTATTATAAGGAATGTAGAGTAGGTTGTTGCTTTCTGCTACCCCCAAAGTGCTAAGGGAAGAAAATGACAGAATCTGGTCAGCCAGCTATCAACTAAGGTATGGTGGGAGGCTAGAAGACCTCTATGGTGCATTTAAGGAGACACTCACCTCCTGCAGCTGCAGGGCAGACTGTGCTGAACGTCATGCGAGCCCAGAATGTTCACCGTGGGCAGAGCAGAGTGACAAGAAATCTGAATTCATAGCCCTGGTAGGTCTACATCCCTTCCAGGCAAGGAGTGAGACCCTGAGACTCAGGATGGACACATCTTTGTATATGTGATTGAAAACCTTGAACCCCCAGAGTTGGTAGGACTGGATTTCTCCTCCTTTCTGGAGGACAGCAGCTCCCTTTGCCTGAAGACGTGCACAGGCTTCACATGGCAGGGTGATTCTTGCCCTCTTCAGGACCTGACTCCCTTCGTTGCTTTTAGATCATAACTAGGTTCGGGGCTTCCCTGGTGGCGCAGTGGTTGAGAGTCCGCCTGCCGATGCAGGGGACACGGGTTCGTGCTCCAGTCCGGGAGGGTCCCACATGCGGTGGAGCGGCTGGGCCCGTGAGCCATGGCCGCTCAGCCTGCGCGTCCAGAGCCTGTGCTCCGCAACGGGAGAGGCCACAACAGTGAGAGGCCCGCGTACCGCAAAAAAAAAGAAAAAATAAAGAATACGCCTGCCAATGCAGGGGACACGGGTTGGAGCCCTGGTCCGGGAAGATCTCACATGCCGTGGAGCAAATAAGCCCATGCGCCACAACTACTGAGCCTGCACTCTGGAGCCCGTGAGCCACAACTGCTGAGCCCGTGTGCCACAACTGCTGAAGCCCACGCTCCCTAGAGCCCGTGCTCCGCAACAAGGGAAGCCACCGCAGTGAGATGCCTGTGCACCACAACACAGAGTAGCCCCTGCTCAATGCAACTAGAGAAAGCCTGTGCACAGCAACGAAGACCCAACGCAGCCAAAAACAAATAAAATTAATTTAAAAAAAAAAGAATGTATTGATAAGGGGACACTCTCTCATAATTCAAAATTTAACAATCTGACAAGGACACCTAGGACCTAGTCCTAATAACATTGTTGGAATGGTTCATCGATATCTGGAATAAAAGATGCCCTGAAGTAAACGAGATAAGATTTATTTATTACTTTACTTTGGCAGAGTAGTAAGAAAGGGGTTAAAGGCTCAGAGAGATGGGCATGCTGGAAAGAATATATAACACATCCAGCTGACTATGTTCCCTCAGAGCGCCCAGAGATGCTCTTTGTTAAAACAGTAAAGAATGTGCTAGTGATGCGGGTACTGTCCTCACGGAGAAGCTCATAAGTGCCTGTGTTCTGAAGGCCAGGGATGGTGGTAGTGATGTTGCCATGGGATTGTGCTTCCTAGTGCCAAGAGGAAAAACAGGAGTCCAGAATTGCAGAGACTGGGAGGTAACACTTAACTGGCATAGGCAAGGCAGATATGACTGCCATATGGCAATGAGTTGACATGGCAAATGGGGGCCTGGCAGGCAGGAATCTGCCACAGAGGCTAATAGATCCTATAGCTCCTTAGAGCAAGATATAGCTGTGGGCAATCAATGTGAATGTTGCTTGACCTTTACAATCAAGAGTGATATAGGGATTCCCTGGTGGCGCAGTGGTTGAGAGTTCGCCTGCCAATGCAGGGGACATGGGTTCGTGCCCCGGTCCGGGAAGATCCCACATGCCGCGGAGCGGCTGGGCCCATGGGCCATGGCCACGGAGCCTGCGCATCCGGAGCCTGTGCTCCACAACGGGAGAGGCCACAGAAGTGAGAGGCCTGCGTACTGCAAAAAAAAAAAAAAAGAGTGATATAGAGCAAATGAGCCAAAGGCGATGTCCACTATTACAGTGGGGGATCACAATTCTTCACCCAATCCCCAGACCTGTATCTGGAACCTCAGACCCAGATCCAATCATTTAAGGGGGAGGAAGTGTCCTACAATGCCACAGCAAGTATATAAAATAGTGATTCTCTCAACCTTTCCTTCAAAATGACCTATGGCCATTTATCTGAGTTACTGCACATTAGAAGAATGGAAATATTCTGACCTTCTTATGACCACTGACTATAAAATTTGAACTGTCACAGCTACAAGACCCAAAAAACAGTCACGGCCCCCCTTAGTTAAATAAGGGCTTACTGAGGCCAGGTAACTAATGGACTCCTGGCCAAAGTTTATCACAGTGGGTCCCATTGTCCAGGGACCCATCCAGTGGTCATTTCCCTAGCCCTTCTCACATTGGTTCCTTGACCTGTAATAGCTATTACAGTAGGAAAGACCAAATGGAAGCCTCTGAAACTGACCCCCATTCCAGAAGCAGGACCACATCCCAGGTGCAATGCAAGAGCTTAAGACCACCCTCAAAGTCTCAAAAAAATAAAGCAGGGTGATTATTCCACCATATCCTCATTTAATTCAGTCTAGACCCTGCAAAAACCAAACACTAGATGGATTATGTCAGAAGGCAGCAAGCTATTATATATTTAATCAAGTGATAATCCCAATTCGTAGTTGCAATGCCAGAAGGTAGTATCTTTATTAGAGTAAATTATCGCAGATTTGGGCACTTGGTATGTTTCGAATGCCTTATTTTCAATCTCCTTTGGTAAGAAGGATCAGAAGCAGTTCACGCTCACCTGGAACATGCAGTGGCTCGCCATCTTGCCCAAGGGCTATGGTAGCTCTACTGCTCTAGATCCCTGGACAGTCTAAAAAGATCTTGATTGTCTAAACATTCTGTCTAACAACAGTCTGGCCCCTTATATTGATATCATACTGGCTAAAACTAGTAGTATGAAGTAGAAAGTCTCCTAGATGCCCTGGTAAAACACATGCAAGCTAGAATGTGGGAGATAAAACAACCCTATAAAGATTCAGCAGTAAAGTTAGAGTGAGCCAGTGGTCCGGGGCATGCCAAGATGTGCCCTACAAAATAAAGAACATCTTACATCTTGCACCTCCTACGGCTATGAAAGAAGTATGCCCCTTGGAAGACTTCAGTGGATGTTGAAAACAGCACAAACCACCCTTGGGTATATGGCTTGGATCCATTAATTGTATAACTCGGAACACTTTTGTCTTTTAATGTCTCTAATAACAAGAGGGCACTGTAAGGGTGGAAAATTTGCCCTTCTTCCGTTCTAGATTCTTTGGCTGGTCTAATAATTAAATGAACATAAGATAGATTAACAGGAGAAAAACAAATTTAATTTCATACATACGGGAGCCCCGTTAAATTATGAGACTCAAAGAAGTGACCAAAGCAGAAAGCTTTTATACCTTGTAGACACAGTAATTTGTAAAGAACTAACAAGAAAAAGGGTTTTGGATTTAGAGTAGTAAATTAGTGAAGAAGTAACAGGCTTTATTTATACAGTCCAAATTTTCTATTTCTGGTGATAAGGATGCCTTCTAACCTCTTGGGACAGGGAGGGTACCTTTCATGTGGGAGATTTAACTCCTGCTTGCAGGAGGACAGAGGACGGTCAGAGTGTTCCTCTTGTACTGGCTGTTTCTCAAGGAACTTCTGTGTAACTCTGAATTCGGTTTCAAGCATTAAGTTATACAGTAGCATTTTGATGCTTCCTCTGATGGTTTCTGTAACTTGTGTAACAAACCAGAAGTGGCTTCATGATTTGTACATAATTCTAAGTGCTTCTTTATTCATTCTTTCACTGTACCTTAAATTACAGGGAAAAACCCTCTTTAAAACGGTTTCTCATTAATCATTAGTTCATCTAGAGCTTCATGTGAACATACCGTTTATTTTCTGTCCATTGCATCGATCTTTACATTTAGCTTTTATCGCTAAGCCTGTGGATATTTGCTTTGGAATGTTGCAGCAGTTTTCAAAACCAGAGACTCTAAATTCTTAGAAAAATTCCAATAATCCCCTGCCGTGCTTTGTTGCGATGCCCGTGTGTATACTTTTGTTTTGTAATAGTTTACCGATATCCTTTATGACTGGCAATTTCTGTCACAGATCTCAGGCCAGAGAGTTAACATTTGTGCAACTGCCACAGGCACAGGCTCGGGAACAAAAGGGCCAAGTGGCATCACACTGCCACCATCGGTGTCCCATCTCTGCTCCTGCTGGTGGTTGCCACTATGGTGTAGACCAGAGGTCCTCGTGGGAGCCGTCCTCCATCCATGACTCCATCTATGACCTCCCATTCTCTGGTGTGGAAACTCTGAAGTATGTTCTACACTGTCTACACTTGCTCCCCTGATAACCTGGATTGCCTTGCTGCCTTCTCTGACTCATTTTCCACTCCCTCACCAGCGTTTCTTGGGAGCACTTCCCAAACTGACTTGGAATTTACTTGGACTTATTTTCTGTCACCGGGTTTGCTTTTGAGGAAAGTCAGTATAACTTCTGACTAAGTCGTTAAGTCAGTCAACATCTTAATCTGGCACAATTAATAAAAGAGATTCCTTTATTCTCAAGCTCTCCAGGGAAAACAGCTCAACAAAAGCCTGGGGATAAAAGACCTTCTCCTCCTTCTCGCTGAGAAATTGCTTGTCACGGGCTTGTCACAGCTGTGACAGCAGAGCTGAGAATGTTAGGAGGAAAGGTAATATTATTGGTTTGCATCACGTGTCTGAAGGAAGGAGAGAGTGGAGCCATGAGGCACCAACCAGACTGTCCATGCTTCTCCCAGTGTAGCAACTGGACTGGGGGCTACTGACTTCCTCAGACTTTTTTTTTTTTTTTTTTTTTTTTTTTTTTTTTTTTTGCGGTACGCGGGCCTCTCACTGTTGTGGCCTCTCCCGTTGCGGAGCACAGGCTCCAGACGCGCAGGCTCAGCGGCCATGGCTCACGGGTCCAGCCGCTCCGCGGCATGTGGGATCTTCCCAGACCGGGGCACGAACCCGTGTCCCCTGCATCGGCAGGCGAACTCTCAACCACTGCACCACCAGGGAAGCCCGCCTCAGACTTTTAGGTCATAGGTCAGTGCGCATTTTCTTTAAAGGGCCCAATAATAAGTACTTTCAACTTTGCTGGTCATACAATCTCTGTTGCAACTACTCAATTCTGCTACCGTATCTCAGAAGCAGCCACAGACAATATGTAAACAAGTGAACGTGGTTGGGTTCCAATGAAACTTTACTTCCGGACACTGAAATTTGAACTTCATGTCATTTCCACGTCATGAAATATTGTTCTTCTTTTGCTTTTTTCAACTATTTAAAAATGTAAAACCCCCTCATGGCTTTTGGGTTGTACAAAAGCAACTGATGGGTCAAATGTGGCCCCTGTGGACCATTGACAAACATACTCTCAATAATGCTGTCAGTTGTACCCCTCCTCAACTACGTTGTGAGCCCCTTTGAAGTCTGAGCGCTTCTGGGCATCTATCACTGTGACCTTTTTTTTTTTAGTTTTTATTTTATATTAGAGTATAATTGATTGACAATGTTGTGTTAGTTTCAGGTGTACAGCAAAATGATTCACTTATTCATATACATATATCCATTCTTTTTCAGACTCTTTTCCCATATAGTTTACTACAGAATATTGAGTAGAGTTCCCTGTGCTATACAGTGGGTCCTTGTTGATTATCTATTTTATATATAGTAGTGTGTATATGTTATTCCCAAACTCTCAGTTTATCCCTCCCCCACCTACCTTTCCCTTTTGGTAACCATAAGTTTTTTTTTGAAGACTGAGAGTCTGTTTCTGTTTTGTAAATAAGTTCATTTGTATCATTTTTTTAGATCCCACATATAAGTGATGTCATATGATATTCATCTTTCTCTGTCTGGCTTTCTTCACTTAGTATAATAATCTCCAGGTCCATCCATCTTGCTGCAAAAGGCATAATTTCATTTTTTTTATGGCTAAGTAATAGTCCATTGTATATATGCACCACATCTTCTTTACACATTCGTCTGTCAATGAACATTTAGGTTGCTTCCATGTCTATCACTGTGACTTTTCATGAAGATTATCGAGGGTACAGACAGAACGTTTCAGCACTTCTCCCTACTTAATCTGCCTAGCCTCACCTCCTTCCACACCCCAATGCCCTGTCACCCCCTTTCAGGAAGGAGCAGATCCTGATATTATTTTTGGGAGCAAGGAATTCTTGAGCCACTTTTACTCGTGGGCGAGGTGACCACATCGTGAGAGTGATGTGCTCTGGGGCACATTCACTCAGCTTAGCCAGGGTTGCCCCTAATCAGCAGCCTGACAATCTAGTGGTTAAATAATAATTGTCAGTTTCCAATCTGTGCTTGGGCTTGCCTGTAGCATGTTTGGCAACTCCACTGGAGGAGAGGGGAGAAATTCAAACAGTCCTGGGTTCTTGGATATGACACCTCCAACAGTCACTACCTCTCCCAGGACTCCTAATCAAGATAACCAGTAACTATTGGCTGAGTAGTCTAAAGGTGTTAAATAAACAAAGTGCAAACATTTAAGACAGACTCAATAAGTTGAGGACATAAACCTTTGTACATATTAGTCTCTATGCCTGGAAATACTTTCAACCCACCTCTTCATGCCCCCACTTCTCATCTGGCTGAATAGCCCTTATCTTTCCCATCTCAACTTAGAGGTCACTTCCTCTAGGAAGCCTTCCTTCCCTGATGTTACGTCGAGTTAGGTCCCCACTCTGTCATCCCAAAGCACCCTGTGTCTCCATCACACACATAAAAATAGAGAGCAATTCCTAGTTTAATTATCAGGGTCAGGAGAGTCTCTCTCCCTCCTCACCTCTCTCTAACCCTCCTAAATTCTACTAACAGCAGCAGTGGTAAACAAGAACTCCATTCTGATTATAATTCTGTGCAGATCACTGTGTCACACAGAATCCAGTCCCAACAAGCTTAATGTGTTCTTCCAAGAGATTTTAACTATGTGCCAGCTATTCCCAAATAGCAAAATTTTACAAGCCACATCTTAGAATTATCACGTCACATTTCTATCACAAAAGCATGCAGGTGCAGCTGATACAAGTCAAATTAAACCCTTTCTATTTCCACACAGGTCAGAAACACACACACTTGGACTGGCTCTTTGACATGCATTTTTCTCAAGTAAATAAATCATTTGAGTGAAGACTTTGGGTAGTTTTGACAGCGACCCTTTAACAGCTACATGGCAATGGGAATTTGAAAGGACGAAAATAACATAACAATGAAAATATGATTTGGGGAATCTGCTTCAATCCACATCTTTTGGGGAAAAAAAAAACTATATTCCTAAAATTCTAAGTAAAGCGATTTCATACATACACATTTCTTATTATTGAGACGAATTTGGGGATAGACTCTACCAAGAAAACACAGAAACATAAGGCTATAAGTAATGAATAGCTGTGTTGAAATTACCATAGTGCAGATCCTGCCACCTGCTTCATTGGTTCTTAATGTGGATGTTCAGAACCCTGGCCAGGTCTTAAAAAGACAGCTTCCCAGTCTCAACAATAGTTGAGCCCTGCTGGCCAGTAAAGTGTTTGAGTTTACCCTTTTCTTTGGCGCCACAAGTCTCCCTGTGTAAAGTGTAAAGCTGAGCTCTGTATTTCAAAAGCCTATAAATGAAGTTCTAGCAATTGCAAAGTCTTCAGTGAAGTTTCGTTTTCATGAGTTCCACTTTCGGGCACTGAGGAATTTTGGAAAGACTAAATAAATGGAAGAATACCACTCAGGGCTGGTTCAGCTCTTCTTTGGACTATCCCACATGGAGTGAGGCCATGAATTCTTCTCTAAGTGACACTCTTTATTCACCGTATCTATTTAGCACTCTTGCAAACCTCAATTTTCATTATCTCGCAGAAGGAGTTGAGAAAGCTGGTTTTCACTTCAGCACAGGTCTGCCTCTACATCTTACTTTTGAAATATTCACTGTTGTATTAGTTTGCTGGGCTGCCATAACAAAACATGAACTGGGGAGGAACTCAATTTAGTCTGCAACATTTGTGTTCAGGGGGAATTTCAGACATGTAACTGATCAGCCGACCAAGATGTGCTCACTCCCACTACACGTCTCTGAAGATCACCAGGAGAGGGTCACCTCATTTTTTGATCAAAGTCCTGTGTCTTCCAAAATATTTGTTAAATCAACCAATATTCAGGGATGTTTTTAGAATTTTTTCCCATTCTTTTTCTTTTTAATTTACCTCAGATGCCTCAGAATCCAGGTCCTCCCTCTTTAACATCTCATTTTCTCATCTTTGTGCACGTCCCTCCACTACATTAATACGTGCACCATACAGAGTGAATATCTTAGCAAGGAAAGGCTCATAAACATTACACTTTATCTCAAAGGTCTGAAATTCCTTTTCAAATTGGAAACCTCGCTTAAATGGAGTCAGGAGGGCTGAAGGGGAATTCTCATGCAGGTACCACTCTAAGTCAATACAGATCCCAAAAGGAAGAGGTGTATCTTGCATCTCCTACAGGAAATGACACTACTTTACTACTGCCAGCAGAAGGGAGAAAATTTTTCTCCTTGCCTGGCAACAACTCAGCCAATGAGAGACTGTCACAGCTCAGCCAATGAAAAGCCACCATACTTCGAACTCCCAGTTTCCTCCAGTGGACTTTTTGTTTATAACAGTCCGTCTTAACTTCCCCTATTCCTCTATAAAATAGTTCCCTCTCCTTTGCTCTACTGGACTTGCACATGGTTGCCATACTTGCCTGTCCTGAATGGCAATTCTTTGCTGCTCC
This sequence comes from Phocoena phocoena, assembly GCF_963924675.1. Classification (NCBI taxonomy): domain Eukaryota; kingdom Metazoa; phylum Chordata; class Mammalia; order Artiodactyla; family Phocoenidae; genus Phocoena; species Phocoena phocoena. The sequence goes on from NC_089223.1 coordinate 96,250,989, forward strand.
CAGATAAACCCATTTTGCTGGTAAAGTAACTGCATCTTTTATCATTTTAAGTTAACCATCTTCACCATCATAGTTTCTACCATTCCTCTTCAGGTTCCGAAAGTCACTTGTTATCAAGTATGTCGTGCTAGAGGGAACATGACCAATTTTTAGGGTGGCTACCAAGGAGACCCAGAATAGAACAGAATAGACTAGTACTCCGTTCCTCAACATGCCTGCCCAGCTCCCTCTCTTGTGCTCTGGGGCCTTTCATATCGTTTGTGGTCAAATGCCAATCATTATTCAGTCACTCAGAAGATATGCGTTAAGTACCTACTAAGTGCCAGGCTTGGTGCTGGCACTGGATGTCAGTTCATGAAGAAGCAGAGCTGGTATATCACTACTTCTGCTAAGGCTGGCCGCCACCATCCCTGCCCAGGGCAGGAGGAACTCTCAGAGATGCTGGAGTTGTGTGATCTTAGCCATGTAATGAAACTCTCTCCTTCTACAGTTTCTCCTCGTAAAACAGGATGTAATAGAACTGATCTCATGGGGCGGTGAGGACTAAAAAGGGCACCTATGAAAGTACTTGGCACAGTGCCTGCTGCACAGTAATCTCTGGACTGCACTAGAAAGTACTGTATTGGCAGATAGTGTTTAGATAAGTATCAAACATCTCTAGTAGTAGTAATGAAAGCGCACGCCTCAGACTGGCACTCGAAACCAGCCAAAACTCAGATTAGAACTTGAACCCTCTGTCTTTTAATTAAAGTCACTCACCTGGTATCAGGACTTACTGAAACTCAGGCTCTTTATGTCTCAACGCAGAAGGAATTCAGCGAGAGGCAGACGGATAGGCAAGAAGTAGATTTATTAATACAGGACCCTTGTGAGAGATACAAGGGGGCAGGCAGGGGACTCTGCCCCAAGAATTAAGTGGGAAAGCAGGTTTATTTAGGGAGATACACACTCCATAGACAGAGTGTTGGCCATCTTAGAAGGCGAAAAGCCCTGAAATACGGGGCGGTTAGTTTCTATGGGCTGGGCAATTCTCTAAGCTAATAAGTGGGAGGCTTATTCCAACTATTTGGGGAAGGGGCAGAGATTTCCAGGAATTGGGCTGCAGCCCCCTTTCTGGCCTTTCATGGTTGGCCTCGAAACTGTCATGGCGCTTGTGGGTGTGTCATATAGCATGTTACTGCATTACAATGAGCGTATAATGAGGCTCAAGTTCTACTGGAAGTCGAATCTCCCACCGTCGTGGGCATAATTGGTTCTAACCAGTTTATGTCATAGCCTCAATGGCTATGTCTTTCTTTTAAAAGGTTGTGCCCTGCCCCCTTCCCTCCTGTCTCAATAACAATATTAGCAACTAACACTTACACAGTGCTCACTTATCACAGGCCTGGCACTGTCCTGGGTTCTTTATGCACATGGACCAATTTCATTCTGAGTACTTGTAATCCCTATTTACAACAAGGTGATGCAACTTGGAGACATACATGATCTGCCCGGGGCCACACAGCTAGCAAGTGATAGAGGCAGGACTGGCCAGACCTATGTCGACTGAAAAAAATGCACAACGTAAAAGTTGAGAATTATGTTTCATTCGGCAGACAAAACTGAGGACTTAAGCCCAGAATACAGCATCTCAAATAGCTTTGAGGGACTGCTCCAAAGAGGTAAGGGAGGAGCCAGGGTACAGAGGAGTTTCTGCAACAAAGACCAGGTAGTGGAACGTCAAAAGATTACTGTTAATTTTAAAAATCCAGATATCTTGAGTTAAGGAATTTAGCGCTTTTCTATATATGGGAAGATGCAAGAGTCTGGGTTCACTGAAATCATTCTTTTGATATGGACCTCAGCCATCTGCGGCCAGTATCTTGTGCTGTCTCGACCTGAGTCTCCTCAAGGTGCATCGCTGGAAGGTGACTGCAGTGGCTGATGGCTTGATGGCTGCAACATCCTTTGTGTACTGATATGGCAGGGCAATATTTTTCATTCACACCTAACAGAATCTGCTCTTAGCCACAATGTTGGGCTGCAACCCCATTTGGTTCCCTGTAATATTGTGATTTATAATAAGAAATATAGGTTTGGTCTTCATCCCTGCTCCTGGCACAGAGCTCCTAAAAACCTTGGAATTTCCTGAGGAGGGCAGTAAATGTGTCTTTGTTATCTTAATGAGTGAAATTTTGGAAAGCCCACAGGTAAGAATGGAGGCTGCTTGTCAGGGGAACCAACCACATGACTAGAGGATTGGAACTTTCAATTTCACCCCCTTGACCTCAGGGGAGGGAAGAAGGGCTGGAGTTTGAGTCCAATCACCAATGGCCAATGATTTAATCAATCATGCCTGTGTAAGGAAGGCTCCATAGACACCCCAAAGGAGAGCTTCCAGGTTTGTGAATCCACAGAGATGTGGCAGAAGTGGGGCTTGCAGAGGGCGTGGAAGCTCTGTGCCCTTTCCCCGTACCTTGTCCTCTGCGTCTCTTCCATCTGTCTGTTCCTAAGTTACATACTTTGTATTAAATGGTAATCTAGTGAGTAAACACTAGAGTTATGTGACCTGAGTCATGTGACCCACTTCAGCAAATGAATCAAACACAAAGAGGAGGTCATAGGAACCGCTGATCTATAACTGGTCAGTCAGAAGCACAGGTGACAACCTGTAAAGGAGCAGGACACTATGGGGCTTTCCCAGGACAGACCCCACCCCCATATCCTCTGCTGTAGCTCCTCTCTGAAGTACCTAGTTAACAGTATCTGATGCACATTTCTTGAGTTGTTTTTTCAGATGCTAAAACCCCTAGCAAATGGAAGATGTTGACTACTTGATGACCATGAGCACGTAGCCCCCAGACTTCCTGGAGCCTGAGGATTGATAATGTTAGTTATCATTATGACACTGCCCTGTTACCTCACCTTCAACCAATCAGAGAATTGTGCACGAGCTGACCGTATACCTTGCAACTCCCCTCCCTTACCTGGCCTTTAACACTGCTTTGCTGAACTGCATCAGGGAGTTCGGGTTTTTTTGAGCACTAGCTGTTCTGGACTCCTTGTATGGCATCTTACAACACACGCTGCACTTTCCTTTACCACGACCCAGTGTCAGTAGATTGGCTTTACTGTGCATGGACCAGCAGACCCAAGTTTGGTTCAGTAACAAACATGGGCTGACAACTGGCTTGGTGGAGGGGGGGAGGGGCAGTCTTGTGGGACTGAGCCCTTAACCTGTGGAATCTAACGCTGTCTCCAGGTAGATAACATCCGAATCAAGCTGAAATGTAGGACACGCCGCTGGTGTCAGAGAATTGCTTGATGTGGGAAAAACCCCACATATCTGGCAACCAGAAGTGTCGGAAGTGAGGTGTTCTGTGTGGCTAGTAAAGGGGAAACCCAGGAGGAGTAGGGAAATGGAGCAGGACACTGTGGGGCCCTCCTGGGTACAAAACCCTTTCTGTGTCCCCATTTCTTATTTGCAGGAAAAAGTCTTCAGCCCCCTAGACCTTCCCTGAACCAAAGGGCAGATTTCAACAGTTGCTAATCAGGGAAGTGAGAGAATGTGTTATAGAAACAAAGGAAAGTCAGTTAAGAAACAATAGTTTGGCAATAAAGCAGAGACCTAGTTCCTCCCCAGGGGACATACATGACAATACATCTTTGAGCTCTTCTACAGGAACCCTCCACTTGGGTGGTAACTACACACTGAGACCTCAGACTGCTTGGAACCAGAAGGCTGATGATTGAGATTCTTGGAACACCATCCTGTTATCTCATCACCAACCAATCAGAGGAAAGTCACACACCCTGCATCCCTCACCCCAAATTTTGCCTATAAAACCTATTCCCCCAAACCCATTGAGGAGTCTGGGGTATTTGAGCATGAGTCACCCATTCTCCTTGCTCGGTCCTGCAATAAACCTTTCCCTGCTCCAAACTCCGATGTTTCCTTTCATTTGGCCTCACTGTGCTTCGGACACGTGAACTTGCAGTCAACAAGAGTAGTGTAGGATTTTTTTTTTTTTTTTAAGATGTTGGGGGTAGGAGTTAATTAATTAATTAATTAATTTTTGCCGTGTTGGGTCTTCATTTCTGTGCGAGGGCTTTCTCTAGTGGTGGCAAGCGGGGGTCACTCTTCATCGCGGTGCGCAAGCCTCTCACTATCGTGGCCTCTCGTTGCGGAGCACAGGCTCCAGACGCGCAGGCTCAGTAGTTGTGGCTCACGGGCCTAGTTGCTCCGCGGCATGTGGGATCCTCCCAGACCAGGGCTCGAACCCGTGTCCCCTGCATTAGCAGGCAGATTCTCAACCACTGCGCCACCAGGGAAGCCCCATGAGTAGTGTAGGATTTTTCTTTGTATTCCCCAAACCTGATCATCTTGCTCAATCTTAAATGCAAATTCAGTATTGATTCCTTCACATATCAAATGCTCACTGGGTCATCGTAGTTCAGGGTGAAGCCTTCTGACAGACACAAAGACAATGGATGAAGTCACTGTCCTTCAGAGAGACATTAAAAACAAATGTATCTGAAACTGGAACAAAGTGAGGCTTCAAGGAGGAGGTGAGTGAAGGGACCGGATATGAGGGTTTTGTTGAGAATGGAGAACTGAGAATAGGCGGCTGCAGAGAATGGAGGGTCTCTGGGGACACAAGGTGAGGAAGGCAGTTTGGGGGCAAGTGGAAAGACCTTGAATGCTAGATTTAAAACTATGGATTTTATTTTGCACTGGTGAGTTTGTGAGACAGGAGGGAAGGGGCCATGGCACAACCTTTAAAAGAAGGACACAGCCGCTGAGGACATGACATAAACTGGTTAGAACCAACTAGGCCCAAGATGGCAGGAGATTCAACTTCCAGTGGACCTTGAGCCTCCTCATATGCTCATTGTAATGCATTAGCATCTAAATGACACACCGACAGGTGCCACGACAGTTCTGAGGCTGACCATAAAAGGCCAAAAGTGAGCAGTGGCCCAATTCCTTGAAATCCCTGTCCCTTCTCCAAAATAGTTGGAATAGTCCTCCCACTGGTTAGCCTATGAAAATACCAAGCCCATAAACACTAACAACCCCATATTTCAGGGCCTTTCATCTTCTGAGATGGCCCACACTCTGTCTGTAGAGGGTGTATTTCTGCTTTAAATCTGCTTTCACTCTACTTCAGCTTGCTCTGCAATTCTTTCCTGCATGAAGCCAAGGACCCTCATTTGGCGGCCAGTCCCAGGGACTCACTGGAGACCTGGGATATGACCATCCTCTCGCACCCCATTTTCCTACGACATCTTAAGTAGGGGATCAGATCACTCGGTCAGGACCCTCACTTAGGGTGCTTGCTCTGGGAGCACTGTAGAAGTTAGGCTGGAGAGGAAACGGATCAGGAAATGTTTGAAATCAGCCTGTTAATGTGTAAAAAGCTTAGAACTTGCAGTTGAATGATTCTGCTCTCAGTTGTATTCCTGATATCAAACATAGCTTCATGTATTCAAAAACCACGAGTATGTGTTTGAATGTATAGAGAGAAAAATCTGCTACGTTGCATATAGGATGACAGAGGATATTTGTTGCCTTCTTCCTTAATTTTTCTGTATCGTTTAAAGTTTTCCAAGTGATCAGATGTCATTAAAAATGTAAAGTTATTTTTATTTTTTAAAAAATAAAACACTTTCTTTTCCACGGAGCTCAAAATGACAGCATCTAATTAAGTCACAGGCCGGTGTGCTGTGAGTGACTGTGTAAATCCACTGGTAACCCCGGCAACCCAAAGGCAGTGGACACTGTGTTCTCCAAGCCTGGCCTGAGAGATGCCCTTGGCTGGGGCTTCCATGGGATTAGCCTGAGGAGCCAGCTGACCCTGAGACAAGCTGAATTGGAAGTCAGTAGGGACCCTTCTCTTCCTTTCTAGGAATCCCAAGTTCTTATGCCACTTGTCATCCTCCCTTCTACTCCCCTCACCCACACTAGAATATATCATATATTTCACATGTTTTATTGAAGTATAGCATAAATACAAAAAAGTATGACATGTGATGCTTTTTTTTTTTTTTTTTTTTTTTGCGGTACGCGGGCCTCTCACTGTTGTGGCCTCTCCCGTTGTGGAGCACAGGCTCCGGACGCACAGGCTCAGCCGCCATGGCTCATGGGCCCAGCCGCTCCGCGGCATGTGGGATCTTCCCGGACCGGGGCAGGAACCCGTGTCCCTTGCATTGGCAGGCGGACTCTCAACCAATGTGCCACCAGGGAAGCCTGACATGTGATGCTTTTAATCTTCCCTTGTACCATCCCTGACTTCCTTCAACAAAACTTACATTAAAAGAAAATTAAAGAATCACCCACCCTGTGTTTTCTTCTCTGAAACCCAGTTCATTCACATATCCATTCTCTCGTTAAAGCCACATGTGGAATGTCCACTTTATCCAGGCAAGGTCAGGCCAGAGAGGAAATGATGAGTAAGTCTTCAAAAACCCACAGTCCCAACGATGACAAGACAGTGAAGATGGACCACCTTAGGGGAATGCACAGGGCCTGAGGCAGCAAAGGAGCAAAGAACAGCCAAGGCTCTTGTGGTAGAGGTACCAGAGGACTCAGGAGGCTGTCGGGGCGGAAGAAATTTTCCTCTACCCTTCTAGGTGCTTCTGGCCTAAGTATTGAATTGACATGAGATGGATTAGCAGGAGAAGTCAAAAAGGAGTTTAATAACGTATACATGGGAGAGACCCAGATAAACTGAGTAACTCACCAAAATGACTGAAGCCTTCACCTTAGATACTATCTTCAGCTAAAGATGAAAGAGGACGTTGAGGGTAGTGGTTGGGGACTTCAAAGGGTAAAAATGCAATTCACATGAAGATAGTAAAGCCAATGTCTGGTAAATAAATGTTTGCTGGGTCATGCAGAGACAATGGGTCACAGAGTGGACCACTGTCTGATCTTTAAGCCCTGCTGAGTTTCCCCCTCCACACTGAGCCCATATCTTTGCAGGTATCTCTGGTGATAGCTCTATTCTAGGGAACTGGCGCTCTTTCTGAATTCTTTTAGGCAGTTAGGGGGAATTTCAAAGTTTCTTCCTGAGCCTTTTGGGCCTTGGTTATTTTCAGCTCAAGATAATCCACATGCCAAAGAGATATTTTGGGGTGGAAAATTTTACTCCCCTACAAGGTGATGCTTAAGATGGGCCTTAAAATCTGACAAATGGATGACAGAGCAGGAAGGGAAATCAGTGCAGAGAGACCAGCACATTCAAGACCCCAAGGAGTGAGAAAGCAGGACACATCTGGGTTATGGCAAGCTACTTGGTTTGACAGTGCCCAGCTGGGTGCAGCCTCTCTAAGCTCTGACACCACTCACGATTCATAGCAGTAGCCACACCAATGAACATTCTACATCATGCCAGCTCTTCTTGGATTTCGGTCCTCTACCATCTTTCTTCCCATACCCTGTTTACTTAGCCCATTCTGAGCTTGACCTGGTTCCCAGCCCCATCCACTCCCTGTGTAGCCAGTGTCCTACCACACCGTGGTGCCCCGAGTGTCCTGGCTTGGCGGGAGGAATCCACTCTTCTACCTGAGTGTCTGCTCTATATGGAAGCTGGAAAGCATGACCAGTAGCTTCAGGGAGCAGGGCTAACTGGTGTCCACGTCCTGAGTAAGGGCAGGCTAGGCAGTCACAAAAGGTCCAACACATCAGGTCCGAGAATTGCTTTGGGGCAAATCTAGGATCAACAACAGAGAACAATCACTTATTCACAGGGGTATTTATTGAGCATTGTTTTGTGTGCCATGCACTGGGCCAGGGGCTGAAGATACAATGAGGAGAGTTAATCCCGTCCCTGCTGTGGCTGCTACTGGTACCCTCACCATGGCTGGCCAGTTGTTAAAGCTAGCGGCCTTCCTGATTAGGACATTTAGTGTCTGCTCTGATTGGTCAGGCCTGTGCCACAGTGATGGTTATTTTTAATGCTACCTCTGGTCCCTGGCCTTGTTGCTGGTGGGCAGGTACAGATGTTAATCAATATTCATATTAACAAATGTACAATTACAAACCGAAATAAGGAAAAGAACTTTGAATCTGACCTAGAGTGGGAATGGTGGCCAGAGAAACTTCATGGAGGAAGAGACCCTTGAGCTGAGATCTAAATGATGAGCAGGAGATAACTGGCAGAGATGTGGGGGATGGAGCAGAAGGTTAGAGAATTCTGAGCACACAGGGAGAGCCAGATGGCTTTGTGGATGGAGTTTGGTTGAACCCTCTGGTCAACAGAGCCGTCCCAAACTTTGGGGTGGCTGTGTCTTTTTGATTTTAATTTCCCTAAGCTATAGGACTATAAGTGGAAATGCCCTAGGCTCTGTTGCTTTGTTTCTTACGTGTTTCAGGAAACACCATATACTTCTCCAGAGTGGCTGTTGGCAATTTACATCCCGCCCATCAGCATAGCAAGGCTCCCTGTTCTCCATGGCCTGTTCTTCCTTTCTGGATTTTACACATTTTTCCGATGGCCCTTTTGACCAGGGGGATGTGAGACTTCATTGTAGTGCAGATTTCCTTTGCACGCTTGCTTGGTTGGCCAAAAAGGGCGTATGCGTTTTTTCCTGAATATATTCAGGAAAAAACGCATACGCCCTTTTTGGCCAAGTGCATCATTGTCGACGTTCTGCCTCTTTTCCTATGCTTTAAATGCAATTCCAGTCTACCCCTTGAAATCGTTTTCCTGAAATTCTGCCCCGCTTTCAAGTCCTCTTAGCAGCCTTACTTCAATATATTTTTAGGCGATAGCTGTTATTTATAACTCTGCAGGTTTGTGAATTACAGTGCCCCTGAGCTCCTTTCTTCAACTCACTTTCTTGTGAGCTGGCCACAAATCCGCAGGATTGTTTCAGACCTTAATCTGGTTCCAGCACGGCATGATGAACCTTTGGTTAAGTCCTCCTCCTGGTGGGAAATGAGAGTTCAATTTGCCCGTGCAGACACTTACAGCTAGTCTTTCATTGGTTCTCCCTATTCCTGTTCATTGTCCGCAGAAATTGCAAACTGTGCCAAACCGGAGGTTAAAGGCACTGACTCTCCAAGTGGGGAGAGTGTTAGTAAAGCGTCTGGAATGGTGAACCCGAGTACCAGAGGACGAAAACTGTGATGCATTTAAAAACGTTTCCCAATCACACAGTGGACCATACTCTGGGTTCCCATGCATGTTTTAGCTGAAGGAAGAATCCCTTAAACCTGGAGAGTTGGGACCCATGGAATGGGTACCATGCAGTATGACTTCAAAAGGTCTGCATTTGCTCAACGAACCTCACCAATGCTATCAGCCTGAAGAGTCCAGCCTTATGTGTCAACAAGCTCTGGGTGTAGATATGGTAAATCCAGTTTGCATCCCAAGCCCTGAATGAGTTATGTAAGAATTGCTCTCTATTTCACTGTCATTGTGCTTTGTTTTTGAAATATATTTTGATAATGGGATTTTTCGGATTTTCACTGCTGCGTTTATGCTGCTGTACATATTCTTGATTCTCTTACGGAGACATATAAACCCATGGGTTTTAAGATTCTTACTAGTCAGGTATATTCCTAGGCGTTGAATATGGGGTGTTGAGGCCATTTCGTTGAGCAAGAGGTAGGTCTTGCTTATTACATATTTGGCTTATGAAACGGTATCTGTGCCAATTTCAATCTCTGGTTTTATGCAGCACCCCAACTCACCTTTCCCCATAAGGAAGCATAAGTTGGTTTTCTAAATTTGAGATCCTGTTTTGTTTTGTAATTCAGTTCATGTGTAGCCAAGTTTACATTCCGTGTATTAGTGATATCTTATGATGTTTCTTTTTCTGTGTGACTTATCTCACGTAGAATCATCGTACCTGAATCCACTCATTATGCCGCTATGGGCCTGATGACATAGATTTCATTGCTGAGTGATATTCCATTGTACGTCCGTACCACAACTTCTTTATCCATTTTTCGATTTCTGGGATATTTACCTTGTACCGTCGAAGAGTTTCTTGTCAACAGAGCCGTCCCAAACTTTGGGGTGGCTGTGTGTTTCTGATTTTAATTTCCCTAAGCTATAGGACCATAACTGGAAGTGCCATAGGCTGTGTTGCTTTGTTTCTTACGTGTTTCAGGAAACACCGTACACTTCTCCAGAGTGGCTGTTGGCAATTTACATCCCGCCCATCAGCATAACAAGGCTCCCTATTCTCCATGCCCTGTCCTGCCTTTCTGGATTTTACACTTTTTTCACATGGCCCTTTTGACCGGGGGGCAGTGAGAGTTCATTGTATTGCAGATTTCCTTTACACGCTTGCTTGGTTGGCCAAAAAGGGCGTATGCGTTTTTTCCTGAATATATTCAGGAAAAAACGCATACGCCCTTTTTGGCCAAGTGCATCATTGTCGACGTTCTGCCTCTTTTCCTATGCTTTAAATGCAATTCCAGTCTACCTCCTGAAATCGTTTTCCTGAAATTCTGCCCCGCTTTCAAGTCCTCTTCGCAGACTTACTTCAGTATATTTTTGGATGATAGCTGTCATTTATAACTCTGCAGGTCTGTGAATTACAGTGCCCCTGAGCTCCTTTCTTCAACTCGCTTTCTTGTGAGCTGGCCGCAAAACCGCAGGATTGCTTCAGGCTGTAATCTGGTTCTGTCAGGGCACGCTGAGCTTTAGCTTAATTCCTCTTCCTAGTGGGGAATGAGCGTTAAATTTGCCTGTGCAGACACCTACAGTGAGTCTCTCATTGGTTCTCCCTATTCCTGTTCATCTTGCCCAGAAATTGCAAACTGTGCCAAACAGGAGGTTAAAGGCACTGACTCTCCAACTGGGGAGAGTGTTAGTGAAGGGTCTGGAATGGTGAACCCGAGTACCATAGGCCGAAAACTGAGATGCATTTAAAAACGTTTCCCAATCACACGGTGGACCATACTCTGGGTTTCCCATGCATGTTTTAGCTGAAGGAAGAATCCCTTAAACCTGGAGAGTTGGGACCCATGGAATGGGTACCATGCAGTTTGACTTCAAAGGGTCTGCATTTCTCAACGAACCTCAACAATCCAATCAGGCCCAAGTGTCCAGCCTTATGTCTCACCCAGCTCTGGGTGTAGAGGTGGTAAATCCAGGTTGCATCACAAGCCATGAATGAATCATTGAAGAATTGCTCTCTATTTCACTGTCATTGTGTTTTGTTCTTGAAATTTATTTTTATAATGGGATTTAGCTGATTTTCACTGCTGCGTTTACTCTGCTGTACACACGCTTAATTCTCTTACAGAGACATATAAATCCATAGGTTTTAAGATTCTTCCTAGTCAGGTATATTCCTAGGCGTTGAATATGAGGTGTTGAGGCCATTTCGTTGAGCAAGGAGTAGGTCTTCTCTATTACATATTTGGCTTATGGAAAGTTATCTGTGCTAATTTCAATCTCTCATTTTAGGCAGCACCCCAACTCACCTTGCACCTTAAGCAAGCATAAGTTGGTTTTCTAAATTTGAGACCCTGTTCTGTTTTGTAATTCAGTTCATGTGTAGTCAAGTTTATATTCCGTGTATTAGTGATATCTTATGATGATTCTTTTTCTGTGTGATTATTTCACTTAGAATCATCGTACCTGAATCCACTCATTATGCTGCCACGGGCCTGATGACATAGATTTCATTGCTGAGTGATATTCCATTATACGTACGTACCACAAGTTATCCATTTTTCGCTTTCTGGAATATTTAACTTGTACCGTTGACGAGGTTCTTGTCAACATAGCCGTCCCAAACTTTGGGGTGGCTGTGTGTTTTTGATTTTAATTTCCCTAAGGTATAGGACTATAAGTGGAAGTGCCCTAGGCTCTGTTGCTTTGTTTTCTAGGTGTTTAAGGAAACACCATACACTTCTCCAGAGCGGCTGTTGGCAATTTATATCCCACCCATCAGCATAACAAGGCTACCTGTTCTCCATGGCCTGTTCCTCCTTTCCGGATGTTACACAATTTTCAGGTGGCCCTTTTGACCGGGGGGGAAGTGAGACTTCATTGTAGTGCAGATTTCCTTTACAGGCTTGCTTGGTTGGCCAAAAAGGGCGTAAGCGTTTTTTCCTGAGTATACTCAGGAAAAAACGCATACGCCCTTTTTGGCAAAGTGCCTCATTGTCGACGTTCTGCCTCTTTTCCTATGCTTTAAATGCAATTCCAGTCTACCCCTTGAAATCGTTTTCCTGAAATTCTGCCCCGCTTTCAAGTCCTCTTCGCAGACTTACTTCAATATATTTTTGGACGATAGCTGTCATTTATAACTCTGCAGGTCTGTGAATTACAGTGCCCCTGAGCTCCTTTCTTCAACTCGCTTTCTTGTGAGCTGGCCGCATAACCGCAGGATTGCTTCAGGCTGTAATCTGGTTCCGTCAGGGCATGCTGAGCCTTTGGTTAATTCCTCTTCCTAGTGGGAAATGAGCGTTAAATTTGCCCGTGCAGACACCAACAGCGAGTCTCTCATTGGCTCTCCCTATTCCTGTTCATCTTGCGCAGAAATTGCAAACTGTGCCAAACAGGAGGTTAAAGGCACTGACTCTCCAAGTGGGGAGAGTGTTAGTAAAGCGTCTGGAATGGTGAACCCGAGTACCAGGGGAAGAAAACTGAGATGCATTTAAAAACGTTTCCCGATCACACGGTGGACCATACTCTGGGTTTCCAATGCATGTTTAGCTGAAGGTAGAATCCCTTAAACCTGGAGAGTTGGGACCCATGGAATGGGTACCATGCAGAATGACTTCAAAGGGTCTGCATTTGCTCACCGAACCTCACCAGTCCAATCAGGCCTAAGTGTCCAGCCTTATGTCTCACCCAGCTCTGGGTGTGGAGGTGGTAAATCCAGGTTGCATCACAATCCCTGAATGAATTATTGACTAATTGCTCTCTATTTCCCTGTCATAGTCTTTTGTTCTTGAAATTTATTTTTATAATGGGATTTAGCTGATTTTCACTGCTGTGTTTATTCCGCTGTACACACGCTTGATTCTCTTACGGAGACATATAAATCCATAGGTTTTAAGATTCTTACTTGTCAGGTATATTCCTAGGCTTTGAATATGGGGTGTTGAGGCTATTTCGTTGAGCAAGGGGTAGGTCTTCTCTATTACATATTTGGCTTATGGAGAGGTATGTGTGGTAATTTCAATCTCTGGTTTTATGCAGCACCCCAACTCACCTTGCCCCTTAAGCACGCATAAGTCGGTTTTATAAATTTGAGACCCTGTTCTGTTTTGTATTTCAGTTCATGTGTAGCCAAGTTTACATTCCGTGTATTAGTGATATCTTATGATGTTTCTTTTTCTGTGTGACTTATTTCACTTAGAATCATCGAACCTGAATCCACTCATTATGCTGCTATGGGCCTGAGGACATAGATATCATTGCTGAGTGATATTCCATTATACTTACGTACCAAAACTTCTTTATCCATTTTTCGCTTTCTGGGATATTTAACTTGTACCGTCGACGAGGTTCTTGTCAACAGAGCCGTCCCAAACTTTGGGGTGGCTGTGTCTTTTTGATTTTAATTACCCTAAGCTATAGGACTATATGTGGAAATGCCCCAGGCTCTGTTGCTTTGTTTTTTAGGTGTTTCAAGAAACACCATATACTTCTCCAGAGCGGCTGTTGGCAATTTATATCCCGCCCATCAGCATAACAAGGCTCCCTGTTCTCCATGGCCTGTTCTTCCTTTCTGGATTTTACACATTTTTCAGATGGCCCTTTTGACCAGGGGGATGTGAGACTTCATTGTAGTGCAGATTTCCTTTGCACGCTTGCTTGGTTGGCCAAAAAGGGCGTATGCGTTTTTTCCTGAATATATTCAGGAAAAAACGCATACGCCCTTTTTGGCCAAGTGCATCATTGTCGACGTTCTGCCTCTTTTCCTATGCTTTAAATGCAATTCCAGTCTACCTCCTGAAATCGGTTTCCTGCAATTCTGTCCCGATTTCAAGTCCTCTTCGCAGCCTTACTTCAATATATTTTTGGATGATAGCTGTCATTTATAACTCTGCAGGTTTGTGAATTACAGTGCCCCTGAGCTCCTCTCTTCAACTCGCTTTCTTGTGAGCTGGCCGCAAATCCGCAGGATTGTTTCAGACCCTAATCTGGTTTCGGCACGGCATGCTGAGCCTTTGGTTAATTCCTCCTCCTGGTGGGAAATGAGAGTTCAATTTGCCCGTGCAGACACCTACAGCTAGTCTCTCATTGGTTCTCCCTATTCCTGTTCATTTTCCGCAGAAATTGCAAACTGTGCCAAACAGGAAGTTAAAGGCACTGACTCTCCAAGTGGGGAGAGTGTTAGTAAAGCGTCTGGAATGGTGAACCCGAGTACCAGGGAAGAAAACTGAGGTGCATTTAAAAACGTTTCCCGATTACACGGTGGACCATACTCTGGGTTTCCCATGCATGTTTTAGCTGAAGGAAGAATCCCTTAAACCTGGAGAGTTGGGACCCTTGGAAAGGGTACCATGCAGTATGACTTCAAAGGGTATGAATTTGCTCACCGAACCTCACCACTACAATCAGGCCAAAGTGTCCAGCCTTATGTCTCACCCAGCTCTCGGTGTAGAGGTGGTAAATCCAGGTTGCATCACAAGCCATGAATGAATTATTGAAGAATTGCTCTCTATTTCACTGTCATTGTGTTTTGTTCTTGAAATTTATTTTTATAATGGTATTTAGCTGATTTTTCCTGCTGCGTTTACTCTGCTGTACACACGCTTGATTCTCTTACGGAGACATATAAATCCATAGGTTTTAAGATTATTACTAGTCAGGTATATTCCTAGGCGTTGAATATGGGGTGTTGAGGCCATTTCGTTGAGCAAGGAGTAGGTCTTTATTACATATTTGGCTTATGGAACGGTATCCATGCTAATTTCAATCTCTGGTTTTATGCAGCACCCCCAACTCACCTTGCCCCTTAAGCAAGCATAAGTTGGTTTTCTAAATTTGAGACCCTGTTCTGTTTTGTAATTCAGTTCATGTGTAGCCAAGTTTACATTCTGTATATTAGTGATATCTTAAAACCTATGGTGAAGGGGTGGAGTGCAAGATCGATGAGCTGTGAAGAGTTCTGAGTTGGCTTGGGCATTGGTGCTTGTTATGGTCTAAATGTCTGTGTTTCTCCCAAAACTCATCCCCAAAATGTTGAAATCCTAATGCCTGAAGTGATGGTTTGGGGAGGTGTTTAAGCCTTGAAGGTGGAGCCCTCATGAATGAGATGAGTGCCTTTACAAAGAGGCTCCAGAGAGATCCCTAGTTCATTCTTCCATGTAAGGACACAGCAAGAATGCTCTGGCTTATGTATCAAGAGGAGGGTCCTCACCAGAACATGACCTTGCTGGTAACTTGATCTTGGACTTCTCAGCTTCCAGAACTGTGAGAAATACATTTCTACTGTTTCTAAGCTACCCAGTCTATAGTATTTTATTATAGCAGCAGCCGAAGTGGTCTAAGACAGTATCCTTTTTTGGGGGGGGGGCAGCAGGGGAGTTGTTGAGATTCATACAAGAAGAGATGGTGGCTCAGACCTCAGCAGCTGAAGTGTAAAGTGATGGACACTCAGCACTTCTGTCCACCACTGCAAGTTAGAAAGAAAGTATACCACAAGGGCACCAGAAACCACAGGAAATTGGCAAGCCCAGACAAGCACACTGGCAACCACTGCCATTTCACATAAGGATGCTCCTTTTCATCAGTGGAAAACCTCATAAGCTCCCAAAATGTGGAGACATGGCTGAGCAAGTCATCTCTAACCTTCACCTTGAGCTGGAGAGGGCTTCAGTTAGAGTCAGAAGCTTATCAGTTGCAAACAACAGAATCCACTCCAGCCAGTGTAAGCAGAAAGCACTCCTAGAATCTCCAGGAGAGTCAGGGAATGAAACTTCCAGACTATGAAACCTGAAACCACACCCAAGTTAACAACGTCCATCCACCCAGCAGAGATTCTGAGCCCAGTGACCGCTGGGCACGGTCGCCTCAGCCTGCACCAGTCAAAGCACCAATAACACCCCACTCTTCATGCCTTTCCCCTCTGATCAGGCCAAACCCTTGATGCATCTCCATGTTCACCTCTCTTTCCCCTGAAGGGAAGTCTCCTGCATGAGCACCTGACCAGCGAAGTACAGGTCACATGTCTGCACCCTAGCTTCAAAGAAGACTGGGAAAGCATGCTGCTAGCTTCCTTCTTGGGGAAGCGGGACTTAGAAGATAAAAAATTCCCCAGGTATATGAAATACGCTGAAGAGGAGCCAACAGGGGTGTTTTCAGCTCCCATCGAGCGCTGAAAGCCTGTGATCAAGATTGAGCACAGTCAGAGCATCCATCACCTATTTCTTACGTATTAAACAGGGCCACCTTAGACAGAATAAGGCTCCCTTTGTTTTGGCATGCTTTACTTCCACTCAGGACCAGCTACATAATTTACAGGTCCCAGTGAAAAACGAAAATACTGTGTTCCTTGTTCAAAAATTAAAAATTTAAAGACAGAGACAGAAGAACATTAAACCAAGCATGGGCCCCTCTGAGCATGGGTCCCTGTGTAACTGCACAGATCACAACCCTTGAAGCCGGCTCTACCTCCTTTTTCTTCTGGTTGGCCAGTAGGATTTATGTCGTTTGGACACTTGTCTAATCTACTGTTGCTAGACATGGTGGGAAGAGGTGGTAACTCAAGTGATATCCTCAATAATAAGATACATGGTAAGGTCTGGATCCCTCTGGAAACCTATTAGAGCTCATTGGGTAGGGGGAGAGGTATCATAAAATTCTGGAACCTACACAAAGAAGAAGAAATGATGAATTCCAAGGCTGAATTGAGAACAAAAGTTGCTTTGGCAAGCTTGTTCATCCTGCCTCTCTTTATAATGCTCTACTTCTTGTCATGGCATATGGGTTGTTATGGTGAGTGAACTGGGACAGCATTGTGAAACGTTACAGAGGTTTTCTTTTTTCTTTTCCTTCCTTCCTTCCTTCCTTTCTCTTTCTTTCTTTCTTTCTTTTTCTTTCTCTTTCTTCCTTCCTTTCTTCCTTCCTTCCTTCCTTCCTTCCTTCCTTCCTTCTTTCTTTTCTTTCTTCCTTTCTTCCTTTCTTCCTTTCCTTCTTTCTTCCTTCCTTCCTTCCTTCCTTCCTTCCTCCTTCCTTCCTTCCTTCCTTCCTTCCTTCCTTCCTTCCTTTCTTTCTTTTTCTTTCTTTCTTTCTTTCTTTCTTTCTTTCTTTCTTTCTTTCTTTCTTTCTTTCTTTCTTTCTTTCTTTCTTTCTTTCTTTCTTTCTTTCTTTCTTTCTTTCTTTCTTTCTTTCTTTCTTTCTTTCTTTCTTTCTTTCTTTCTTTCTTTCTTTCTTTCTTTCTTTCTTTCTTTCTTTCTTTCTTTCTTTCTTTCTTTCTTTCTTTCTTTCTTTCTTTCTTTCTAGAAACCTTGGTCAAATGTATTCCCTGAAGCTAAGGTAAGACATCCATAACCTGGTATTTCATGACAAAGGATACATGTGTTCAACATTTATATAAAAAGAAAAAGAAATCCCAAGTTTCAACTATCCATACCAGGCTTCTCCAAAACCCATGGGCCTCAGCTACGAAAAAAAAAATCTTGACACTGGTAATACCTCATGCTCATATGCACCCCTGGAAGAATTCTAGCTGTAAGTCTAATGCCCACCTACAATGCTCAGGCGGTCTGAATAGGGATCTGACAGTGTCAGCTCTGGGAAGGTGAGATAGAAGGCATGTTACCCTGACAAGTGTCCTTAAATGTGCTGAGGTGAGGAGGAGAGATGCAGGTGTAGAAAAGATGGGAGTTCAGTTTGGGACAAGAGAGACTATTTCTGGTGTCAAAGTGCAAAAGAAAAGCAAAGACGTAAATGGTAGGTGGAGTGTGAGGTTGGAAATCTGAGAAGACTGAGGAAATAGAAAGAGGAAGGGGGAAGTGAGTTCAGAGGGTTCTGGAGCAGAATCCAAGTGTTAACATTCCTGGGGCCTTATTTAGTGCAGCAAATGGAAAAGCACTCCAGTGATGGAGTCAGTCCACCTGGTTGTAACACTTCTCCTCCATTACTAACTGGGTGACCTTGCAGAAGTGATTTAACCTTGTCAAGCCTCAGTTTTCTCATCTGCAAAATGAGGATAGTAACGAGAATTAAAAGAATGATTAAAAATTGACAACAGTGATTGGTTCATGGTAAGAACTCAATAAATACTAGGCATGGCGATGATGATGGTGATAATGATGGTGGTGATGATGACTGTTAAGATGATGGAGATGATGAAGGTGACTGATGGTGATGGTCAAGGGACCTGCCCTCTCCCGAACCCTGGAATGAGCACCATGGCGTTGGGCGGCTGAGTGTGTAGACCCCACAAGAGAGGGGTAATGATGGGAGATAAGAAGGAACCAAGAGAGAAAGAGATTGGAGGCACAGGGAGCTAGTTGGGAGACCTGTGCAATCATTCCCAGTGAGATTCCCTGCCCAGTGCTGTGTCTGAAGTGATCTCTAAATACGCATGAGATTGAATTGTAAATGTGTGTTATATAAAACAATCAAGCTGTGAGGATTCCCAGCTCTACAGTGAACACTTGGGCAAGTGGTTACATAAAATGGAGTAGAGGCTCTGTCAGGAGGAAGAAAGAGCTCTGCAGTCAGGGCAGCAGGTTTGAGGAATGGCTCTGCCCGCAATGGGCAATTCTTTTTCTCTCCAGAGGTTTACAGGAAATGACAGAAAGCGAGAGCTCTCACCCCCAGTTGCTGGTCGCTGGGGCACCAGAATCTGCGAGTTCTCACATCTAAACCTCCCACGCTCACTTTAGGTGAAAAAGGGAGTGAGAACAGGAAGTGTCTGTGAGGAGTTTTGGTGTTGTTTTCCTCTTCTGGAAATGGTTTGTGTTGTGTCAAATTACCACACATAGATGACGTGTATGTGTTTATTTCTCTTTTTCTGATTAGAAAAGTAATGCATGCTCATTAGAGAAAATTCGGAAAACACAAAAAGTCAAAAGTCAAGAATAGGGATCACTAATAAGAACATTCTCCAGAAATCACTGCTCCGCTTTTGGGCTTATTTCTTTCCCTTTCATTCATTTACAATATGCGTATAATACAAACATACATCCACAATGTTACATTTGTATTATATTTTAGACAATTAGATCATATAAATAGTTTTATGTCCTATGTCTTACACTGATCGCTGGCATTTTTCTATGTCACGAAATGTTCTTTGAAAATTTTTAATTTACAAACAGTGAAATGACTTTATGGCATACAGTTCTGAGTGTTGGCAAATACAGATTCCTGTCGCCACCACCATAGCCAGTGATCCAGAACAGTCTTGTCACTCCCCTCAAATTCCCTCAGGATGCTCCTTTTCAGTTAGCCCCTCCCCCTAGTCTTAACCCTGAAACCAAAAAGTTCTCCATTCCTATAGTTTCACCTTTTCCAGAATGTCCTGTAAACAGAATTATACGGTATGTAGCCTTCTGGTCTGGCTTCTTTCACTTGGCATGCTGCAACTGAGCCTCACCCACACTGCTGCATTTATCCATAGTTAGTTACGAGTAGTATTTCACTGTATAGATATACCAAGGTTAGTTTATCCATTCACCAGATGAAGGACATTTGGGCTGGTAAACATAACATATGGTAAACATAACTTTTCCTATTTGAATACTATTCCATCCTACAGATATACCAAAACATATGCAAAGAGTTCCCTATTAGTAGAATGCTTAGTTCCCCTTCATTATAAATAACCCTTAAATGGACATCATTATACGTAACTCTTTGCCTACCAAACATGTATGAATACACTTATATAGTATACATATATTTGAAGCTATCAACAAACATGCAGTGTGCCCTGCTGGTTGTATAAGAAAATATAAAAATATATATATATACAATTCTACCAAAATTTTCTTAAAATGTTTGCTTATATAACAAACAGTCTGAGTCTCAATATGTTGTATCATTAGGAAAATAAGAAAATAATAACTAGCTTTAATTCTAATGCAGTAGTTCTTTTTCCCTGTGCTGTACAATAGGTTCTCACTAGTTATCTATTTTATACATAGTGTATATATGTCAGTCAAATTGTTAATGCAGTAGTTTTAACCGGTTAAATAGAACTAGCTTAATTTCTGAAATCCTGACCCTGTATATCATTCAAAACCCATTTCAGGACATTGTTTTCCCAGCAGGAAGCTTCTTTAGACAATGGAGTCACCTGGTGTACACAGAACAAGAAGGATGACTGGGCAAGGGCAGGTTTCAGGACTGCAGGCTGCTTAGTGCAACATAACTGGGTTTCTAGTTATTACATCTGAGCAACTGAAGCCAAAGCCACTAAGAGAGGAAAGACAAAGCTGGTACTTCGTTCTGCATAAACGGACAGGGCTTCTCTTTGAGTAGATGTTGCTGCCCTGCAAATTAAAAAGGAAATAGAAAAAATGTCAGTATTGGTGGATGACACCTACTTTCTGCACACTGCGGAAAATTTAAATAGTACATGGGACTTCCCTGGCAGTGCGGTGGTTAAGAATCTGCCTGCCAGTGCAGGGAACGCCGGTTTGATCTCTCGTCCTGGAAGATCCCACATGCTGCGGAGCAACTAAGCCCGTGCACCACAACTACTGAGTCCGCATGCCACAACTACTGAAGCCCACGCGCCTAGAGCCCATGCTCTGCAACAAGAGAAGCCACTGCAGTGAGAAGCCCGCGCACTGCAAAAAAGAGTGACCCCGGCTCGCCACAGCTAGAGAAAAGCCCACGCGCAGCAATGAAGACCCAATGCAGCCAAAAATAAATAAATAAATAGATAAATAAAATAAATAGTACAGAAAGTTACAAAGTGAAAAGTAAAAGCTCCTTAGCTTCCCTATTCCCACTTTCCATAGAGAATCATCCTTGATAGTTTTGATTTGTCCTTCCAGGAATGCGATACACACTCTCCCCACACACACACTCCCATGCACACACACACACACAGACTCACATATCCTTTTATCTAAGTACAAGTGGAATCTACAACTTGTTTTTTCACCCAACAGCACATCTTGCACATACTTCCATATCGGTACACGTGGAGTTTATTCATTCTTCCTCATGGGTGAATTCTGATTGTATGGATGTACCATAAAGTTCCCCAAGTTCCCTACTGATGGACATCACATCATCACAGTTTAACTGGTGAGGAAAAATCAGTCATGACATAAAGACACTGAGAGAGGATCTGGCCAAAATAGGGACTCTGGTCATAGCAAATAGGGTCTGACCACCAGATTTTTAAAAACAGAAATTACTGAATTCTTTGAAAGCAATTAAAAAACAAACTTTTAAAATTATGAAACAATCTGAGGTTTTTATTCCCTGGATCCCGACTAGTGGCTGGGGTCCTTGAAAGTTGCTTACTCCATATGAGCGCTATTCGCCCCTTTTTTGCTAAAGGAATCTCGAGCAGCCCACAAATTTGTACTAGGGCTCCTCCTGCTGGACATTTTCTATAATTGCACTTCTAATTCAGTTAATGTTCCAGACAGTTCATTCAAAATTGATTAGTATTTTTGCTGTTAAATAATTAACCAATTAAGACAAAGACAAATTTACTTTTACTTTTTAAGAAAATAAAATAATACAGAACTAAACAGTAATAATGAGTCTCCCTTCGTTTTTTTCCAGTTCTCACTCCCTTCCTTAGCCATTGGGAGTTTATCTTAGATCTATCATTTACATCTATTATCATGCACAAACAGAATATAGTTTTGTTTTCTTTCACTTTAGATGCATGGGTCCACTTGTCACATTTTAGCTTAAGCTTTTCATGTCACTGTGAGGCTTTGCTTGAGGGTGGTGTTTATGCAGAGAAAAAGCACATTGTTTGCAGTTACTTTGGTTTTAAAAATTAATTCTAACTATTAAATTTATAAATTCAAAAGCTTGACTTTCCCATCCACTTTTCTAGTTAATTTATGAATAGTATTCTTTTAATTTAAAAGCCTAGTCAACTCTGATAATAACTTTTAAGGGGGCTTCACAATTATTCCAATTTCCTGAATATTTTAAACTCAAGTTATTTTAGGTTAAATTATTTTAAACTTACATTTTAACACATTACATTTTCTTTATAAAATATTTTAAATGACTTTAAGTGAGCAAAACCTTCTCGAATACTTAATTCTAGTAAATCTAATAAATGTATAAAATTTAATCTTAATTCTCTTAAACATTCCAGTACTGATTGAAAACTTACTAAAATTCTCTTATAACTTTCAACTAAAACTCCTAAGTCTGAAATAAGTTTTTTTGTTTTTTTTAAATCAGTTATTTAATAGTTACACTTATATTGGAATCACAGGGCTATTCCAAGAGCTATTCTTAAATGACAAACTCTCTAAAATGTTGTAAATAAATTAAAATGATGTAAATAAATTAAATATCAAAAAATACAGATTGTTCCTAAACTTACCACAAAAATAATGCGATTTGGATTCTAAACTTTTGCAGGTTCAAAGTCTTTTACCCCATTATTCCTAAGCAAGTGAAATTTGCCATCCCACTTCTGTGGCCTAGGGCCAGGGCACAGCGGGGGAACACGTTTTGGAGAGAGAATTCAGGGCAAGATGGGAAATCTGATGTTTTCCTTTGACCCTGACTGACACAGCGAACCCTATGTCAGTAACATGAGTACGTCTGTTTTCTCATATCCTCACCAATCCTGTAGATTATCCATCTACTGAATTTTTGGCCAATATTATAACCTATAAGCATATAAAGTTGTTTTCTACATGTTTTTCACTTTAATTGTTTGTGAGAATTTTTCCATATTGCTGCATGATTATCAGGATTACGGTTGTTTCACCTTCACCCCCAGCTTTATGGAGATATAACTGACATAAACCACCTACAATTGTTTTTAATGGCTACATTCTATTCCATGTAGTAAGTATAACCCTTTGATGTAACCACTCTCGTACCCTTGAATATTTAGCTCCAGCTCTCAATGTTTGCACTTCTGATACTGCATTAAAAAGAATTGTTTGTGAACATCTGTGAGCATGTAGATTGAATCTATATTTTGAATCATGTCTTTAGAATAGGGTACCTAAAGTCTGACTTAGGTCAAAGATTATGAATATTTTAATAATTCTTGATACGTATTATCAAGTTGTTCTCCCGAAGCATTTTAGCAATTTACAATGCCATCAAGCATTGAATAACATCTTTAAAATATTTTTCTGCTGGGCTTCCCTGGTGGCGCAGTGGTTGCGGGTCCGCCTGCCGATGCAGGGGACGCGGGTTCGTGCCCCGGTCCGGGAAGATCCCACGTGCCGCGGAGCGGCTGGGCCCGTGAGCCATGGCCGCTGAGCCTGCGTGTGCGGAGCCTGTGCTCCGCAACAGGAGAGGCCACAACAGTGAGGGGCCCGCGTACCGCAAAAAATATATATATATATTTTTTTCTGCTATTTTTTGTCACGGTATGTTAAAGAAGTTGAGGTGGAAATTGCCCCTTATTGAATGTGTAGTTCATTATTATTAGATCAATAAAATAATGTTTCATATTTGCCACTGATGGTTCCTCTTCTGTAAATTATCTACCAGTATTCTTTGCTAAATCATTTTTAAAGGAGATTAGTAAAATTCCTTCCAAAGTAATGAAAGTGGAGAAAACCTCAGCAAAGCATGAAAGAGGGTTTTATTCTTGACGTTCAACGGACTTGGGAAAGAACTGTCATAAATAAATCTGTTCAACGGTCACTGAAATAATTCCCAAAGAAGGAAAGAACAGGTCAGGAACTATAAACCTCTTACTTCTCTGCTGTGGTGTGAACGCCAGAAACATCTGGAGGCAGTGTGGTTCAGTGGGAAGAGCAAGGACTTTACACACCGACAGACCTGGGTGCCACTTCTGCCTCTAGCCAGTCCTGAGTGACTTTAAGGGGTCACTTAACCTCTCTGAACCTCAGCATCACTAATGGTGATCAAACTGCCCACCTTCCAAGAATGTGGTTGGATGCAATGAGATGATGACTCCAAAGACCAGGTTGACAGGCTGACATGTGCAAAGTGCTCAGAAAGACCCGAAGACTGGTGAGGAGAGCTGCCCTCATTCACCGTACAGAGCCTGCAGCAGGGGAGGGCAAAGCAGGCACCAGTGCCAGGGTGGCCCCACTTGCCCATTTTGGGAATGGCAGTGTAGGGTGCAACAGGTTTTACAGGAAGGAACTTTACACCATCTGTATCTGCATAAAGTTTAAAGTCTGTTTAAGGAGATAGAGTAAAACCAGAAAGACCTAAGTTACACAGTAACAATAAGGACACTTACCTCTCCAGACCTTGAGGCCCCCTGCTCTCTGGAGAGTCTCTTCTATTAAATCCCCACAACAACTTTATTCCCCTTTTTTCCACCTACATGAGCCACAGCTGGATTCTGTTTCTTACAATCAAAATCTGTTACTTCTACACATGCTGCCCCTGGTCACTTCTTATAGGACAAACTCTCACAGAACCCGTGTCATTCCCTTCAGTTGCCCAGCCCCTTTCAACATCCTTTGTCTCAAATCTATGCCTCCCCAGGGTAGAAAAATCAATCATTTGTTCACTCATTCATTCATTCCTCAGTGCCTACCAGGCTGCAGGCTCCCTCCTAGGTTCTTGAGTCACATTCATCAGCGAACAGAACAAGGAAAAGCCCCTGTCCTCCTGGAGTTGATGTTCTAACAGATGGGAAACAGGTAATAAAAAACAAACTCAACAAGCAAATAAGTCAGAAGATGATAAACAAATACTATAGAAAAGAAAAGTAGAGCAACATGAGGGGGTTTGCAGAGCCAGAGCTGATGGTGCAGGCTGCAGCTTTAAACATGGAGGTCAAGGTTGCCTCAGGGAGCTGAGATGTGAGCAAACACAGTAAGTGAGTGAGTTGGCCACATAGGGAAGGACTTCCGGGCAGAGAAAAGAGCGACCAAGGCCCTGTAGTGGGAATGTGCTGTCAAGTCCCAGGAGGTCACTGTGGCTGAGGCCCAGTGAGGGAAGGGGAGGAAGAAAATAGTCGGAGAGAAGTGGGGCTGGGGGTCCTGGGAAGGCTGTTTGGCATTAACTCTGAGTGATGTGGGACTCACTGCGGGGCTGTGAGCAGATGAGTGACATGACTGAATTTTAAAGGACTATTCCTTATACTATGTGCATGTTTGAAATTTCCCTAATAAACAATAAAAATAAAAGGCTAACTTCTTAGTAGCTGGGTTTCCAAGAGGCCCAGTGGCTCAGACCAGGCTGGTCACAGTAGATGATGGGATTTTCCATTAATTTTGTAAGTTGAATCAACAGGATTTTTTGCTGAAGGGTGAAAGAAGGGAAGGCATCAAGAATGGCGCTAAGATTTTAGGAACAGGCATTTGGAGATTTTTGGAAAGGTGGGTTGTTACCATCAATTGAGACAGGGATGTATGGGTAGACCAACCGAGGGGTGTATTAGTTTCCCGTTGCTGCTGTAATCAACTCAATGGCTCAAAACACCACAGTTTTATTTATTCTCTTACAGTTCTGGAGGTCAAGAGTCTGAAACCAGTTTCCCGGGTTAGTTGAGGTGTCAGTGGGGCTGCTTCCTTTTGGAAAATCTCCTAAGGGGAGACTCTGTGTCCTTGACCTTTATCTACCTTCAAAGTATATCATTCTAATCTCTGCTTCCATCACCACACTGCCTTCCCCTCCTCTTGAACCAAATCTCCCTCTGCCTTGTTCTTATGAGGACACTTACATTACATGCAGGGCCTACCAGCATAGTCCAGAATAATCTCCCCACCTCAAGATCGTTAACTTCATCATATCTGCAAAGCCCCTTGTGTAATATAAGGTAAAATCCACTCATTCCAGGAATAAGGACCTGCGTATCTTTGGATGCCATGACTCAGCCTACCACCCTGGGTAAATTCAGTCCGGTTTGGGATGTGTTGCATCTGAAATATCTATTAGACATCAGAGTAAACTGCTGAATATACAAGTGTGGTGCTCAGTACAGGGCCTGGACTATAGAAATACTCATTTTGGAGTCACCAGCATACAGATGAGATTTAAAGCCGTGAGGCTGGATTTAAAGCAGAGATTCAATTTCCCAGCCTCCCTGGAGTTAGATCACAAACACGGGCCCAAAACTCTGCCAACCAGATGTACCCACATCTGGGTATAGCTGTGGGCAGAGTAGATTAAAACAGCAGGTGCCACCGAGGGTTCATTGTAGCCGGGGGTGCCCTGGCACCAGCTCTCCGAGGCAGCCGTGGCAGACATTCTAGAAGGAGCATCCAGGCACAAGCATCATAGGAAATCCCCGCGGTGTCCGTGCCCAACAGGCTGCAGGCGGATCTCCCCTAGGGCAGTTCTGGGTGGGACTTTGGCATAGCCTCCAGCCCTGCTTCTCTGGCTCTCCCAGGAAGACTCTGAGTGACCCAATATCCTTCAACACATCCCATTTCTGCTGAGCTACCTGGATCTGGTGTGCGATGCTTTGCGATTATGAGTTTCGACCAATGTGCTCCTTACTGGAACTTTAGGAACCTGAAGCCTGCGCCTGGGTCCAGGCTCCGGGGAGTCTTTCTAGTATCCTGTCTAGAAGGGAGGTTGGGCGCCGTCTTCACAACAAACCCATGTGCAGTTTCCATTATTTCAGTTTTGTAGATGAGAAAAATGTCAAATTCAGGTCATCTGACTCCAACTGCATTGCTCTCACCATGGCCAGAAGGGTCAGTGTCCACAGGACTGTGGGCAGGAAAGCACAGGGTGTCTTCAGGGAAGTGGATCCGAGCCTGCAGTGAAAGTTTCTAGTGGGGAGCAGTGGGTGGTGTGTTTAGAAGGAGGTTCTTATAACCAGGAAGGCCAGGCCAGAAGTTTAGACTCGGTAGCAGGGAACGTTGAAGGTTTCTGAGCAGAAGGGACAGGAGAGTGGATTTCATTCTCAGGTGAGGAAAGTGAAGACCCAGGTACACAGACTGTTCTTTACTTCCTGTGAGAGGACTCAAAAACATGCGTGCCTAATTCACAGACAGTGAACAGCAGAGAGTGGGAGAGGACTTAACCTCACCAGCCACCCTGGGACACATGCTGGTGTTGGTGGATCTCTTATCCCAATTTCTAGTCAAAAGAGCCTAACAGTCACGAGGGTGAATTCTGGAAACCTCATAGACTCGCTTCAGACCCACTCACTGGCTGGGTAGTCTTTTCTTGGGCAAATCCTTCATTATCTTCCCTAAGCCAGAGTTTCTACACCCCTGAAATGAGGGTAACAGAACCTATCCGTATCGGTTCAGATATAGGTTTGGTTGCTGTTGAAAGGACCCCAAATCCCAGGGGCTTAGACAAGACAGATGTTTGCCTCTCTCTCTGTAACTGTGCAGGCTGATACTGTGTTTCCATGGTAGGGGGCACCCAGCCTCCGTCTATGGCATGCTCTGCCATGCCCAGCGAAGGTGGCTCATCACCACACCTTCTGGGTCCATACACCAGCCAACAAAGGGGGAGGGAATGAATGTTCTTTCCTTTCAAGTCACCCACATCACTCGGCCACAGAGGAAACAGAGGCTGGGAAGTACACTTGTTATTCTTGGCAACCATGAGGCCAACTAACATTCAAGGGTTCTATTACTAAATGAAGATGGGAAGAAGAGCTATATGGGGATGATGAGCCGTCTCTCTGCCTGTTTGTCTGTCTGTCTGTCTTTCTCTCCCCTCTCTGTGTCTATCTAATGGACTAGTTAGAAGGATGAACAGAATGTCCTATGCAATGCACACAGTACAGCCCCTGGCATACAGCTGATGTCCAGCCCAGATTAGTTCTCTTCTCCTTCTAGATGGAAAAATGGATCCTACAGACATTTATGGAGCACCTACTCTGTGCAATTGTGATGAGGCGCACAAAGAGGAAGTTCATGCACTCTCTAAGTCGAGTGTTGGAGACAGATGGTGAGGAATGAATTACAACATGACTGGAGAGAGGGAAGTGCTGTAGTTGGGTTGTGCACAAAGTCAATGGAGCACAGAGAAGGGAGTTCTTACATCCACCTACAGAATTAGGAAAGCCTTACAGACAAAGGGACATTTGGAGTTGGGTCCTTAAAGGTACATACAATTTTAGCAGATAGGAAAGGAAGGGAAGAGAACTCAGGTGTTGGCATAAGAAATCTTCCTGCCAACACAAATCAAAACAACAATAAAGGGCTTCCCTGGTGGCGCAGTGGTTGAGAGTCCGCCTGCCGATGCAGGGGACGCGGGTTCGTGACCCAGTCCGGGAAGATCCCATGTGCCGCGGAGCGGCTAGGCCCGTGAGCCATGGCCGCTGGGCCTGCGAGTCCGGAGCCTGTGCTCCGCAACGGGAGAGGCCACAACAGTGAGAGGCCCGTGTACCGCAAAAAAAAAAAAAAGAACAACAATAAAGCATCATGTTTTATCCAGAAGACTGACTAAAATTAGGTATAGATACAGGTACAAGTACAGATAATACCCAGGGTTAGTGAAGAAGGGGAGAAAGGGGCACCTGTCACATACTGTTGGTGGGAGCGCACACTGGGGCAGCTTTGTTGAAACATATCAAAATTCAAACTAAAAAGACATCCTTTGACCCAGCAACTCCCTTTCTGGTAATCTTTCCTACGCAGACGCTTGAACAAGAGCTCAAGGTATGCAATCAAGGATTATATTTCAGCATTGTTTATAATAATAAACAACTACAACCACAACCTACAATGAAGTCAGCCTATGACTGAAAAATGGTTAAATAAATGGCGAGTGGCCATCCTACAGAATACTCCGCAGCCACTAAAACACGGAGTCAGAAAGTACGCACAGACAGAAAAGGATGACGTCCTTATATCGTTAAGTGAAAAAGGGCCACAGCAGAACAGTCTGTCCAGCATGACTGCTCTTTGTACAAAAACAGAGGCAAGTAAATAAATGAAAATAAGACCAAACCAAAAACAAATAGATGAACAAACTTACATCTCTGCCTGGTAACATATGTGTATGTGTGTGTACTGGGATGTATGGGAGAGATGGACCAAAATGTTGAAAGAAATTACTTTGAGGAAATGGAAGTAGAGGGAAAAGCCTTCATCTTATCCACTGTTGATGATAGCTAAATACTGGAAACAATCTAAATGTCCACCTATGGGCAATGGGTTAAATAAATCATGATGTGCGCACACAACAGAACACCACAGATAGGAAAACAACACCAAGACACTCTTATGCGAAAAAAGCACGTTGCAGAATCCTATGTATGCTATCATTTATACTAATAGTATAGGGCTTCCCTGGTGGCACAGTGGTTAAGAATACACCTGCCAATGCAGGGGACACGGGTTCGATCCCTGGCCCGGGAAGATCCCACATGCTGCGGAGCAACTAAGCCCATGCGCCACAACTACTGAGCCTGCGCTCTAGAGCCCGTACTCTAGAGCCCGTGCTCTGCAACAAGAGAAGCCACGACAATGAGAAGCCCATGCACCGCAACGAAGAGTAGCCCCCGCTTGCCTCAACTAGAAAAAGCCCATGCACAGCAATGAAGACCCAACACAGCCAAAAATAAAAGCAAATAAATTAATTAATTTAAAAAAAATATATACATTAGGATTGAGAAATGTAAACTTTACCACTTAAATGGAGTCAGGAAGTCAGAAGGGGGAGCTCTCATGCAGTGCCACTCATCAACTATAGGAAGAATTGTTGATTACAGACCCCAACAGAATCATCCACAGGAGCAATCATCAATCATCAACAGGCCACAGCAGGAGAGATGTGCACTGCATCTTCCGTAAGAAATCAACTACCCCAGCAACTCAGCCAATGAGAAACTGTCATCACCTTGAATTCTCACTTTTCTCTGACGGACTTTCATTCAAAACACCCCCTCCCAACTTCCTCCTTTTTCTCTATAAAAGAAAGTTCCTCTCTTTCATTTATTGGGCTTGTCTATGGCTTTTGCTATAGCCTGCTTGTCCCGAACTGCAGTTCCTCTGCTATTCCCAAATAAACCCATTTTGCTGGTAAAATAACTGTCATCTCTAAGGGCAACAGAAATAAGTTTTAATAGGTCCTCCTGCCACCCCATTCCCAGCCTTTGTGCCGAAGCTGAGGCATCGGGGCAGCCTCTGCTCTGTGGCACATGGCAGGGGTTCATTCAGCTCAGCTGTACAGATGTTCAGCAAACCTGCACCAACCCAGCAGCTCAGACATGGAGAGAAGTGCAGTGCAGAAGTACCAGTCTTACTCTGCAGCCAGACGTTTTAGGGGGTGGGTGTAAAATGATACTGCAATCCACCAGCATTCTATAAAGAGTACGGACTGATTATTTTGGGGAAGCACGGAAGTTGGGTTAAGACATTCACTTACGAATTTAAGGCACAGTCAGGATGAGTGCTGTGTTGCACACACTTTAAGAGCTTCACTGGTCTATAAAATGAAAAGAAGTAATATTTAAGGGATGATTTAAATGACTTTCATTCATCAGACATTTATGGGGGGGCCTGCAAGGTACTGGAGATACAAAATCTTTGACCTCGAAGAACATAGTTTCTTTTTCAAAATATTAGCCAGCATTTATTGAGCACTTACTATGTACCAAGAAATCTGATTACATATTTTACATAGATTATGTCATTTAATCCTCACAACAGCCAAACAAAGCAGGTACTATTATCATCTCCAATCTACAGTTGAGAAAGCTGTCCAGAGGAACTTGCCCAAGTTCTCGCAGTAGCAAGCTGTGGAGCTGGACTTGAACCTCCACTCCAGAGCCCCAGCATGGAACCACTTCTGTAAGGATGTATGATTTTGCTTGGAAAAACCTCTTGATAAGAATTTTGGGCAGGTTGGACTCGAAGCACACAGGTGATGGCTGGTGCCCAGGCTTCAGTGAAGAAAGTTAAATTGCTCTGAACAGTAGAGGTAGAGGATATGGGGTCCAGGCAGCCAGGAGGGAAGGGAAAGCAGCAGTGAAGATAGGATCCAGGTAACAGTGGGAGGAAGGCCAAGGAAGGATCTCTGGGTAGGGGGACCAGAGAGGACTCTGGAAGAACAGGAAACAGGTTTGGTCTATGGCACGCTATGTGACCCCTCCGTAGGACTCCCTACTTCTCAGTCTACACTATTCAGATTTTGTGTGTGTGTGTGTGTTACCGGGCCTCTCACTGTTGTGGCCTCTCCCGTTGCGGAGCACAGGCTCTGGACGCGCAGGCTCAGCGGCCATGGCTCACGGGCACAGCCACTCCACAGCACGTGGGATCTTCCCGGACCGGGGCTCAAACCCGTGTCCCCTGCATTGGCAGGCGGACTCTCAACCACTGCGCCACCAGGGAAGCCCCATTCAGATATTTTTTACAAGAGTAGTTTGTTATTGCTGTGTTACGTCCCCCCAAAAAGATGCATTGAGTTTCACTGAGTCTGGATCAATACAGCACTAAGCAGAAAACAATCAAGAGACAAGAGAGGCTTTGAAGAAAGACATCGCCAAAATTTGCAGGAATCCTGGGGAGAACTTTCAACTGCCACAGGACAGAGGTCAATGTCACCTGAATTTTGAGAGGCACCTGGCTTGGGTTTGATTTTTTAACCTTGTTCGCTCTCCCATGTTAAGCCTGTTGTTATCACCTCTGGGCTCCCAGGAGCAATAAAAACCCTACCTTAACACAGAGAAAGCCTACGAGCAGTACAAAAACGGGAGCTGGGAGGCTGAGCCAGGCAAGGGAGGAGCCCTGAAACCAGCTTTGCTGGGGTAAACTCGAGCCAGTAAAAGCAGGCTGAGACCCTGAGGCTCACAGCCGTGAGTCAGGAATGAGACCCTGGCTGGGCTCCCACACTTGACCTGATGACTTATAAAAAGACAGCCTCCTCGGGGGAGGTCCTGGACCAAAGCAAAGGGGTCATAACTGTGGAATTTTTAGCCATATTTTTCTCTATCATTGAGCTGTTTTAGAATAAGAATTACCTTTTATTTAATTTACTAAAATCTGATGACTTGATTAAGAATTAGAGTTCTATAGTAGAAAGAAAAGAGGAATCTTCAGGGCCACACAATACTGGGTTCAAAATTCAGCTCTGTCACCGAGTGGGAACCTTTGGGAACTTGCTCAACCTCTCTTAACACTCAATTTACCCCTCCATGAAAAGCGGATATTTATATAAACCTTAAAAACAGACAAAACTAGGGCTTCCCTGGTGGCACAGTGGTTAAGAATCCACCTGCCAATGCAGGGGACATGGGCTCAAGTCCTGGTCTGGGAAGATCCCACATGCTGCAGAGCAACTAAGCCCGTGAGCCACAACTACTGAGCCTGCACTCTAGAGCCCGCGAGCCACAACTACTGAGCCCGCGTGCCACAACTACTGAAGCCCGCACACCTAGAGCCCATGCTCCACAACAAGAGAAGCCCCCGCGGTAAGAAGCCTGCGCACCACAACAAAGAATAGCTCTCGCTTGCCTCAACTAGAGGAAGCCTGCGCATAGCAACGAAGACTCAACATAGCCAAAAGTAAATAAAAATAAAATTTAAAAAAAACAGATAAAACTAACCTATGCTCTTACAAGTCTATAGAGTGGTTACTACTGTGGGCAGGAGGGGACCCTGAAAGGGAAGCCAAGGGGAGACTAGGGGTGCTGGTTGTGCTCTGTTTCTTGATCTACATGCTGGGTACATGTGTATGTTGAACTTGTGAAAATTCATCCACCTGTATACTTACGGTTTCTGCATTTTTTCTGTACACAGATTATATTTCCAAAAAAGAGTATGTGCTTCACTTTGTTTTCAAAAGAGGGTGATAACAACACCTAGCTTGAGAGATTCCTGAGAGCATTAGCAATAATAGATGAGTAAAATGGTACAGCTTCAAGCTGTGGAAGAAGAACAGCTTTGAGGGGCTTGTTCTCCTGGGGAGTCCAGAGTAGGGGGAGACCCATACTTCCAGGGGCTTTGCTCAGGTGGGACAGTTACCAGGTCCATAGAACTTTTGAGACAGCAGAGGGCAACAGGGCTGCCTGGACGGTCAGGGGCACTGGCAAAGACTGCAGATGTAATGGGCACCCTGCCATACCCACAAACGTTCGGGAAAGCCACTAAGTCCTTGCAGTGTTGGACTCCAGCCCCTAAGGAGACAAACAGGCCTGCAGACTCAGGTGCCGACACAGAGAGAAGAAGGAAGCAGCAAGGTGAGTAATTCCCAGTCCAGGGGAGGGCTTTCAACCCTTGCAGGGTTTGAGCCAAATTTACCTACATTTCCAAGTATCAGGAATGCCCTGAAACGATCTCTGATTATACGTATATAAAGTGCCTGTCCCATAACGTGCTCAATAAATGGTAGCTATGGTGATTTTCCTGTTGGTCCACAGTCACCATGCATCTCTCTGTAAGTATCTCAAACTCCACCTTAGCACATGTCATGTGCAGTGTGGCATCCAGAGATGCAGGGGCCACAGTCCCTGTTCTCAGGTGACGCACATGCAGTAAGCGAGTGAAGAGAAAACTAGACATACACAAATGACAAAGGGCTGCTGTCTGTCCTCTAGCGTCATTAAAAAGGACTCTGGACAGAAGTGGGCGGGGGCCAGGCGGAACCCTGGCCAGAAGGCCCTCCCAGCCCCCACACCCAGTGACAACCCAGAAGGCACAGTTCCGTGGCCTTTGGAGCTGATCTCTGAAAAACCTTTTCGGCAGCCCTCTGCTCCTCCTTTGAATATATACACTGACTATAATATGCCACCTACTTGTAGTCATTGATACAACTATACTGGAAACCCATTTTCTCCAGTCTCTCTTCCAGGATTTTCACACTGCCTTCTCCACAGGATTCCCTGAAACACAAAAACATAAAAACTATCAAAATAGAAGGAGAAGAGGATGGGGGGAGCTGTTTCTGTGTTAATCAAAAACTATTTTGACCATGTGCTCCCTAGATGTTCTCCTCTCTGGAGAAATATGTGGCAAATTCTCTGGACCCAAAAAGGCTGCCAGCAGTCAAGCCGCGGGTGCCCAGGACGGGGTGCTCTGAGCCTTCAAACCTGCCCGAAGTTTTGCAAGTCACACGCCTTCGGAGGGCTTCTGCCCTCCGGCGCATGCGCGGTGCTCCACAGGGCTCATCATAGCCCCACCCGCCAACGCCAACGCAGCGCTGTGCTTGTGCGCCGAACCTGGCCAAAGGTGAGTGCCTGCCTGTTCAACCCAGAGTGTATTAAGTTAAGCTTCAAACGGAAACAAAAACATACATGTCAAAAAATACTAGAAAACGCAAATAAACAAAAGGGAAAAAAACCCAAATCTCATATCACTAGAGATAACTGCTGCTAACACTTTGGTGTACGTCATTCTAGACTTTTACAGTACATTTATTCCCACAAGACTTTTAAAATATTACAATGTGATTCTGTTGCCCAACGCATTTTGTAATATGCATTTGCCCATGTCTGTGTCTATACATATATACCTCTCTACCATTATTCTTCATTCCTGCCTGGTCTACCTTACATAATCAGAACACAATTCATAAAAGCAGTCGCCTCTTGTTAAAGACCAAGGTTCATTCCTATATTGCAATGTCATTGACACTACAAAAAAACCTTGTTGAAGTTTCATTTTCATACACATGCTTAATTATTTGTTTCCTTAGCATACATTCCTGAAAGTAGGTTTTCTGTCACTGAGGTTTTGAATGCATTTTCAGGCTCTTGATGGCACTGCCACACTGAACCCCACGTTGACCACCCCAACAGAGTATAAGATGTCTATCTCCCCACATTCTCATCAACAAGGATTCTTGCCCTCTCGACGGTCAGAGTTAAGCAGGGGGATTGATAAAGGCAAAGAGAGGTGGGTACAACACTGCCAGCTGTGATGAGTAGGTATGTTATTCACGTTGCAGACAGGATCCGGCCTCAGTTTACCTGGAGTGGGAAGGTGAACAGCCTCCCCACTATAAAATTAACAGAGAGGGAGTGTACAGGGAGGAAATGAGCCATTGGAGGAAGTTTTCACAGAAGTGGAATTCTAGGCATTACGGGAATGAAGAGGGTAAGGTGTTGAGTGACATCATGTTTTAGAATCTTGCCAAAATCTCTATGTCCTTCTCTGGGCCAAGTTCACTACTTAGAACTTTTTGGTAAGCAATGACATGGAGGTTTCAGGACACCTAGACACAGAGCTCAGTCAATGGGTTATTTAACCTATTTTTTTTTAATAAAAGCAATCAAAGCAGTGCTAAACACAATTAGCTATCAGCCATGTGATTTTTCACTCTCTATGATTTTTGCCCCTAAAATCTGAGCAGTTTGGGACCTCCATTTTCTTAGCTCATGACCTGCATCTCCATCCTGTGGCACAGATGTGGACAACCAGGTGTTCTTACCCCTTTATTATCTCTCCTGACACAGGAATAATGTGCTGAGATGACAATGAATTGCAATTTCCTTATCTCATTAAAAACAGATTCAAAGAAAACAAAAATAAACAAATGTGACCTAATGAAACTTAAAAGCTTTTGCACAGCAAAGGAAACCATAAGCAAGACAAAAAGACAACCCTCAGAATGGGAGAAAATATTTGCAAACGAAGCAACTACAAAGGATTAATCTCCAAAATATACAAGCAGCTCATGCAGCTCAATATCAAAAAACAAACAAACAAAAAAAAGTCTAAAAATGGGCAGAAGACCTAAATAGACATTTCTCCAAAGAAGATATACAGATTGCCAACAAACACATGAAAGGATGCTCAACATCACTAATCATTAGAGAAATGCAAATCAAAACTACAATGAGATATCATTCTCACACTGGTCAGAATGGCCATCATCAAAATATCTAGAAACAATAAATGCTGGAGTGGGTGTTGAGAAAAGTGAACCCTCTTGCACTTTGGTGGGAATGTAAATTGATACAGCCACTATGGAGACCAGTATGGAGGTTCCTTGAAAAGCTAAAAGTAAGGCTTTCTTGGTGGCGCAGTGGTTGAGAGTCCACCTGCCGATGCAGGGGACATGGGTTCGTGCCCTGGTCTGGGAAGATCCCACATGGCGCGGAGCGGCTAGGCCCATGAGCCATGGCCGCTGAGCCTGCGCGTCCGGAGCCTGTGCTCCGCAACAGGAGAGGCCACAGCAGTGAGAGGCCCGCGTACCACAAAAAAAAAGCTAAAAATAGAACTACCACATGACCCAGCAATCCCACCACTGGGCATATACCCTGAGAAAACCATAATTCAAAAAGAGTCATGTACCA
Organism: Phocoena phocoena; assembly: GCF_963924675.1. Taxonomy (NCBI): domain Eukaryota; kingdom Metazoa; phylum Chordata; class Mammalia; order Artiodactyla; family Phocoenidae; genus Phocoena; species Phocoena phocoena. The sequence goes on from NC_089223.1 coordinate 96,287,220, forward strand.
CAATGTTCACTGCAGCACTATTTACAATAGCCAGGACATAGAAGCAACCTAAGTGTCCATCAACATTTGAATGGATAAAGAAGATGTGGCACATATATACAATGGAATATTACTCAGCCAGAAAAAGAAACGAAATTGAGTTATTTGTAGTGAGGTGGATGGACCTAGAGTCTGTCATACAGAGTGAAGTAAGTCAGAAAGAGAAAAACAAGTACCGTATGTAAACATGTATATATAGAACCTAAAAAAAAATGGTTCTGAAGAACATAGGGGCAGGACAGGAATAAAGATGCAGATGTAGAGAATGGACTTGAGGACATGGGGAGAGGGAAGGATGAGCTGGGATGAAGTGAGAGAGTGGCATGGACATATATACCCTACCAAATGTCAAATAGATAGCTAGTGGGAAGCAGCCACATAGCACAGGGAGATCAGCTCCATGCTTTGTGACCTCCTAAGGGGGTGGTATAGGGAGGGTGGGAGGGAGACGCAAGAGCGAAGGGATATGGGGACATATGTATACGTGTAGCTGATTCACTTTGTTATACAGCAGAAACTAACACAACAATGTAAAGAAATTATACTCCAATAAAGATTTAAAAAAAAAAAAGATTCAAAGGACAATCTTTCTCTGATAGATACATTAAAACAACAAGCAAGCATAATATCTAGACAAAAAGCAACTTCTCACAGAAACAAGAAAAACAATACACATTGTTTTTCATGCAACAATAGGTATAAGTTGTCTTCTGGGAAGAGAAGAGCAGATTCTGGTATGACTATGTAATAAGTCATTTGCAAATTTAATCTTCTGCCCAAGAGAAAAAAAATATCACTCATCATATGGTGAGTCTTAGGGGGTCCTGGCGGCCTGAAATGGGGAATTTGCTAAGATTCTTCCAGAACATTCTTTCAATAACGTATCCACTCAATGCTTTCCCCAATGTAGCTTCAATGCTCTGAAGGACAGGGCCCCAGCTGCTTCTGAAGCACCATCACGGCTGCACAGCTTTTACCAGGCTTGGCCTTATTGGCTTGTCTCTGAGCCAACTGGGTTTACGTTTTTTATCTTTAGTTTTGCCAGCACTGCCCTTTGTTGATGAGAAGGATAAGTTCAAGTTTGCACTGATATCTGAGTTGATATAACCACTTGAGTTAGTGGCTTCCGAGAAAAATATGGATCATAAAAGTTTCCTTAGCCAGTTATCTGAGACCCAGCTGCGAAACTGGTTGTTCTCTGAGAAGAGCGTCTTCGTTACATGGTCCATGAGTCCATTCTGTGAACTCCCAGTGAGGCTTTTGAGCTTTAAATGACCAGGGAGAAAAACTGGCTTTGACCTACACAAATGACCTACTCAGAAAGGCTGAGAGGAGTATCTGGATAAAGGAGGTTTTCTCTCTGGGCTCAGGACTGACTCATGGCATTTCCAGAAAGTCAAGCCTTTGCCTTTCTCTGCCTACCACATTAGAAACAGAGAAGACTGTTGATTCCCCAGAAATGTAAATGTAAATCAGACTGGATCATATTACATCCAAGAAAAGCAGGTTTGCACAAAGATCATTACCAGTAGCACCATAACTTACACATTGGGTCCCCCGATTTCATGCATAACCCAGATCTCAATGCGTGTGATTTTATCCTTCTGTAAGTGGGGAATTTCAAAATCTGCAAAAAACCTAAGAAACAAGAAAGACATTTCTTAAAGTCCTAAAGCAATATGATACTGTTCCCATATCAATGTTAGTTGACTTACACATTACTCCTGCTTTAAAGCTTTGCGGGGGGCACTTTTTAGCTTTAATTTTTAGGTTACTTATCTCATTCAGGCATTCATCAGCTGTTAGTTTTATAAATGTATGGACATAGTTCGGATCTCCAGGTCATTCAATTGTTTTTCTCTGCCTGATCTTACAGAAGCAAGCATTAGACTGAGGATGTGAATGACTCTCTTAAGCCTCCATTAAAAACAACTAAAAACACATTTTGGCATCTTTGTCTTACATGTTGGTGGCTGCATTCTTACCCTTTTACAGGATAGGCTCCTGTTGGCTCTGAACCATTCAGCATGACATAGATCACCCCAGAACTATCCTTTGCATACTGCAAAAAGAAACAAGCATTTTGAGTAAGCTGTCATTTTTAAGCTATGAAATGGTCAATTGTTTTTTAAATTGACAATTTTCAATACTGGCAAGGATGGGATAAATTTGGTATTTCATAGAGCCAGAGGGATGCAAACTGGCATATCTTGGAAAGCAAACTGCTTTGAAATGTCAAAAACGCAGTAATTCCATGCCTGGGAATCTACCATTATAAAATAATGCAAACTAGTATCAGATTCCAGCATTGTTTCAGCTGGTGTACACTAACTTATGCTGGCATTACAAGCAACCTCAAAATCACAGTGGCTTTAAACAAGAAAGATTTATTTCATGCACACACTACATGTTTATCACAAGTGTTTGGATTTGGGGTTTGGGTTTTGCTCCATATGTCCTTGCTCTGGGACTCAAGCTGATGCAGTCTCCACAACTGCAGAGTCACTGGTTATCAGGAAAGGGAGAAGAAAGTGGCAAATCACAGACCAGTTCTTAAAGGCTTCCACCCAGATGCCACACAGTCATTCCTACTCACATCCTATTGGCCAGCATAAGTCACATGTAAGTAACTTCAAGAGACAGAATGAGTGCAAACCACAGGCTCAGAAGATGAGCCAGAAATACTTGGTAAACAGCACGAAGGATCACCTGGTGCACAGAGATGTGCACAAAGATGTATATCGCAACATGGTTTGTAACCAGTCTAAAACAGTCAACAACAGGGAAGGATAAGTCAATTATGGCCCTTTCGTGTCTGAAATATTACCCAGCCGTTAATAAAAGTCTACAAAAGATATGCAATAACGTAGAAAGTGCTTACATTCAAAGCAAAAAGCAAGACTAGGTGGACAGAGCATGTGCTCCACTCTGTTAAAAATAAATAGGCAGGGCTTCCCTGGTGGCGCAGTGGTTGAGTCCGCCTGCTGATGCAGGGGACACGGGTTCGTGCCCCGGTCCGGGAGGATCCCACATGCCACGGAGCGGCTGGGCCCGTGAGCCATGGCCGCTGAGCCTGCACGTCCGGAGCCTGTGCTCCGCAACGGGAGAGGCCACAACAGTGAGAGGCCCAAGTACAGCAAAAAAATAAATAAAATAAAATAAAATAAAATAAATAAATAGGCAGAAGTCTGGGAATATTAGTCAATATTCTCTGGACCTGTCTGTCCCTGAGATTCCCAAGGGACAGACAGGTCCAGAGAAGTTCCCAAATCTCCAGTTGAGAACACTACTGGAACATATAATTTCCCTGATAAAACGTTTATTCTAGTGTGAAGCCGGGTGCGGGGGACGGCAGGGGGTATCACGCAGCTCTGTGACACATGCCCAGCAGAGCCACGCCGAATGCCAGCCGCAACAAAGCAACAATGTACTCCGTGCCACGCCTGTCTCAGATTGCTTCCAAGTAGGCTAACAGTCTCAGTTAAATCTGCAAATGTCAAGGTCTGATGACCACTATTTGCCCTTAGGTAGCATGAATATGGATTATTAGTTTTCTTATTTATACTTTCTATAATTTGTCATTCTCTATCCTGAGCAGTTATTACATTGATGATAAAATCTTTTTTTCATTAAAAACATGCGTGCAGATACAGTGAGGCTCTATGAAGTCATGGTCGAAAATGTGGTTTCTGGCTGCTGCAGTTAGTAGCTGGGTAATAAGTCTGATCAAGTTTCTTGGCCTCTCTGTGCCTCATTTTTCCTATCTGTAAAACAAGGGTAATGAGAGTCCCTACCCCATAGGATTGTAAAGATCAAATCACTTAAAATAATACTTAACATTTATTGAATACCTATTTGCTATAGTTCAGACCCTCTCCTCGTCACTATACTAGACTACCTCTCGTCATGTTCAGACCATCCAGCGTATTCTAAGGGCTCATAAAATGTGAGCATGATTATTAGATTCCCATTCTAGAGTTGAAGGAAGTATAAGATGGTGGCTTCCGGCACACTTTGAAGTTGGGCAGATCTGCTGGGGAGAATACGGTTTGTTTTTTTTTAACATATAATGTTGACATCACCCCCAAGTTGTCGTTATGATCCCACGTTCAAGTGATGATGCATCCACCACCTCTCACTCCTCACTGAGGGGCTCAGGCAGCTCACTGCCAGCTGCCTGGAGCCTGCACTACAAGCAGAAGCTGTGGGGAGCGGGCATGGACGGAGGGCTCCGACCGGAGCTGGCAGGAGAGCACAGGAATAAGAATGCTTCTGTCTGGAGCGGGCCCTCTGCTTAGATCCAAACTGCAGCTGTGGTGGAGGATTGGACCAAAGTCTTGCTCACCCTGATTAACAGTGGACCCAGTGGACACCTGGTGATCCAGAGCAGGAAGTAGGACCAGAAGAGACACAGAGAGCCCTGAAAGGAGCTTGGTGGCCGTGGGTAGAAGGACCTGACATCCACCAGCCTCCTCGTCAATACAGCTAACAGTGAATAGTTGACTGCTTTGCTCAATACTTGAGCTAAGGACTGCACCCTCTTTATTTGGAATCTTTGGTCTAACACTGGTGACAGAAAATGTAAGCTGTAGTCACTGGCATGTTATAGCTACTGATAGCTATCATCAACTCTGGTGACAATATCCTCTGAGAAACAGACCCACATTTAGGGGACCATTTCTTTGTCTCCAGCTTATCCCTGGTCTCCTATTGCCTCCTCTTCAGTTAATATCAACCTTGTGCACATCTCTGACGCCCACATCTAGATCTTAGGGGTCCCAGGCTCTCCTATAAAGCAGGGGTTACCCCACTTCACACCTCAATCAAAATCACATTGATTTGAACTACTAACAACAACCACAACACCAGAGTAACAATCACTGTTTAACACCTTCTTCTGGAGCTAACATTTAGAATTTTTTCTCTGTACCAGGCATTGCATTAAGCATTTTAGCTTCTTAAATCCTCACCCCTTTATGGAGCAGAGAGCGTGAATCAGAATGTTGCAAAGGTAGAAACTGAGACTCAGAGAAGTTTAGTAATGACCCAATGGCCCAGCCTCTGAACCCTTCTGTCCCCTGTTCACAGATCCCACACCTGCTCAGTCACCCAGCCAGCCAGTCACCCAGCCAGCCATCCCATGATTACCTGGATGGATGCACTTTTCCAGTAAGAATCCACAGGATTGTTTTCACAATCTTCAGATGTAGGGCAGGATTGGTAGTCGAGTCCTACAGGGAAAACAGACAAACACATTTTATTTCAAAGATTATATCAAGGAAGAATTAATTGAAAATATTTGCTGGCTCCGCAAAATATACTGAAACTCACTCTACATAATGTGTATGGGCTTAACATTCATAGCTCTGCCCACAGACATTTGTCATTGTGCTCGGCACAAATGTGCGGAAAGCAGAGAACTAAACAGCTGGGTTAATTCTCTACTGGAGCTCTAGCAAGTGATATATATATATATATATATATATATATATATATACATATATCCAAAAAAAATATAATAATATTATATTATACATTATATCCATATTAAAAATTATATATTAAAAATTATATTTATTACATATATAACTTTTTTCTTGCATTGTTGGGAGAAATACCTTCTCCAATTAACCCAGGTCTTAGAAGTAAATACAAGAAAAACAGACCAAGAAAGTAACAGTTCTTAACCAGAAAATAGAAATTTTATAATATTTAAAATATAGAAAATGTTAAAATGTATTACATTAAAAAAAATTTTAAGGACAAAATTCAGCAGATATATAATGGGATTTGTTCCCCATTTACTCTATAACAAAAGGAGAAAGTGCTAATTGACAATTCGTTCCAGGGAGAACGAAGCAGGGCAAAATGTGAACTTCTTGAAGGGAAACACATGGAGCGTCCTTGCTCCCCCTGGGAGCACCAGCATCTCGCTGTGCTCACCAACTTGGAGGCTCTCCAAACCCCATCAGAGAGGGGTTTCTATGGAGATTTCATTAAGTAGACGTGATCGATTAAATCACTGGTGATTAACTCAATCTCCAGTCCCCCGCCCCTTCCCAAAAGACAGAGGATGGGGCTGAAAGTCCCAACTCTCTAATGATGCCTCTATCTTTTTGGTGACCAGCCCGCATCTGAAGCTATCTAGGGGCTGCCAACCACCAGTCATCCCATTACCATACAAAAGACACTCATCACTCCTCAGAGCCCAAGGGTTTCAAGAGCTGTGCGCCAGGAACCAGGGGGTCCAAGACAACTATTAATTTATATTATACCACCATCTCCCTCCCGTCATGATCTTTCCATCTCACCCCTCCTCCATGCTCCCTCACCCTCTGTAGGATCATCAAACCGAGGCTTCCTGGTCACAGTTCACTGGAAGAACGGCCATGTCCATTTGATCTGCACCCTGCCATGCTTCCCGTCTCACGCAAAGTGAAAGTCCGCATCCTCACGATGTCCTGTGCTGTCTGGCCCTCCTTTATTCCTCTAGCCTCACAGTCTACTACTTGCCTCTTCACTTACTGCCTGCCTTTCTGTTCCTTAAATATGCCATACACACTCCCACCTCAAGGCCTTTGCACGTGCTGTTCCCTCTGTCAGGAAATGCTCTTCCTCAAGTCCTTTAGGTCTTTGCTCAAACATCAGCTTCTCAGTGAGGCCTTCGCTGGGCCTGTGTAAAACTGCAATGCTTCCCTCTCCCCTCCTTACCAGCCAGCACTCCCTACCCTCTTTTCCCTGTTTTGTTTTTCTCTGTAACCTTTATAATCTTACGGCGAACTATACGTATATGTTTTTACTTGCCTGTTGATGGTCTTACCTCCACCCCTGCCCCTATAAAGTAAGGATGAGGTATTACTTTCCTGGTTTATTCTCTGCTGTGTTCCCAGTGCCTAGAAGAGCAAGGACTGGCATGGAGGAGGCACTCTACAAACTTTATACATGGGTGAATGAATGGAGCCGCCAGGAAGCTTCCCGAGGCTCTGGTCTATGCCGGTGTCTCCCTCTGCTACTCCCTAGCTCTGGGTCATTCCCGCCTGAGAGCACACCTCTCTGCACTCACAAAACTACATGTTTCCTGAGGGCAGAGACCGCTGTATCACCAGCTCCTAGCGTGGGAGTTGATGAATGAAGAGCGTTTTCCTTACCATCAGGCCAGCCCCTGTGACTTTAACTTTCACTGTGATTTTGCCAACTACAAAATTGCCACCTGCCATCTACCTCTACAAGGATTAAATCATGAGCCGCTGCAGCCGCTGACCTTCAACACCCCCTGAGAGGAGTTCAGGGTGGAGATCAGGAATGAGGCTCTCTGTGCTGTGGGAAAAGCTGGCAAAACAGGTCTTTAGATAGTTAAATAGTTTCAGGAGAAGATTTTATGAGCCCAAGTCTTGCATCTCTTCATATCTAGGAAAGTACTAAAATTATTAACGGTGACATCTGTTCCTGTGACTAGCAGCAGGTCTCTGCCAAAATGAGTGCCTGACTTCACACACCCACCCGTTCACTAAAGTGGTACATAACAGTGACCCTTCCCCCCTACCTCTTTGGAGCAGTTTCTCAGAGCTATCCGAAGTGCTGTCTCCTGGGCTATAGTCCTCATTTTGCCCTAAATAAAGCTTAACTCTCAGCTTTCACGTTGTGCTTTTTTTTTTTTTTAAGTCAATAATTTGAATCTCAAAATATCTGCTGGTGGCCTGGAGCAGCTTCAGAATCAGTGAGAAGAGCGGAGAATCCTGGCCCTAGTTCTTCAAGTCATTTAGCCTCCCAAAGCCTCAGTTTCCCCCTCTGGAAAATGGGGATAGTGAGACAGAGTCATGCAGGACTCTGGAGTCAGACTCTGACTTTGCTGTTTACGCACTGTGCAATCCTAAGCAAGTGTCCTAAGCTGTGCCTCACTTTCCTCGTTTGTCAAAATAGGAATCAGGATAGGACCTATCCCATGGGGCTGTTGCAGGGATTAAATGAGTTAATACCCATAAAGTGCTTAGAACAGTACCTAGCAAGAGACAGATTCTCTTTCTCTATTATCATTGTTATTATTTAATTATTATTATGACCACTTTACCCGAGAGGATTTGAGGGGGGCGGAATCCAAAGAGATAAAAATGCATACGAAAGCACTTAGCACAAATGGCATATGCATAGTAAATAGGAACCCTGACTTTTCTCGTGATTCGTGCAGAAGTCTTACCAGAGGCATTTTTCTGTCGACACCAGCTCAAGAAATCTCCAACCATGCCATACAGAACATTGCACAGTGGCGTGAAGCGGCGGCCGTTCTCCGCATAGCTGGTGACAAGGAGGTGGACATTTTCCCAGAATAGGGACTAAGGAAAAAGCAACACAAAAGGAAATCAAAACAGATTTCTTCTGGCACAGTATCATCAAGACAGGTCAGGCCAACCATTTCTCATTCACCTGGGACCTGCCTCACAACAACCGAACCTTCTTTGTTTTTGGCTTTAGTTACCCATTCAGAGAGTGCTACCAGCTCTCTTTTCTTTATTCCAAGGGTATCATGCAAATGTTAATGAAATATTTTCCCAGCAGAGAAAAAATATAGATACGTACATACATCTGTATTTTTTCTAGTAGTTAAAAAATTATAGATCGATCGATTTTTTTTTAAATCAAGGGACCTGGGTTCAAATTTTGGGTCTGTCACATACTAAATGTGTGATCTTGAACAAGCCATGTAATCTCCCTGTGCCTCAGTTTCCACATGTGGAAAATGGGGAGTATGAACCCTTTCTCTTCTCCCAAAGCTGTGGTGAGGATGATATGCAATCACACATTGAATTCCTAAAGGGTAAAGTGCCTCAAAAATACAGTACTTTTATATTACACTTCATAGTTTCCACTATGAAGTTACAATGTTTTCACATAATAATAATACAAATAACAATATCCCCCTCATCATGCCATCAGATCCTCGGTATTCCAACCAGCAATCTCTGTCTAGACTGGATGCTTCCCAAGGGCAGAGGCTGTTTTGTTCCCTGTTGCATCTGAAACTCTGAGAACAACACCTGGTACATGGAATTAGCTCAGTATTTACTGAGTTTATCAACCAAACTCCATGAGAAAGGAGAACAAAAATAACAGCTCCCCTTTTTACTGACCAAAAGGCTGCAAGGTTCAAAGGCAACATATACTCAAAAATCATGTTTTCAGCCTATTATGTGTTTGAACCTCCCCGCTCCATTTACCTGCCTTTACAAATGAAAAAAATCAATGTTAAGATGTTTTCATTTGTAAACATCAATGTTACATGGCTTTACAATGAAAAAATCAAGTTAAGAATTTGTGTCAACCTATTTACAATAGCCAGGACATGGAAGCAACCTAAGTGTCCATCAACAGATGAATGGATAAAGAAGATGTGACACATATATACAATGGACTATTACTCAGCCATAAAAAGAATCGAAATTGAGTTATTTGTAGTGAGATGAGTCGACCTAGAGTCTGTCATACAGAGTGAAGTCAGAAAAAGAAAAACAAATACCGTACACTAACACATATATATGGAATCTAAAAAAAAAAAAAATAATGGTTCTGAAGAACCTAGGGGCAGGACAGGAATAAAGACGTAGTGAATGGACTTGAGGACACGGGGAGGGGGAAGGGTAAGCTGGGATGAAGTGAGAGAGTGGCATGGACATATATCCACTACCAAATGTAAGATAGATAGCTATTGGGAGGCAGCCGCATAGCACAGGGAGATCAGCTTGGTGCTTTGTGACCACCTAGAGGGGTGGGAGGGAGGGAGACGCAAGAGGGAAGAGACATGGGGACATATGTGTATGTAAAACTGATTCACTTTGTTATAAAGCAGAAACTAACACACCATTGTAAAGCAATTATACTCCAATAGAGATGTTTAAAAAAAATTTATGTCAAAAATATGTCCTTCATTAAGAAAAAAAGAATTTATGTCAGAGAAATAAAAATGATATCTAACTTTCTTTAAACTCAAGATACTGTTCTAAATAAGCAATTTACATAGATGTTCTCATTTACTTTCACTGTATTAGTGCTTAGAGTACAGACAGAATACAGACATGTAAACCACATGATTATATGTTAACCAGTTTCTTCAAGAAACTGGTCCTGAATGGATATAATCTTAAGACCTGTTAAGAGGAGGGACTGGTCTCTCGGGAGGATACTGACATAGAGGGTTTTCTGAAGTACTCAAGGTTCAGGCCTTTCAAGCCAGTTAGGATGGAGATTGTTCAGAGCTAGCCAGGTGCAGAGGCCCCGTGGGAAAGGTGTGGTGACGCCCTGATGTTCTTGTGGTTTTTGCACTGACTCCTTGACTTAGGAAAGTTCCTTCTGCCCAGGACAGGCAGGAGACCCAGGAGCACCGTTGAAGACAGAGCCACTTTCCCACCGGAGAGCCTGGCACACATTGTGAGTTGGCTGCTTGGCCTGGACACTGTCTGTCTCTATAGAGACAGAGCAACGTTTTACCGAGGCGAAGGTAGAGTTACCTTGTCTCTGGGAATGGAGTGCCTGGAGAGGTTAATAAAAAGGTCGTAATCTGAGGGAAGCACAGAACAGGGATCCTTATCCAGCACCAGTTTAAAGGCTTCCCAGATGGCTGTGCAGTTCTTGTCCCTGTGGAAAAGTACAAGTTTAAAAAAGAAAAAGAAGAAAAAAAACAAAAGACCACATTCCAGTGTGATATATTTCCGTTTCTCTCTCCAAGTTTTTTACTAGTGATTTTGTCAAATATCAACTCTGCAGAACTGGGCATACAAAAAAGACAGGAAATTGTCATGACTCTTGCATTAACCCCAATTCAGAAGAGGAAGAAAAATAACTTTGGTGATGGATTTAGAAATCTGACAGTGGAAGTGTCTTTCAGAGGTGCAACACACATTTCTTAGAACAGGCTCACAGAGACAGCAGAAAATGCACAGAGCTAGAAGGTGACGATTCCAATAAACCACAAGGGCTGCCAGCTTCAGGTGCCCCTTCATTTAGACACAGGTCCATCCTGGGGTTGGAGGCCAGGTGAGATCAGGCGGACATGCGACGTTGTAAAATCAGGAGTGAGCACAGAGTGTGGAAAAAGACTGTTCCACCTCCTGCTAAGGCAGAAAGTATGACTTCCAGTGTCCGCTGCAACTCCTTAAGTCCAACCTAGCTTTCCAAAACCATTTCCCACCCCATTTGTAACTTATTTCTTATGCTGGGTGGTAACATGGTATTCCATGGGTGTTCCCATTATTTTCCATTCTTTTTTATTGGCCTAAAATCTGTCACAATAAAAACAACTGGCACAAGAGAGGGACTTTATGAAAACAGAAAAAATGTGTCCAAGGAAGGAGCAAAAATTAGTAAGAAGCACAGTGCTGGCAAGAGAGACTCAAACTTTAAAAGTCCTTTAAATTAGAAGACCTGAAATTTGAATTCCCAAAGTACCTGGACTCGGGGAATTCCAGCTGGAGACCATATTCCTGGGTCTGATGGGTCTGTTTAACCTTACGCTGGCTGTCGTCCAAACTCACCGCTACCTAATCCTCATCCACTCCCCAACACCCGCTTCATTTTTACACACACACACACACACACACCCTTCACCTCCAGACCCCACCCAGTGCACCCTCCCCAGTAGATTCCCCATCCTCCTTCCCTCTCCCCCCTCCTCCTCCCCTTCCTCTCCCCGTCCCTTCCTCTTCCTCTCCGGCTCCCTCGCCAGCCGCCGCGCTCACCGCAGCTCGGGGCTCAGCACCGCAATGTACTCCGCGCAGCGGCCCAGGAAGATGCTCTGCAGGTGCGGGACGGTGCCCTGCCCGCTCCAGCGCGCGTCCGCAGCGCCTGCAGCGCCCGCGGCCGGCGGCAGCAGCAGGATCAGCAGCAGCGCCGGCAGCGGCCGCCGGGACCGCGCGCACCCCATGGCTTCCATCGCAGTCACTTTGGGGGTGCCTCCCAGACTCGCCTCCTCCCGTCGCGCTGAGGTGGCTCCCCGAGGCCTAACGGAACCCGCGCTCACTTGCTGTCTCTTTTTCTGCTTCAGCTCCGCAACTGAGTTGGGACATTTCCGGGGGCAGGACTATTGCCCTCGGCTAATCTCGGCCGGAGTCCACGAGGTGGGAGGCCCAAAGAAGAAGCAAGGTTGGAGAAGGGGTGAGGCGAGTTCGGTCCCCCGAAGGAAGATTTTTCTGGCTTCAAACTATGACAACTTTCACAGACACCCTATTTCTCACTGGCTAATGATGAGTGGACGGTGTTTGTTTTCAGGAAATAATAACCACAAAAGCTAATATTTATTGAGCTGTTACTATGTGCCAACCACGTTACAAGCATAATTTTCATTGCCTTTTCACAATATCCCTCCAAGCTAGGTTTATCACTCCCATTTACAGGTGAGTGAATTCAGGGAAGTTAAGTAGCTTGTCGGAGGTCACAATCTCCCTTCCAGATAGATGCAAAATTCCAGAGACAATCGGTGTAGAGATTTGAGAGTAACAGAACTCACTGGAGGGCCAAGTCCTCAATTCCTACGGTAATGATAGCTATGTGCCTGGCAGACGTGATAAATGTGGGAGGCCCGTGAGAGGGAGGGTGGAGGGTTCTGGAATATTTTATTTTAATCTCTCTTTTCTATTTTTAAAGTTTATAACCCAAACTCTCATTGTCCTGTCCAGCCCCTCCCTAACTCGAGTCCACTTTCCAGAAATAAGCATTTTAAATTATTTCAACAGGTATTTTGTTTTTGTTTTCCTGGCATTTACTTCCACATTTCCAAATAATATGCCTGTATGCTGTTTCTTGATGTTTCCATTTTGGATAGTATTCTATGACTTCCCACCACGTCAAAGGAAATTCTATCTTTAACCCCACACATCCTCAAAAGGCATCCTTCTGCACCCTTCATTGTCCAAGGCTTTTTATCGAAAGCTTTAACTCAGTAATCAGCATTTATGTTATGACTTGTGAATATTATTCATGGCTGAGTTGTAGTATTCTATGATTCTGTTTCCTTTCTTGTGAACTTCGTGCTTACCCTAGAGGTAATAATAGTCTCCCTCCCACCATCCCCAACCACTGGCTTATTTGTTTGTTTGTGATATTATATGTACACTTATGATTATGGTCAAATTCTCTACAAGGCATGTAAATCTTTCAATGCATTTAAAAGCATCAGTCAATATTTCAGGTGGTGTGTGTGATTTCTTTCTCTCTCTCTCTTTTCTTTTTGTTTCTTGGAGACACCCTTTTTTGTCCAGTTTACTGTCCCAGTCTGAGCTTACTGCTCTCAACTTGCTGCATAATTGTCTTGCAGTGGCCCAGGAAGATGCCTGTTCTTGTCTCTCCTGGATTGATGCCCTGTTTCCTAGATCCCATGTCTAGAGCACACCTTCCAATAGCTTCTTGAGAAGATGCCATAAGGGTTAAATTTTTTGACTTTTGCATAATAATGTAAAACGTCATTATTCTACCCTCATGCTTGATTGAGAGTTTGGTTAGAGAGAATTTTAAGTTGCAAATCATTTTCCCTCAAAATTTTGAAGGCAGTGCTCCACTGTTCTCTGATTTCTATGTTACTATTGAAAAATCTAGAGCCCTTTTCCTAATCCTGTTTATTTGATCTTCTCTCTGGAAGTTTTTAAGATAAATCTCAAGAGTATGAAATTTCAGAGATGAACTTGAGAGCAAGTAATTTCTATTCATTGTGCTGACAGCTCTAGGAAGGATGTTTCCAGGAAACAAAAAAAAAAAGAGAGAGAGAGACAGAGGGAAAGAAATCACACACACACCACCTGAAGTATTGACTGACGCTTTTGAATGCATTGTGAGATTTATATGTCTTGCAGAGAATTTAACCATAATCATAAATGTATGTAGAATACCAATCAAACAAATAAGCTGGGGGGGAGGGGAGGGAGACGATTACTACCTCTAGTTAAGCAAGTTTATAAGAAAAAAATATATAGTCATATAATTCTCTAAGCTCAGCCATGAATAATATTCACAAGTCATAATAAAGTAAATGCTGATTATGAAACAGGAGGGAAGGCGGCAGGGCACAACCTTTGAAACAATGACATAGCCAGAGGACGAGACATAAACTGATTAGAACCAAATGGGTCCAAGATGGCAGATAAGTCAAATTCCACTAGACCCTGAGCCTCAGTATATGCTCACTGTAACACATCAGCAAGCTAAATGACACACCTACAGGTGCCACGACAGTTCCAAGGCCTACCATAAGGATCAAAAAGTGGGCGGTGGCCCAATTCCTGGAAATCACCACCCTTTCCTGAACCAGCTGGAATACTCCTCCCACTCATTAGCCTATGAAATTACCCACCCCTATAAAAACTGACAACCTCATACCTTGGTGCCTTTCTCACCTTCTGAGACGGCCCACACTCTGTCTGTGGAGTGTGTTTCGCTCTAAATAAATCTGCTTCTTACCTATCACTCTGTCTCTCACTGAATTCTTTCCACGCTGAGACACAAAGAACATGAGCCTCAGTAAGTCCAGACACCAGGTGAGTGATTCTAATTAAAACACCGTGAGTTCGAGTCCCAAGCAGGGTTTTGGCCATGTTCAAGTCCCGGCCGCATGGGTTCAAGTCGCAATCTGAGGTGCACGGTTTCAATTACTGCTTTAACATTTATATCCAGAAAATAGAAAGAATTCAACAACTCAAAAATAAGAAAAACAACCCAAATTTTTAAATGGTATCTGCTTTTAAAATAGTTGAGCAGATACCTCACCAAAAAAGACATTCCACTACTAGGTATGTACCAAAGAGAAAATGAAAATATGCCTGCCCAAAGATTTGTACATGAAATGTTCACAGCAGCTTAATTCATAGTAACCCCTAAACAATGCAAATACCCAACAAGAGAAGAATAAACAAATTGTGATATAGGCTACAATAAAATACTACTAAGCAGTGCAAAGGAATGAACTACTGATACACTGAAGAATGTAAAAAAGAATGTATATGCTAAATGAAAGAAGCTAGATATAAAATAATACACACTTTATTATTCTCCTTACATGAAGTTCTAGAAGGAATAGGATGCTGATATACAGAATTGGGGGGAAAGAGATTTCAGATGGAACCAATTGCCCGAGCAAATACAGACTAATGGGAAAGCATGGGGCTTCTCCTGAAAAAGGTAAAATTTTATTTTGACTGATAAATAGGGTACAGGTTGAGACTTGACAAAATAAGTTAGGGTCATACCTTTTTTTTTTTTTCCACACCTAGCAGCTTGCAGGATCTGAGTCCCCTGACACAGGATTGAACCCATACCATCGGCAGTGAAAGCACAAAGTCCTAACCGTGGACCTCCAGGGAATTCCTAGCGTCATATATCATTTTTTCTTTTTCTTTTTTTTTTAACCATCTTTATTGGAGTATAATTGCTTTTCAATGGTGCGTTAGTTTCTGCTTTATAACAAAGTGAATCAGCTATATATATACGTATATCACCACGTCTCCTCCCTCTTCCGTCTCCCTCCCACCTTCTCTATCCCACCCCCATATATTATATCCTAAAGACCTTGGACACAATAATAGTTTGAACTTTCTGCTCTTTTTCTTTTTTTTTTTGAATTTTATTTTATATATTTTTTTATACAGCAGGTTCTTATTAGTTATTCATTTTATACATATTAGTGTATACATGTCAATCCCAATCTTGCAATTCACCATACCACCACCCCCTCCCCCTGCCACTTTCCCCCCTTGGTGTCCATACATTGGTTCTCTACATCTGTGTCACTATTTCTGCCCTGAAAACCAGTTCATCTGTACCATTTTTCTAGGTTCCACATATATGTGTTAATATTCGATATTTGTTTTTCTCTTTCTGACTTACTTCACTCTCTATGACAGTCTCTGGAAACATCCACGTCTCTACAAATGACCCAGTTTCGTTCCTTTTTATGGCTGAGTAATATTCCATTGTATCTGTGTATCACATCTCCTTTATCCATTCGTCTGTCGATGGGCATTTTGGTTGCTTCCATGACTTGGCTACTGTAAATAGTGCTACAATGAATATTGGGGTGCACATGTCTTTTTGAATTATGGTTTTCTCTGGGTATATGCCCAGTAGTGGGATTGCTGGGTCATATGGTAATTCTATTTTTAGTTCTTTAAGGAATCTCCATACTGTTCCATAGTGGCTGTATCAATTCACATTCCCACTAACAGTGCAAGAGGGTTCCCTTTTCTTCACACCCACTCCAGCATTTGTTGTTTCTAGATTTTCTGATGATGGCCAATCTAACTGGTGTGAAGTGATACCTCACTGTAGTTTTGATTTGCATTTCTCTAATAATTAGTGATGTTTAGCGGCTTTTCATGTGCATTTTGGCCATCTGTATATCTTCTTTGGAGAAATGTCTATTTAGGTCTTCTGTGCATTTTTTGGATTGTGTCGTTTTTTTAATATTGAGCTGCACGAGCTGTTTATATATTTTGAATATTAATCCTTTGTCCATTGATTCGTTTGCCAATATTTTCTCCCATTCTGAGGGTTGCGTTTTCGTCTTGTTTGTTTTCTTTTGCTTTGCAAAAGCTTTTAAGTTTCATTAGGTCCCATTTGTTTATTTTTGATTTTATTTCCACTACTCTAGGAGGTGGATCAAAAAACCATCTTGCTGTGATTTATGTCAGAGTGTGTTCTTCCTATGTTTTCCTCTAGGAGTTTTATAGTGTACAGTCTTACATTTAGGTCTCTAATCCATTTTGAGTTTATTTTTGTGTATGGTGTTAGGGAGTGTTCTAATTTCATTCTTTTACATGTAGCTGTCCAGTTTTCTCAGCACCATTTATTGAAGAGGCTGGCTTTTGTCCATTGTATATCCTTGCCTCCTTTGTCATAGCTAAGTTGACCATAGGTGCATGGGTTTATTTCTGGGCTTTCTATCCTGTTCCATTGATCTATATTTCTGTTTTTGTGCCAGTATCATATTGTCTTTTTTATTGTAGCTTTGTAGTATAGTCTGAAGTCAGGGAGTCTGATTAGCCCAGCTCTGTTTTTTTCCCTCAAGACTACTTTGGCTATTCGGGGTCTTTTGCGTCTCAATAATAATTTTAAGATTTTTTGTTCTAGTCCTGTAAAACATGCCATTGGTAATTTGATAGGGATTGCATTGAATCTGTAGATTGCTTTGGGCAGTATAGTCATTTTCACAATATTGATTCTTCCAATCCAAGAACATGGTATATGTCTCCATCTGTTTGTATCATCTTTAATTTCTTTCATCAGTGTCTTATAGTTTTCTGCATACAGGTCATTTGTCTCATTAGGTAGGTTTATTCCTAGAAATTTTATTTTTTGTTGTTGCAGTGGTAAATGGAAGTGTTTCCTTAATTTCTCTTTCAGATTTTTCATCATTAGTGTATATGAATGCAAGAGATTTCTGTGCATTAATTTTGTATCCTTCAAATTTACCAAATTCATTGATTAGCTCTAGTAGTTTTCTAGTGGCATCTTTAGGATTCTCTATGTATGGTATCATGTCATCTGCAAACAGTGACAGTTTTACTGCTTCTTTTCCAATTTGGATTCCTTTTACTTCTTTTTTCTTCTCTGATTGCCATGGCTAGGACTTCCAAAACGATGTTGAATAACAGTGGTGAGAGTGGACAACCTTGTCTTGTTCCTGGTCTTAGAGGAAATGCTTTCAGTTTTTCATCATTTTGCTGTGGGTTTGTCATATATGGCCTTTATTATGTTGAGGTAGGTTCCCTCTATGCCAACTTTCTGGAGAGTTTTTATCATAAATGGGTGTTGAATTTTGTCAAAAGCTTTTTCTGCATCTATTGAGATGATCATATGCCTTTTCTTCTTTAATTTGTTAATATGGTGTATCACATGGACTGATTTGTGTATATTGAAGAATCCTTGCATCCCTGGGATAAATTCCACTTGATCATGGTGTATGATGTTTTTAATATGTTGTTGGATTCTGTTTGCTAGTATTTTGTTGAGGATTTTTGCATTAATATTCATCAGTGATATTTTTCTGTAATTTTCTTTTTTTGTTATATCTTTGTCTGGTTTTGATATCAGGGTAATGGTGGCTTCGTAGAATGACTTTTGGAGTGCTCCTTCCTCTGCAAATTTTTGGAAGAGTTTGAGAAGGATGGGTGTTAGCTCTTCTCTAAATGTTTGATAGAATTCACCTGTGAAGCCATCTGGTCCTGGACTTTTGTTTGTTGGAAGATTTCTTTTTTAATTTATTTATTTATTTTTGGCTGTGTTGGGTCTTCGTTCCTGTGTGAGGGCTTTCTCTAGTTGTGGCAAGCGGGGGCCACTTTACATTGCGGTGCGCAGGCCTCTCACTATCTCCGCCTCTCTTGTTGCGGAGCACAGGCTCCAGACACACAGGCTCAGTAGTTGTGGCTCACAGGCCTAGTTGCTCCGTGGCATGTGGGATCCTCCCAGACCAGGGCTCGAACCCGTGTCCCCTGCATTAGCAGGCAGATTCTCAACCACTGTGCCACCAGGGAAGCTCCTCTTGGAAGATTTTTAATCACAGTTTCAATTTCATTACTTGTGATTTGTCTGTTCATATTTTCTATTTCTTCCTGGTTCAGTCTTGGAAAACTATACCTTCCTAAGAATTTGTCCATTTCTTCCAGATTGTCCATTTTATTGGCATAGATTTGCTTATAGTAGTCTCTTAGAATGCTTTGTATTTCTGTGGTGTCTGTTGTAACTTTTCCTATTTCATTTCTAATTTTATTGATTTGAGTCCTCTCCCTCTTTTTCTTCATAAGTCTGGCTAATGGTTTGTCAATTTTGTTTACCTTCTGAAAGAACCAGCTATTAGTTTTATTGATCTTTGCTATTGTTTTCTTTGTTTCTATTTCATTTATTTCTGCTCTGATCTCTATGATTTCTTTCCTTCTACTAACTTCGGGTTTTGTTTGTTCTTCTTTCTCTAGTTCCTTTAGGTGTAAGGTTAGATTGTTTATTTGAGATTTTTCTTGTTCCTTGAGGTAGGGTTGTATTGCTATAAAATTCCCTCTTAGAACTGCTTTTACTGCATCCAATAAGTTTTGGATCATCGTGTTTTCATTGTAATTTGTCTCTAGGCATTTTTTGATTTCCTCTTTGATTTCTTCCGTGATCTCTTGGTTACTTAGTAACGTATTGTTTAGCCTCCATGTGTTTGTGTTTTTTACGTTTATTTCCCTGTAATTGATTTCTAATCTCATAACACTGTGGTCAGAAACAATGCTTGATATGATTTCAATTTTCTTAAATTTACTGAGCCCTGATTTGTGACCCAGGATGTGATCTATCCTGGAGAATGTTCCATGTGCACTTGAAAAGAAAGTGTAATCTGCTGTTTTTGAATGGAATGCCGTATAAATATCAATTAAATCTATCTGGTCTATTGTGCCATTTAAAGCTTGTGTTTTCTTATTAATTTTCTGTCTGGATGATCTGTCCATTGGTGTAAGTGAGGCGTTAAAGTCCCTCACTATTATTGTGTTACTGTTGATTTCCTCTGTTATAGCTGTTAGCATTTGTCTTATGCATTGATGTGCTCCTATTTTGAGTGCATATATATTTATAATTGTTATATCTTCTTCTTGGATTGATCCCTTGATCATTATGTAGTGTCCTTCCTTGTCTCTTGTAACATTCTTTATTTTAAAGTCTCCTTTATCTGATAAGAAATTGCTACTCCAGCTTTCTTTTGATTTCCATTTGCATGGAAAACCTTTTTCCATCCCCTCACTTTCAGTCGGTATGTGTCCCTTGGTCTGAAGTGGGTCTCTTGTAGACAGCACATATATGGGTCTTGTTTTTGTATCCATTCAGCGAGACTGTGTCTTTTGGTTGTAGCATTTAATCCATTCACGTTTAAGGTAATTATCGATATGTATGTTCTTATTACCATTTTCTTAACAGTTTTTGGTTTGTTTTTGTAGGCCCTTTTCTTCTCTTGTGTTTCCCATGTAGAGAAGTTCCTTTAGCATTTGCTGTAGAGCTGGTTTGGTTGTGCTGAATTCTCTTAGCTTTTGCTTGTCTGTAAAGCTTTTGATTTCTCTGTCAAATCTGAATGAGATCCTTGCCAGGGAGAGTAATCTTGGTTGCAGTTTCTTCCCTTTCATCACTTTAAGTATATCATGCCACTCCCTTCAGGCTTGTAGAGTTTCTGCTGAGAAATCAGCTGTTAACCTTATGGGAGTTCCCCTGTATGTTATTTGTAGTTTTTCCTTTGCTGCATTCAGTAATTTTTCTTTGTCTTTAATTTTTCCCAATTTGTTTACTATGTGTCTCGTCATGTTTCTCCTTGGGTTTATCCTGCCTGGGAGTCTCTGCACTTCCTGGACTTGGGTGGCTAGTTCCTTTCCCATGTTAGGCAAGTTTTTGATTATAATCTCTTCAAATATTTTCTCGGGTCCTTTCTCTCTCCCTTCTCCTTCTGAGACCCAGATAATGTGAATGTTGTTGTATTTCATGTTGCCCCAGTGGTCTCTTAGGCTGTTTTCATTTCTTTTCATTCTTTTTCTTTATTCTGTTCCATGGCAGTGAATTCCACCATTCTGTCTTCCAGGCCACTTATGTGTTCTTCTGCCTCAGTTATTCTGCTATTGATTTCTTCTAGTGTATTTTTTTTTTTTTTTTTTTTTATGCGTTACGCGGGCCTCTCACTGTTGTGGCCTCTCCCGTTGCGGAGGACAGGCTCCGGACGCGCAGGCTCAGCGGCCATGGCTCACGGGCCCAGCCGCTCCGCGGCATGTGGGATCTTCCCAGACCGGGGCACGAACCCGTGTCCCCTGCATCGGCAGGCGGACTCTCAACCACTGCGCCACCAGGGAAGCCCTCTTCTAGTGTATTTTTCATTTCAATTATTGTATTGTTCATCTCTGTTTGTTTGTTATTTAATTCTTCTAGGTGTTTGTTCTTAATTCTTCTAATGTCTTTGTTAAACATTCTTGCATCTTCTCGAGCTTTGCCTCCAATCTTTTTCCAAGGTCCTGGATCATCTTCACTATGATTATTCTAATTCTTTTTCTGGAAGGTTGCCTATCTCCACTTCATTTAGTTGTTTTTCTGGGGTTTTATCTTGTTCCTTCATCTGGTACAAAGTCCTCTGCCTTTTCATTTTGTGTTTATTTCTGTGAATGTGGTTTCCTTCCACAGGCTGCAGGATTGTAGTTCTTCTTGCTTCTGCTGTCTGCCCTCTGGTGGATGAGGCTATGTAAGAGGCTTGTGCAAGTTTCCTGATGGGAGGGACTGTTGGTGGGTAGAGCTGGCTGTTGCTGTGGTGAGCAGTGCTCAGTAAAACTTTAATCTGGTTGTCTGCTGATGGGTGGGGCTGGGTTCCCTCCCTGTTGGTTTTTTGGCCTGAGGCGACCCAACACTGGGGCCTACCCGGCTCTTTGGTGGGGTTAATGGCGGACTCTGGGAGTCCTCACGCCAAATAGTACTTCCCAGAACTTCCACTGCCAGTGTCCTTGTCCCCACAGTGAACCACAGCCACCGCCCGCCTCCGCAGGAGACCCTCTAATACTAGCAGGTAGGTCTAGTTCAGTCTCCTACGGGGTCACTGCTCCTTCCCCTGGATCCCGATGCGCACACTACTTTTTGTGTGCCCTCCAAGAGTGCAGTGTCTGTTTCTCCCAGTCCTGTCAAAGTCCTGCAATCAAATCCTGCTAGCCTTCAAAGTCTGATTCTCTAGGAATTCCTCCTCCCGTTGCGAGACCCGCAGGTTGGGAAGCCTGACGTGGGGCTCAGAACCTTCACTCCAGTGGGTGGACTTCTGTGGTATAAGTGTTCTATAATTTGTGAGTCATCCATCCAGCAGCTATGGGATTTGATTTTATTGTGATTGCACCCCTCCTACCATCTCTTTGTGGCCTCTCCTTTGTCTTTGGAAGTGGGGTATCTTTTTTGGTGAGTTCCAGTGTCTTTCTGTCAATGATTGTTCAGCAGTTAGTTGTGATTTCAGTGCTCTCTGAAATTTGTGCTCTTGAACATCAAGAGCTTTCAATACTTTCTGAACTTCCTTATTTAAAATTTTGTCAAAAAAAATTTTTTTTGTCTTGTTTGTTAGTTGGCATTTTTGGTTGCTTGAGGATGAAGCAAGAGATATCATGAATTTGAAGTTTTTAAAACAGTGTTTCATAGTGTCCTCTCAAGGAATGTTTCAAATACTTATTAACAGCTTATTTGTTCCTTGTTTATTTTGGGTTGTGGTAAGCTGAGTAATGGCCCCACAAAGATGTCCGTGTCCCAGTCCCCAGAACCTCTGAATACATTACCTTACATAGTAAAAGGGACTTTGCAAATGTGATTAATTTAAGGATCTTGAGATGGAGAGATTACAATGGATTGTCTGGATGGGTCCAATGTAATCATAAGAGAAGGGCAATCACCCAGAGAGGTGATCGTACAGAGAAGGCAATGTGATGATGGAAGCAGAGAGATGTTTGAAGGTGATTTGCTGCTGGCTTTGAAGGTGTGAGGCAGGGAATGCAGGCAGACTCTAGAAGCTTGAAAAAGTACGGAAACAGATTCTTCCCCAGAGTCTCCAGAAGGAACAAACCCTGCTGACACCTTGACTTTAGTCTAATGAGACTATTATTGTACTTCTGACCTCCAAAAGAGAATAAATTCATGTTGTTTTAAGCCATTAATATTGTGGTAATTTGTTACAGCAGCCGTAGGAAATGAGTACAGATTTTGGTATCTGAAAGTATCCCTCTTTCTGCCTCCCTTTGTCCTCAGTTCCAAGACTGAGCTTGGGACATCATTAGCACAGGATTATTACTCTTGGCTAGTCTTGGCCAGAGTCTGCAAGGAGGCTGCCCCAAAGAAGAAGAGAGATTGGAGAAGGGGTGAGGTGAGTTCAGTCATCAGAAAGAAGATGTTTTTCTAGCTCCAAACTATGGCAACTCTACTGTAACAAATACTAAAAATATGAAAGTGGTTTGGAAGTGGGTAATGGGTAGAAGTTGGAAGAATTTTGAGGAACATGATGGAAAAGTCCTAGATTGCCTTGAACAGACTGTTAGTAGAAATATGGGTGTTAAAGACTTCTGGTGAGGTCTCAGAATGTGAGGAATGTGATTTGGGAAACTGGAGGGAAGGGGATCTGTTATATAATGGTAGAAAGCTTAGATTGTGTCCTATAATTATACAGAAAACAGAACTTGTAAGCAATGAATTTGGGTATTTGGTTGAGATTTCCAAGGAAAATATTGAAGGTGTGACCTGGTTTCTTCTTGGTTGCTTTTAGTAAAATGTGAGAGAGGAGCGGAGAGAACTGTTAGAAAAAGGAAGCAGAATTTGATTTGGGAAATTCTCAGCCTACACAGATTGCAAACAATGATGAAGTTAAGAGACCCACTGCCAAGAAAGCATGCTCTGGAGAGTAAGCCAATGATGAAGTTGCACAGCTTTTTTTTTTTTTTTTGATTAAAAATGTTTTAAATTGTAGTAAAATATACATAAAAGTTATCATCTTAACCATTTTTAAGTGTGGATAGACTTTTGCTAGTACTTGGAAAGTACAAAAGGTTAGTACATTCAAGTACACAGAGGGCTCTTTGAAGGGGTGTAAGACTCAGAAGCCAAAAACAGATGAAATTATTCAGGAAAGATCTGTGGAGTAGCCTATTTTTTTAATAAAGTGAATCTCTGTGACCTACAAAGTTCTTGAGAATGCTATACCAACAGAAACATTGTCAAGTTGGACTAAGAGGGACAGAGGGCAAAAATGAAAAGACTCTCAAAATTCTGCAGGCAGAAAACATGCTGAGAAAAACCACTCAGTGGCAGACATGTGTTACTCTTCATGAAAAAGGATGATTCCAAGGGTGGAAAGCTCCAAAAAGTGGAGTCAGGGGTCCAGAGGGCAGAGGCATGAGCCGTGTAAGTTATTTCCAGGCTTTGAAACTTAATGGAGTTTGCTTAGGTGGACTTCAAAAGTGATTAACTGACTCTTTTTCTTCATTTTCTCCCTTCTTGAATGAGAATGGATCTGTTACTCTATGCCTGTCCCACCACTGTATTTCTAGAGCACAAACATGCTTTCTAGTTTCACAGCTCCACAGGTAGAGGACCGTGCCCCAGGACACATTATATCAGAACCGCACCCATAATTTAGATGATTAGATATGAAATTTTAGACTTGATACTGTAATGGGCTGAGACTCTGGGGGGCCTTGGAATGGGTGAAGGTATTTCTCATGTGGGATGTATGAGTCTTCGCGGACTGACAGTGGACTGTGATAAGCTGAATAATGGTCCCCCGTAAAGATAGCCAAGTCTTAATCCCTGGAACCTGTGAATATGTTGTACATAGTAAAAGAGATTTTGTAGAAGTGACATATACTGACATAAAGACACACGACCTTTGGGTCAGAGGTACAATGTTACTCATAGCAAAAAAAAAAAAAAAAAAAAAGGAGCCAGATCAGCATCGTGGGTTTGTTTCCCGTCCCCCAATTCCCACAGGTGTTAGCTCTGCACACAGTGGGGGCTGCTGGTACATCCTCTCACCCTTCCTTACAGGGAGATTACTCATTACTCCTGGAATGCACGCAAATGCCTCCAGGGAGGTAGGAAAAGGCTTTATCTTTACTTCCCTGGGATGTTTCTTGGGAAGATGTCTCTAGTTTCACCATTCTGAAATGTCTCCTTACACAAGTGTTCTTAACTTAAACACAAATACTTTCATTCAGAGGATCCAGACTGTGCAGAAATGTGAGCTATTCATGGAAAACTGTCTTCCAACTGTATT
Source organism: Phocoena phocoena (assembly GCF_963924675.1). Taxonomy (NCBI): domain Eukaryota; kingdom Metazoa; phylum Chordata; class Mammalia; order Artiodactyla; family Phocoenidae; genus Phocoena; species Phocoena phocoena. The sequence continues at coordinate 96,312,019 of NC_089223.1, forward strand.
TTAAGCACGAATAAGGGGGGAAAATCTATTACCTTTAATAGAATAGAAAATCTGAAAAATCAAATGTTTCAATAATGCCAAGAGTGGCTGATGGAAAGGAGCTGCTAACCTACATGATTTTAGAGAAAGACCACGCCCAAAGAAACATCACCCAGTGGGGTCAGGAAATATGTAAAGAGAGGCAGAAGTTGAAATTAGTTTGAGGAAGACATATTAAGCAATCAAATTGCTTAATTTTCAGCAATGATGTGAGGAAGCAACATCAATCAATGCCGTTTGGGGATGCTTATAGAGATTATCTGACAAAATCAGATTTTTTAATGTAAAAATGGCAAAGAAATTTGCCATACCTTTAATTATTATTCCTGGGACTATGACCACATGTTACAGGTATTAGATGTTATTGATTTTTTTCTCCAACAAATGTAAATGGAATATCCATTTACTATGTATCATGCAAGATGACACGATCTCTGCTCCTACGGAGCATGCATTTCAAGGTGGCAGGTTGACAGAACTAGTAATCACATAAATAAATACAAATATTACGAATGACATAATACCAAGAAAACAAAGAAATAAAAGGAAGAATAAAGAAGGATGTACCCAAACTAAAGTGGTTAGGAAAGACCTCTTTAAAGAGGTAACATATAATTCAATCTATTCTCAAAATAGAAGTCAGAGTGAGTTTTTTAAAACCTAATTCACATCACGTCTTTCCTCCACAGAACACAACTGCTCTCCATTTCACTGACAAAAATCCAGAGCCCCTATAATGGTCTAGAGCCCTTCATGATTTGGTTCCCAAATAGTTCCCTGTACTTTCTATAGCACTTATTAAATTCTAAATATTATAAAGGTTATTTAGTATGTTTATTGTCTCTCTCTCTCCTTGCCAGAACATAAGCTCCACTAGAGAATGGTCTCTGTTTTCTTCATTTCGTATCCCAAATGTGCCTAGAACGGTACCTGACCTCTAATAGAATTTCATTAAATTTTTGTTCAATGAACATAAAATTACACTGATTTTGTTAGTATTAAAGTATAACAAAAATAAAAACAAAGTTATCACATACACTGCTATATTAACATTTAAATACAACAGATAAAAAAATCACAAAATGAGAACTGCAGAAACAAAAACAGGTAAGATTTGTTTACACAACATTGTAAAGTGACTATACTCCAATTTTAAAAAAAAAGATTTATTTAACGTGGTAGATGTGCTTGCCCATTCGTAAGTTCATTCCAGTCTGGAACACAGGAGGATAATGCTACTCGCATATCTGCTGCGTCATTTAATCCGGTCCCTTCCTTTGCTTTTAACTGGGTTAAGACCGAAAATCCTAGTTCACACAAACTAGTTGCTGTGAATGGTAGTAATAGCAGGATACTCTTTTGACTTATCAAAGGAAAGTCTTCCTTTATCTTAATCCAAAATGCTGATAAACTTAGTGTTTCATAATCATTCTTCGATGTATATGAAGAACTGAGCTGCAATAATTCATTTTCTTCTTCAGGCACCAAGTTTAACTCAATTATTGATTCTGGGTTTCGAAAAGCAAACGGATCTTTTACCCAACAATTCTGTCTTAATGTTTCAAATTTCTCTTCTGGGAATAAATGGTTAAAGGTTTGACAGAGAGAAGTGAGGTGCAACAATATCTCTAGTTTTATTTCTTCCAAAATGTTTTCATTGATAACATTCTCTTCAATATGCTGCAAAAAACTTGGAAACATGTAGTAGCTAGGACGATTGCTTTTAAGCTTTGCTTGCCACCACAGTAACGCCTTCTGGAATCCTTGGATACATTCGGCCTGTTGGAATATGTCACTGTTTTTCCCCTGTAGTCTTAAACGTAGTTCATTAAGGATGCCAAAAATATCAGTTAAATATGCCAGTTTCGTTACCCAAATATCATCCTCAAAAATAGTTGCCAAATGAGACTTCTTTTCAGTAAGAAAAACGTGGATCTCATTCCTAAGTTCGTAAACCCTGCTCCGTATTTTCCCTTGAGACAACCAACGAACTTTGGTGTGAAACAGTAAGTGGGTATAATTAGCTCCAATCTCCGAACAAAACGTTTCAAGAAGTCGGCTGTTTAATGAGCTTCCTTTAATAAAGTTAACAACTTTCACTGCCTTTTTCAATACTTCCATGAGCTTCTGTGGAATCTCTCTGGATGCTAATGCTTCATGATGTATAAAACAATGATTCCACGCACCACTAGTAACTTCTGGCAATTTTTTAATTACTCTGCTCTGTTTTCCAGTGATGTTTGCTGTTCCATCACTTGTAATTCCTTTGCAGTTTTTCCAGTTTAATTTATACTGACCAACAATGCACTTTTCTAATTCTGTGAAAATATCTAATCCACTTAGGTGTGAGGTTAAGTTTAAACAACATAAAAAATCCTCCATAAAATCGCCTTGCCACGCATATCTGACATAGACTAAATGTGCTATGCAGCTTCCAGTATCTGTGCTTTCATCAAGCTGGATTGCAAAATCCATTCCCGACTGTAACCGAGTAATAAGCATTGCCTCTAAATGTTCGGCAATCGTACAAATTCGAAGAGATATTGTGTTATTACTAGGAATCGTTTTTAATTTATCAGCAGATTTATCATCAAAAATTGTACGCACCATATCCAAACATGCTGGAAGAATAATTTTTTCAGCAGTTGTGTGAGCCATTTTCTCTTTTGCCACACGATATGCTACTAAATATGATGATAAGGTTTTCTCACTAACAGTAGTAGAGCAGCTAAGAAATTGTGTTGATGAGTTTACATCTATTTTCTTTCTTTGAAAATATTCAAGAGGCTTATCAATAAGTTCAGCATGCTGTGTTTCTAAGTGCCTTTTTAATTTTGAAGGTTTTAAGCTTTCATTTGCAAGAATATTATTACAAATAAGACACTGAGGTCTGTCATTTTCAAAGGGGTTTTCACATTTGATAAAACCTTATTTTAAATAATCTTCATTATAACGCCTTGCAGTTACTTTTTCCTTTTTGAAACATGGCTCAAATGAAGTTGATGTTTGCAGATTAGAGTCAATAGTTTTATCAATATTGTCACTATTCATACTTCCAGATCCAGCAGTAGAACTTGAACATGCTTCTGCATATTTTGCTTCATTATTCCTCTTTCTTTTAAAAAAGAAATGATCCATTTTAAAAGCAATTTTGAATAAAATATTATAATTGCCACTAACTATAAATTGCCACTAATATATATATATGTGTATATATATATGTATATATATATATATGTGTATATATATATATATTTTTTTTTACAGCCTAGATAACATCTTTCCAACATTGCAGTTTGCAAATGAATCTCAGTGGAACATCTCAGACTTTATATACAGTTGCAAGTCATGGTAATATACAACTAGACTGCAGATCAACCTTGTTATTATGAAAACCAAATAAGACATCATTGGAAAATGATTGAAAAACCATTTCTTAGGCAATCAATGTACATCCTATTCATCATATCCCCTCCATCAAATATCTTTCCACATATTGAAACTTATGACCTTAGAATTCCTTGCAAGGTGTATAATTCTGGCAAAGGATTCATACAAACCACTCTGATATTTTATATTTTATTTTGTTTTTAAAAATGTTTGTCATGACTCACAAAATTGATTTCATGACCTACTAAATGGGTCACATGCATAATGTGAAAAACACTGATATAGAGACGTTTTCCTCTTTTGTGTTAGTGGCTTGACTATGTCTGCTTGATGACCAAAGAAACTAGCTGATCTGCTAAACTGCTGGCTGATACAGAAACTTTCTTGAAGTGGTAGGTATATATCATTCCTGATTTTCATTCCTGATACTTTTTGATGGGAAGGGTTTTTAAGAGTGCCAGTATTGTCTGATCTCGAGGTTCCAATGAGGTTTTCCATGGCTAGGTCAACTATAAGGTTGGAGTCGGTGACATATTTTTAGAATTGTCTTGGAATGCATCCTTGACCTGGGAATAAGACCAGAGATATGACATTAAGCATTACAATACAGAGAAATAGTGTTGCCAGCTATAGGGACCTTTACAGAATCCAAGGTCATGGGTGCTGAAGCAAAAAGCTGGTAGCTCTCAACACAATGTTATATAGGCTTAGGCCTTTTTCTGTAAGGCAAACCACCTCAGCCAAGATTGGGAGATAGAAAAAATGATGTAAGACCTGGGAGTCGCATCAGGAGATGCAAAGTACATTGACAAAGCTAAACACAGGAAACCATGGAGGAGCACAGCTCATTCACTATATATTTCCTCTTAGCTCAGTTTGGCCATGCCCCTCTTGTAAGTACTTCCCGAACTGCTCTCTTTGAACTTAGGATATTTGGGTCTTATCAGCATAATACAGCACTTCCTTACAAACCTCTCCATCAAGTAATGCCACTTTGGGGGGTGGGGGAGGAAGGGTAAAGTCTTACATTTACTGTAGTGTTTATTAGAAATTCAACATTTTAACAGTGTTAATAGTTTTATCAGGATTGTTTGCATTAACTAGATTTTATTTTCTGTAATTCTTGATGCTCCGGCATGTGGGTTCTCACTAATCATAGAGGGAACTAATCCTCCCAGGGTTGGGTAATTCCTAGAGACAGCAAACAACTTGACTGATAGCTCAACCCAGGAACACAACTTTCATATGCAAACGAACAAGTCCAGAGCCAGCCCTACCCATACTTTCCCACCCTCCCAAATCAGGTTCTTATTCTCCAGATACTCCCCTGCCCTAACTACCCCAGGGCCTGGTAACCATGAACTATGGACAGCCCCCATGCCCTGAATCCTGGTGAAACTGTTAAGAAAGCCAATCTGAAACCTGCTTACCCTGCTTGACCAATTCCTTCCTGAGAAAACCACAGTACGGGCTTTTCCACATTTCCCCTTCCACCCCCTCTCCCTCCTGCCCAATCCTGGTGCTTCCCATGTGGCCGCCCTGTATGGCATGGCGCGGCATGCCCTATCTCCTTTTTCTAGGGATCTGTATAAAAACTACCTACTTCATGACAGCCATTTCTGTGTCTGTTTGCCTTATCATACCTGATTAAAACAAATCATAGGTATATCATTTTTACTTCATCTTGGTTCTGGTTACAAAGTTACAAAGTTGCATAGTTTGGCCCTAATCCTATTTTCCACATAATGTCTGTTATATTTTACCATAAATTTTGCATTCCATGAGTTCTTCCAAGTCATAGTGTTAAAGCTGAAACACCCGTATCTCGAGATAACTTTTATTACTTACTTGCCTGGTGAATGGATTCCCCCAATCACTTGAGAGGAAGATTGGAATCCTTCAGTTTTGGGGACACACTAAAAATTTGTCATTCTAGCTATCACCCATCCTTCAGCTGTGAGTGAAACGGTACACAATACAGTACACAATACAGTACACAAGTAAGGTATAGGTTTCAGGAATACCAGGCAGCACTCAAAATGTGCTACAAATTATCTGAATGCCATCGATTTTCATCAGCCTGTCACCACTGTATTTATGTGGTGGCCTAATCTTTTAATAAAGCCAGCTTTGAAAGAGGCATCAGAGTGGATGGTGACCTTGAAACAAGAAAGATGTTGCCAGATGGAGAAGGCCTTAGTGAGATTCTTCCCTGAGACTTCATTACTTATTTTTAACAGTAAACTTGAAGGGGACTTACAGTATGTCATGTATACTGCACTTTTTAAAATTTTAATAAGCTTAATTTTTTTTAAGAGCAACTTTAGGTTCACAGCAAAACTGAGCAAAAGGTAGGGATTTCCCATATATTTCCTGCCCCCACCCATGCACAGTCTTCGCCATCACCAACATCCCCCACCGGGGTGGTACTTGTTACAGCTGATAGACCTACAGTGTCACATCATAATCACCCGAAGTCCACCCTTTACATAAGGTTCACTCTTCGTGTTGTACACTCTATGAATTTTGACAAATGTATAATGACATGTATCCATCGTTATGGTTTCATACAGAGCATTTTCACTGCCCTAAAAATCCTGTGCCTCTGTCTCCCTTCTTTCCTATCCCCACTCCCACTGCCACCAATCGCTAATAGTCACCGAATTTTTTTTTTACCAGCTCAGCTCCACAGTCTTGCCTTTTCCAGAGTGCCATACCGTTGGAATTATACGTATATAGACTTTTCAGATTGGCTTCTTTCACTTAGTAATATGCATTTAAGGTTCCTCCATGTATTTTCATGACTTGATAGCTTATTTCTTTTTAGCACTGAAAAATACTTCATTGTCTGGCTATAGCAGTTTATTTATCCATTCACCTACTGAAAAACATGTTAGTTGCTTCCAAATTTTGGCAACTATGAATAAAGCTGCTATAAACATTGGTTGTAGGTTTTTGTGTGGACAAAAGTTTTCAACTCCTTTGGGTAGATACTAAGGAACCTGACTGCTGCATCGTATGTACAAGTACATTTTTAAAGAGGATCCCGGCAAAGGTTGTGTATCCTTTTGTTGCTGGAGCTTGTCAATATTGTGGGCACAGATTATGCTTTATAGATAAAGCATAGATGTTGCTCAACTTTTTTTTTTTTTGCAAAGGTGCCAGCTTTTGTTAACGTAATTCACACACACTGACAGACTTCAAATAATGCCAAAGGGACTGCTCTAGGATTTCCTGAGCTGTGATGGCCTACTCTGGTACTGAGTTATTCTGTTGATGTCTCTGATATGAACTGCCAATAAATAGAACCAAGTCAGAACTGAGGGGTAAAGGTGGCTGGTGAGATGGGTTACACAATTTAGTATAATTCAGTGAGAAAAGTGACGTGGGGAGCTGTCAAAATAAGACTATTTGGTCAGTTTGGCATTGGACAAATACTAAATCTTGAATTTAGGAGCAGATATTTTATATGAGACTAAAAGCTTTAAACGGCATTCCAGAACAACGTTGTTGGAATGCAGCTTCAGGAATGTGCCAGGAAGGTGGCAGCAGGAGTCATCTGAGAAAACTTTGCTATAGGGAGTAGGGTTAAGTTGTAATATGCAAGAGATCAAAATATATAACCTTGTCTCTAGGCTAGCAGTCTCTTGGCATAGTTTTCCGTGTTTAGTAATATAAAGCATTAGTGTCAACAGGAAGATCTACAAATAGGGGCAAAGGTCAGGGTTTATTAGGATGGTGGCATTTTTAGGTGCTGGTTGCCTTAGGAGGGGCTTGGAAATATCAACTTGATTAGTTATTATATTATGAATGCTTTAACTAGGACAAGTTGCTAGAGATCTAATGTATATGGTACCTGATTATACTTTAAAAAGAGCACCTATGGGGGAATTCAGGGCCTGGTCTGAGAAACAGGCAAAGCTTTTCTTTGGAGGTCTTATGTCCTGTCTGCCAAGGTAGTTAGTAGGACTAAAGAGTTTATGGCAGACGCCTATTGGATGTCACAGCATGGTGGACAGCATCAATATATTAAATCAGAACTAAACTGCTGAAAAAGCAACTGCATCTAAATCTCTTTGATGAATAAAAAGAGCTGGAGAGCAATTCACAACAGCCTTGAAGCAATCTGATTCAGAGACATAACTGCCCTTAACAGCTGAAATAGAACATTTATTGATTCTTCCTGTCATACTGAAGGATGCTCACTTGTTTTTAATGTTCCTTCTCTCCACATGAATTTCAAACCACTACAATTTTATCCTGTATGCCACCTCTCCCCAGATATTTTATAGACATTTACCTTATAAAGAAAAACAGTGTTAAAACGTTCTCCAAAGTCTTTTGTTTGCCCTCTCTCTTCTTTATCTATGTCTCTGAAAGGTGCCTTAATGGCAAGTCACAGGAATTTGGAGGGACAGGTTCAAACCTGAGGGTTTTGGTCTAACCGTAAGTTTTGGAACTTTAAACAGAGATATTCTCAATTAGAACTCAATGTAAATCAGAGCATATACATACATTAACATGAATAACTACATGTGTGATTCCATAAGCCAGATGGGTTCTGCTGGGACAGGTCCTTTCTGGCCAAAACTTCAAAAATCTATAGATGTGTGCACTGATGCTTCAGATGTGTGTGTTGAGGCTGACTGTTGTGGATATATAACCACATTTCAGAGCAATAATGCTCTTTAATTGGGTGTGCATCTATCTTAGCCATTCTTTAGGAGAGAATTTCAATTAAGGTGACCAAATACTTGTAGCTGAAAGTTTCTTATATACCAAGGTGCAATAATAATGACCTGTTCCTAGAACAGTGTTTGTTGTAATGGTAGGTACTCAGTAAATGTATTTGAAAGATTAAATGAGAGAATGACACCTGTAGCAAACTGTACCATGTACATTGTTTTTATTAATCAATGAAAAATAAGTTACCAAACTATATTTGAACAATTTGGTAATATGTAAGACAAAGGTTAGTATGACCTATTCTTTAAAATTGGATCAACGATATTCTATTTCAAAATAAACTGCTTATAATGTTAGATACTAGAAACAATGGTCTTATAAAAACATAAATGTAAACTATATTCAGGTTTATCTTATAAAGCCTAACACTTAAATCTACCTGAAAATAAGAAACACATTAAAAAAAAACTAATATCTCATTTATATTACAATAAGTAATTATTCTTTTAGACAAAAACAACTGTCTTTAAATCATTCTGTTCTTTTATATTTTTACTATTCTCATTTCAATCCAGTTCTCTGTGGGAGTTCATAATCGGCTATGCTTCAGACTGTTATATCCAAAAAGTATTCTTAAAGGGCTTACTCTCTCTCCTCAAGCAGACAATTCACCTACAGTAATAGCAGACATAATATATTAGGGTATAGACCTGATAGATGTGGGGATGAAAGCATGGGGAAGTCCTTTTCTAACTGAAAGAGGATGCAAGGTAACAGCTAAATGGGAGTCAGAAGCAGAAAATGCTGCAAGTTTGACAGAATAAGGTATGAAATAGCTGTTTACAAAAGTGGTGCTACGAATGGACTAGGAAAATGTGTTAGGATTTTAAGCAGGTCTGCATGATTGCCTTACATGCCTTACATGCAATGACCATTATTGCTATGATGCTTGATAGGTGTGGTCTTTAATTCCCTGCCATGAATTTTTACCTCTTAAAGCCTCATCTTAACTCTCTAGGTTTCTCCTTCATCCCATATCTCCATACTATTCTACACTTGAAGCTCTAAGACTGTGGGAGTTCTTGAAATACCTCATGCACTTTCATGCTTCTGCTTTCGCTCTGGCTGGTATTCCCCTTGCCTTAAGTCATTTGAAATCCTATTCATTCTTCATGATTTAGCTCAAATGCTACAGCATTCATCCAATCAACTAAGATGTAAGTATATACGATGTGCCAGGTCCTGGGGATACAAAGCAAGAAAATGGATAGTGATATATTCATATAAGGGAACACCTGTTCAGCTGTTACAAGGAATGAACTAGAGTTACATAACACTGACAAATCTTATATTAAGTTAAAGAAAGCTGCCAAAGGATATACGCATTTCTGCTTGTTAAAACTATGCAAAACAGCACTACATGTAATCCAAAATTAAAAGGGTGGTTACCTTGGTCAAGAGGGAACATAACGGGACTGGGTGGAGCAGACAAAGGACTTCAGTTATATAATAACTATTTTTCCAGTTGGGTGTCAAGTACATATGTATTAGTTATAGTTTTATTTCAACTTTTTGTCTGTCTAAAGATATTCTATTTTTAAAAGGGATGTTTAAAGCTTGATTCCTTCCTGAAGGCATTGCAAACCTGTCCCATAGTCAGTAACTTAAAATTACCTTCTTTCCGTCTCTGATATCATCCTTTGTTTCCTGTATTGCCATTGTGCACACATCAGTAATACTTAGGCCTCAAGAGTAGGAACTTGCAGGTACGAGCTTTAAGTAGATTAGAATGTAACCCTCTTCCCAGGAGACTCCCAGTTCTCTAGGGACCTAACTAGGCCTAAGAACCTCAGCCTGACCCCTTCATGTGACCCGAGAACATCTTCCCTCGGATCTCGGATCGCTGACCCCTTCCCCCGGTAGATGTCCATTCGCCCCCTGAGCAAAAGCAAAACGTGCCTCCCGCCAACGAACCCCGGAATGTCTCCCTTTAGCGGACTCCGGACCGCTCCCACCAGAGGTTGCCTTTCTTCCTTCTCACCTCCAACCGAGCGCCGCGAGCCTCGCGCCTCGCCTGCCGACCCGCGGGGCGCCTCGCTCCCCATTCTCTACACAACACCACTTCCAATCTAACCTCAACACTCACAGAAATCACACTTCCAGCCGGAAAACGGCTGGCTCGGCCCTCTGCGCATGCGCGGAGCTAAGAGTCGCCCCTGCCCTCGCGTTCGTCTCGCGGTATTGCCTTTGCCCGCGGGAGTTATTTGAGCTTTCTGGCGGTAACCACGCCCTCGGCTGTCCGCGGCCGGCTGACCGAAGTCTGAATTTTGTCTGCAGAAAATCTGGCCGTGGTCAGTCGAGCCAGATACGGCTGAGAGCCGACAGATTCTTACCGGCCGGGCTCTGGCGCCATGGGGGTCAAGAGACTGCTGCCGATTAAGGAGGCCTTCCAGCTGGCGCAGCAGCCGCATCAGAACCGGGCGAAGCTGGTGGTGGCGCTGAGCCGCACCTACGGCTCGGCGATCCCCGCCACCCCTCGCCGCCCCGCTGGTGCACCAGTGATCACGTTAATTTGTCAGTGTTTGTAAGGGAATTACAGAGATTTTTTTCAATTCTACTATCATTTACCTTGTTTACTTATTTAGAGAACCATATTGTTCTTTATAATCATAGTAGACTTGTGTCTCTAAGTTAGAAGTTCACCGATTTTTAACATAAATGTGCATTTCATTTAATAGATATAAAATATATATTAAATATATATATTTGTATTCCTGCCCTGTAATGATTTTAACAAAACACGTTTCTTAGGAACAAAGTAAGTCAGTGCAAAGAAGTTCATTTTTGTTCCGAACTATTTTTCAGGTTAATATCCGGGTGTCCCCCACTTTTCAAAAATTCAATTTAGGCCATTTCGCTTTTAGAAAAGACCTGTATTGTATTAGTCCGTGTTTTCATAACTGAAGGAAATCTGGAGGGTTTTCACTTTTACAAAAAAACGGGGAAAAGCGATAGTACTTGGTATGCTTAGCCTTCAGCGTTTTTTTTTTTTTTTTGCAGGGAGCCTTTACCGAGGCAGCGCGCAGACCCAGCAGCCTGAGTGGCACAGCCAAGCTCCTTCCCTGGAAATACACTCAGCATCTCAGCATCTAGCCCCCATAGCTTGGAACTGTGTCTGTGAGCATCTGTGCTGCATCTCAGTTTATTCTGTGCATTCGTCAGCAAGTGTCCTAAAGTATCAGAAAAGGTTAACATAAAACCAGATGTAATTTTAAGTGTTTTGATTGGGGTGAACGAACTGGGCATTGTGTGTGAGTTGAACTTGCTTGGGTCCACTATTTCCAGGCAGAGAGAAAGAATCTTGAAAGCTGCCAAAGTTACTATTGCTTCTGTTAGTAGCAAAGTGGTCTCAGTTGGCATCCAGCAGTGGGTAAACTGGAAAGTCTATTGCTTGAGCGGACTGATTGGTGTACAAAGCGAGGTGTTTACGTTATCTTATACTTAAGGAGAAATCGGTCAGTCTTTCTAATAAGCTGAAACAGAAAGCACTTGGACTATGGTGATGAAAGTGTTGCAACAGTAGAATTTGAAGATAGTCATGGATGGTTTGATTGGTGAGGGCAGGTTCTTACCTTAAAAGTTACTGGAGAGAGTGCTTCTGCTGTTACTGAAGCTGCCAAAAAGTTCCCGGAACTGAAGAAAATGATTACAGGAGGTGGTTATTCGTATTAAGTGTTTGACCCTGAAGATGATGTTGAAGAGGTTTTGGCATCCCATGACTAAGAACTGACTGATGAAGAGCTGATGCCATTGCAAGAGGAAAGGATACTATTCGAATACTAATTGAAACGGAACACAGTAGTGAACAGCCTAAAAGTAAAGCCCTCCAGGAACTCAACATGAAGCACTTGCCTGAGATTTTCACTGTAATTGACAGTGCTGCAATGATAGCAGAGAAGGTATGACTTTAATTTTGAAAGGGCATGTAGGTTTAGGGCAAGTTTGGAGGATGTTCTGAGTGCCTACAAACAACTGCATGATAGAAAAATGCATGAGGATAAGCAGTCAAGCATACTGTCATATTTCAAGCCTTCCACATCAGCCACAGCCGACGATGGACCTCAACATTTGACGCTGAGGCAGGCAGTTATAGAAGAAGGTGAAGACATTAGTGACCTGCTTGCCCTGACGGATTCAAACAACGGTGAGATGTTAATAGGTGACCCCCTTCCTCTGTCTCCTACATCCCCATCTCCACACGCCCCCACCACAGCCTCCCACATCTCAGCCTAACACGCCATCATCACCACCTCTCAGCCTTCCAGTGTGTTGCTGGCTGTCCTCTCGATTCTGGTAAGTGAAACTATACTGTACAGACATTATTTCTACTTTATCCAGTGTGTTTATCATATCATACCTGCTTTTACTATATGCTAGTGTTATTTTAGGTTTTATGTGTTATTTGGTATGATTTGGTAGGTTATTTTTTGAGTCTGGAAATGCTCAAACTTTCCCCATATAAATTCATGGTAATTGCTTCTTCACTTTATACCATTTTGGCTTACGAAAGGTTTCATAGAAACGTTCTACTTTCAGATATGGGGGAAAACCTGTATTTCTAGCCTTTTATTATAATTTAGTTTCAGAAATAGAAAAAGAGTTAAATACAATAGTTTTAATTTCAACTCTAAGACTTTACATGACTTTGACAAAATCAAAAAGCATTTCTTTACCTCAAGCTACTACCTCTTTGTTTAAAATTATTTATTTATTTATTTATGGCTGCATTGGGTCTTTTTTGCTGCACGCGGGCTTCCTCTAGTTGCGGCAAGCAGGGGCTACTCTTCGTTGCAATGGACGTGCTTCTCATTGCGGTGGCTTCTCTTGTTTCAGAGCATGGGCTCTAGGCATCTGGGCTTCAGTAGTTGTGGCACGAGGGCTCAGTAGTTGTGGCTCACAGGCTCTAGAGCGCAGGCTCAGTAGTTGTAGTGCATGGGCTTCATTGCTCCGTGGCATGTGGGATCTTCCCGGATCAGAGATCGAACCAGTGTCCCCTGCATTGACAGACAGATTCTTAACCACTGCGCCACCAGGGAAGTCCCAAGCTACTACCTTTTTTACTTGCAGGATTTCAAAAAGATTCTTCCGTATGCTCTGCACTTTTTTTCTTCACTTTATAGTATATTCTGGATATTCCTTCTTATCACTATTTAATTAAACTTAACGCATTCTTTTTTTTTTCTTTCAGCTGTCATATATTCCGTTTTGTGGATATACTCAGATTTGTAGCCAGTCTCCTATAGATAGACACTTGTGTTGTTTCTAGCCTTTGGATATTAGGAACAATGCTTTAATGAATAAATGTCATTTCTTACATTTGCAGGGGTACCTCTTAGATTCTCTGAAGAGAATTGCTGGTTTAAAGAGGAAATGTTTTTGTAAATGTGATAAATATTGACAGTTGGCCTTTAAAGAGTGGTCCATTCTGCACTCCCGTCAGCAGCGTATGAGAGGTATTGCTTATTTTTAGGTGGATTGGGAGGAACTAGAAAGTGATTGGGGGGATGTTTTTTGATCGACCAGAAAATTTCTAAGTAAAGTCCTGAACAGTTTGAGAACAGGAGTTAGAATGATAACATATATGTCAAAAAGAAATTGCTGTGTGATGGGAAGGGTCGATTGTAAAAGGCAGTGTTGAATTCAGACCAGTGCTGTTGTTGTTCTTAACTGAACTGTGCCTTTGATACATGTTTCTCGGTAGATTCAAGGATGTAGAGAAGAATCAAAAGAATCTTGTGTGATATTTTACACTTGATCTTAGCCAAAAGGCCGAGAAGCGATTGTGTGTGATATTTTAAAATCTATGCTGCCTTGCTCCATGACAGCAGTAACTCAAAAACAGGAGACATGGGTGGATGATTACTCAAGTCTATTCTCAACAATTTATTCTTCTGGATAGATGATTAAGAGTTCTTAAAGAGTGAAGATTTTAGTTTAATGAACAATTATTCATGTTACCGAGAGTCTTAGGTTAGTGCTAGAAGTAAAGTCTTTTATCAATGTAGCTTGTGAAGGATTTGTTTTGTATTTCTGGTTGTCAATAAAACACTTTTTCAAAAAGCATTTGTTTATGCCTTAAATATGCTATGATGGTGTGTAAATATGAACCTGCAGCGGAGTGAGAAATAGAATTTGCAGCAGTTTATTATTTCTTTAACCAAACAGAAGGAAGATGAAGACAGCGACATTTCAAGTTATTTTAATTATTTTACTTTCTTCTTGAAAGTATTCTGGAAGTTTTGCCAGTTTTTATTAACATTCACAGAGAGTGAGTATATCATTTAAAAATTTACCAGATTGAAAACTTTAAGGACTTGTATAATTTAGAGGAAAAACAGCTAGGATTCTAAATATATATATGATATAAATAAATTAATTTATAGTATATACACACACATACATACATACACATATATTTATGTCATATTAAAGTGACCTTATAAATAATACCTTTTTCTGTGGGATAAACTATGATCATGATTAAAAGCTGGTTTAATAGATAATGCTAGCTTTAATTTAAAAAATTTAAGAACAGTTTCAGGTAAATATATTTAAATGTGCTCTACTTAGCAAGGAAGTTAAAAGACCATTTTTTTTGGTTCAAAAATTATTTCATTCTTATTATTTAGTAAATATTTCAGACAAGGATTATTTTGAGACTATATTAAATGTACATTTTGTACACGTATGTATGAAATTAGCATTATAGCTTCTGTGGGTTTTTTTTGCATGAATTGTACCTTCTTTATGAGTTATTATTAAAGTCTTGAATTCTGAACTTGAGGAAATCAAATGGTTGTCATTATAATGCCACCTGTGAATAAGTTTGATCAGTGTTTTGTCTCAGGACTGAGGCAAATAGCAATGAAGTTCAATTTTGAGGGTGCCAGATTCTAAATAAGTTCTTGGGAAATATGCCAGAAAATGCCCAGATTGATAATGTTTTGTGTATAAAATTAATTAAGCCATTCTTATTAGACTGAAAGATAAATTTCCAAATATAGGCAATTCTGGCTCTTTCAGTACTTAAGACTATTCCCTATGGTTAAAGGTATATATGACATGCCTATTTTTTTACTTCATATTTTTTTCTTTCTTTAACTTTAAATACACAGTAGTTGAATTTTTCCTTATTAAATATACAATATACAGTAAGAGAAAAGAGTGTGTATGATGCATGCGCACTTCTGTGTGCGCGCACACACACACACACACCATTTAAAGATATGTAGTTCCAACAGCAATTCTGTGACAGCAATTGGATGTCCTATAATTTGACACGTAGAGTTAGAGCAGACACATAGGTCAAGGGCTCAGCCCCACAAGACTGCCTCCACAACAGATGCCAGCCAGGAGTTTAAAGTATCCCAAAGCTACCCACACTTCTACCCAGCTGACTCCAAATTCAGGGATTCCCATGACTGCTCACCACCACCCCCAGGTGTGATAATTCTCTAGAATGACTGACTGGACTCAGGAAAGCGCTATGCTACCTACTCGAGCTTTTTTTTTTTTTTTCCTACTTGAGCTTTATCATAAAGGGGCAATGTATGGGATGCAGGGAGTGCAGAGCTTCCATGGCCTGCCTGGGTGTGCCACCCTCTCAGCACATTGGTGTGTTCACCAACCTGGAAGCTTCTTGAGCCTGGTTGTTTCAAGGTTTTTTATGGGATTTCATTGAGTAGGCATGATTGATTAAATCATTGGCTATTTAATTGAAAATCTTTAGTCCCTTTCCCCTCCCTGGAAATTGGGGGATAGGCCCTGAAAGTTCCAACTCTGTAATCACCTGGCTGGTTTTTCTGGTGACCAGCTTCTATCTTGAAGCTATCTAGCGTCTCCCAACCCACCAAGAGTCACCTCATTAGCATAAACTCAAGTGTGGTTGAAAGGGACTCAGGAATGACAAAAGACATTTCTATCACTCAGCAAACTCAGGAGGTTTCAGGAACTCTACCAGGGACCAGGGACAAAGATCAAATAATTTTTTTCTTATACCACAAGAGAATAAAAAAGTGAACACATAATACCCAACACCTAATTAAGAAATAGAATATCAAGGTACCTTTTTAAGTCTCTTATGTCTCTTTCTTAATGTATTCCCCCTTCTTCTTTCCCAGAGGAAACCACTATCATGAATTTTATATTACTCGTTACCTTTCTTTTCTTTAGAGTTTAGTTTATTATAAGGCTACCTAGGTGTATCCCCAAAATATGCACTGTGTTTTTGCTTTTTTTAAACCTTATTATGAATGTAGTTATTTTGCATGTATTCTTTTGTAACTAAGTTTTTTTTCCATTTAACACTGTTTCTAAGAGTAATCCAAATTTATGCATGTAGCTATAGTTCATTCCTTTTCACTACCATATAATATCTTGTATTAGACATACAACACACTTGAGTTATCTGCTATATTGTTTACTATTATGAATTAAACTTATCAGCATTCTCAAACATGGGCAAAAGTTTCTCTGGCTAATATGCCTAGAGGTGGTGTTATGGACTGAATTGGGTTTCCCCAAAATTCAAATGTTGAAGCCCTTACTCCTAATACCTCCCAATATCTCAGAATGTGACTGCATTTGGAGATAGGGTCTTTATTAATAAAGAGGTAATTAAGTTAAAATGAGACCTTTGATGATGGTGGGGCGGCGGGGGTGCCCTAGTCTGGTCTGATTGTTGTCCTTATAAGAAGAGGAGATTAGGACATACAGAGAAACGCTGGACATGTGCATGCAGGGAAGAAAGGCCAGTGAAGACACTGCAAGAAGACATCTGCAATGCCTGGGAAGAAACCAAACTTTATTCTTGGACTTCTAGCCTCCAAAACTCAGAAAATAAATTGGTGTCTAAGCCACCCAGTCTCTAGTATTTTTGTTATGGCAACCCTAGCAAACAAATACAGCTAGAATTGCTAGATGGTAGGATTATGCACAAGTTCAGTTAGTAACGCCAATATTTTTTTAAAGTACTTGGACCGATTTACAATCCTACTGGCATGTATGAGAATTCTTGTTCTACATCCTCGCCCAAACCTGATATTGTCAGACTTTACTTTCTCCAGTCTGTTGGAAAGGAGTGGAATCTTATTGTCATATTAATTGCATTTTCCTGATAATTAAGGAGAGTTGAATATCTTCATGTGTTTCTTGTTTCTATATCAATAAAATGCCTGTATATCTTCGTCCACTGTTCTGTTATTTGTTTTTTTATTACTGATGGGTAGGAGTTAATTTTAATGAAAGTTAAGATTTATCCTTTAATAACCTGTCTTCTTTTATGTCTTATTTAAGAAATTCTTCCCAACCTCCAGAGTAAAAGAATATATTCTCTCATTTTTTTTCTGAATGTTTTACATTTGAATCCTTAATGTATCTGGAATTGATTTTTTTTTAAGTTTGGTTTGAGGTAGATATATAGTTTCATTTTTTTCCCATGCTAATAACAGTTGTCCTAGTCCTATTTATTGAATAGTCTTTGGCAGCTCTGTTATACATCACATCTACCTATGATGCGGTTCTCTTTCCGGTCTCTAATTATGATTTTTGTCTACCTCTAGACCAGCATCACATTGTCTTAATTACTATGGTTTTATAATAAATCTTAATATATGGTAGTAAGTGGATTCTTTTGTTTTAAATTTTATATATATATATGTATATTTATTTATTTAACAATTGATATGTGTATGATCTTGAACCTTTCAAATGTGGAGAATAGAGCTAGGTGTGTTTTTTTTGTTTTGTTTTGTTTTGTTCTGTTTTTTGCGGTACGCGGGCCTCTCACTGTTGTGGCCTCTCCCGTTGCGGAGCACAGGCTCCGGACGCGCAGGCTCAGTGGCCATGGCTCACGGGCCCAGCTGCTCTGCGGCATGCGGGATCTTCCCGGACCGGGGCACGAACCCGTGTCCCCTGCATCGGCAGGCGGACTGTCAACCACTGCGCCACCAGGGAAGCCCGAGCTAGGTGTGTTTAAGCATAGGAAATGGTCTTTGCTCCAAAGACTAAAAAAATTCTTTTCAAAGGCAACTCAAAATCAAACCAGTGAGCCATTTCTAATATGAGACCAGGGTTTTTGGGGTATTATGGATGGGGTTTTAGGTGGAAAAAGCTGGTCCCTGAGTTGATAGTTGTTGAGGCTAGTTGGGTATATTTTATAGATTTCAGTGGTTTCTTTTCTTAATAAATATAGGATGTATCACTTGTTAGGTAATTATATTGGGCCTTTAATTACTACTTCTTTTGTATTTGTTATGATTTTCTACTCAGAGAATTCCATTTCTTCAGCAAGGCCTAATGATACATCAGGTAAGTGTACATAAAGTTAATAGATTTGAAGGTCATACTTTTTGTTACTGTTATGAAATTTTTCAAAGAGAATACAGTAAAATGAACCCAACACCTAACTTCAACCTTTATGAATATTTGGCCAGTTTTGTTTCTCTTCCTTCCCCCTCCTCGGCCACATGAACACACTTCACACACCCCATCCCACTCTCAGCCAGAATTATTTTAAAGCAAATCTTAGCTGTCACTTCATCTAATATCCAGTGTTCAGATTTTTCTAATTTTCTCAAAAAAATTATTTTTCATGCTTGTTTCTTTGAATTGGGATCTAAACTATATCTGTACATTTCATTTGATATTTCTTATGTCTCTTTTAATATTCAACTAGCTCTCTTCCCCTCTCTTTCCTTGACATATATTTGTTATAGAGATTGGGTCATTTGTCTAGTTGAATTTCCCATATTCTGGATTTGGCTAATTTCAACTTTATACTGTCACTCAATCTGTTCTATCATGTGTATTTCCCGTAAACTGCTATTTAATGGTAGATGATTGACTAGATTATAGCTTGACTTTTTTTCTAGGAAGTGGGGCAAAATACTTATGTGGTAGCTTATAAACATTTTATTGCATTCATATCAGGAGGTGAAAGTCTTCAATAATATTTTTCAAAGTGTCCTAATATACATGATTAAGGATTATAAATGTGTTCTGTAGTCTTTTCATCTCTAATCTTCCTGTTTTTACAGATGGGAAAACTAAGGCCTAGAGAGTTAAATATTTGCCAAAGACCAACCAGCTAACTTAATAGAAGTAGGGCTTTTTTCCACCTAATACTCCTTTCAGAATTTTGCTTCAGTTGTATATGGCTTCGTCTGAAGGTTTTCACGCATCAGAAAAATGTCAGAGGTGGTCAGGATGGCATTTCTGCCTGTTCCAACTAGAGTTTTTGTGACTGAAAAGGTAAGACGCAGTACATGTGTAACTGTGTAAAGTTTACACACTAGTAAAACACTCCCTTGAGTGGTTCTGTTTTTGCATTGCCAGTGTGATAGCTAAGACCTGAGTTTGAAAGTAACAGTCAGAGGGGCCTTAGACAGGACCTAAGCCTGAAGCTTGGTAAATCCAGGATAGGAAGACTGCAAGAAAATCTTTATAGGCTACAATAGTATTTAGTTATTTGGTCCTAAATAATTTTTTTGTGTGTGTAGAATTGTTCACCTCATACCTTTTTTTAAAAAATAAATTTATTTGTTTTATTTATTTATTTTTGGCTGCGTTGGGTCTCCGTTGCTACGTGCAGGCTTTCTCTAGTTACGGCGAGCGGGGGCTACTCTTCATTGCGGTGCGCAGGCTTCTCATTGCGGTGGCTTCTCTTGTTGCGGAGCACGGGCTCTAGGCATGTGGGCTTCAGTAGTTGTGGTGCATGGGCTCAGTAGTTGTGCCTCACTGGCTCTAGAGCACAGGCTCAGTAGTTGTGGCACACAGGCTTAGTTGCTCCGCGGCATGTGGGATCTTCTTGGACCAGGGCTCGAACCCTTGTGCCCTGCATTGGCAGGCGGATTCTTAACCACTGCACCACCCACCAGGGAAGCCCTCATTTCTTTTTTAATTATTATTTTTAAATTTATTTATTTATTTTTGTCTGTGTTGGGTCTTTATTGCTGTGCGTGGGCTTTCTCCCCTTGTGGCGAGCGGGGGCTACTCTTCCTTGTGGTGTGTGGGCTTCTCACTGTCGTGGCTTCTCTTGTCACAGAGCACAGGCTCTAGGCACGTGGGCCGCAGTAGTTGTGGCACGCGGGCTCAGTAGTTGTGGCTCATGGGCTCTAGAGCGCAGGCTCAGTAGTTGTGGTGCACGGGCTTAGTTGCTCTGCAGCATGTGGGATCTTCCCAGACCAGGTCTTGAACCTGTGTCCCCTGCATTGGCAGGCAGATTCTTAACCACTGCGCCACCAGGGAAGCCGCTTCATTTCTTTTTGTATTGTTATGCTTTGTTTCCCATTT